>NW_012267388.1:1847284-1920371 GCF_000151885.1 Dipodomys ordii
TATACAATGGAATTCTATGCCTCCATCAGAAAGAATGACATTGCCCCATTTGTTAGGAAATGGAAAGACTTGGAAAAAATTATATTAAGTGAAGTAGGCCAGGTCCAAAGAAACATAGGTCCCATGGTTTCCCTTATTTGCAATATCTAGTATATGTCTGAGTCATGCAGAAAAGGACAGATAAGGTGATGTTAGGGAAATGAACCCTAAGATATGTATTCAAATGTTTTTTTTTCTTTCATGTGATTGTTTCTAACACATTTATAAGGTAGTTCTTTGTTGCTTTGTATGTCCCTCCCCCACAGTATAACCCCTGTTTTCACTGTATTTGATGTCCGCATAATTTGTGGAGGGGAAGGGGAAAAACAAATCGTTTAAATAGGGATACAGGTGGACCATTGCAACAATGAGATGTACAAGTCCTTATGTTGAAAAACGAGCTTTACAACTTTAGTGCAGGTGGGGGGGGAGGCTTGGGTGGGGGGAGGATGGGAATGAATGGGAAGAGGAAACAAAGGAGGAGGCTACAATGCTTGATAAGAAATGTACTCATTATCTTGCCCATGTAATTGTAACCCCTCTGTAGAATATTTTCACAATAAACAAATAAATAAAATCACTAAAAAAATAACATTACCATTTTCCAACATGCACTGACCCCTAAATGTACAAAATAATGTTATATATGACCTCATTTAATCTTTATAAAACCACAGACAATAATAAATATTCTTATTCAATTTTATGACTCTAAGGAGCAGGAATTTTGTTTGCTCAAGGCAGACAGTTAGCAAGTAGGTGAGCTAAAATTGAACTCAGCTCACTGAGTGTAAACCCAATCTTGTCTGCTGCAGAGAGCTGCGAGAGGCCACACCTGGAAGAGGGCGCCGGCTTCTGCCCTCCGCCTTCCTGATGGTGAGTGCTCGCTCTGGTAAACAACTCCTTATATGGCTAAGGCAAAGAATCTGGCTTGCTTCCTCGCACCTGAACCTATTGGTGGTTCCCACGTGGCGTATCAGGGTTGGCTACCCAGCGGGTACTTAAGGCTGTGGGGAATTCTCCCCGGGGTTGGGGTCAGCAGATTGCTCAAAGGACCTGAATAAACTGCAGAGAGAAGAGTTCGGTGTCGCGTCTTCCTTGGTGGTCGAGGCGGTAGCGACACGTGGTGGCCCGTACGGGGACTCAGCCATAACCCCAACGAGGACTCAGAACTCTCTGCCCAGAGTTCAGGCCCAGAAAAAAAACCTATTCAAAAAACGCTGCAAATTTGTCTAAACAGTTGTCTAGTTATCTTTTAGTTAATTGAACTGGGGAGTTCGACAGCCTGATGGAACAGCTCAGGGTTGCCATCGTCACGGTGAACTCTACCCAAGTGGATGCCGGATTGGCGGAGGGGTTATCTTCATGGATCTCCGCTGCTATGAATCATCTCAAGGAGTGGGTGGGTTTGGGAGCCCTGACAGGCCTCCTGGTGTTAGCCTCTTTGGTATGTCTGTGGTGCATTTGCCAAATTAGAGGTTCTCAGCGTCGCAGTGCAGCCATGATTATCCAAGCCTTTACAGCCATTGGAGCAGGTCAGTCCCCCAAGTGTGGCTTGCCACCCTAAAACAATGAACACAGATTGCAAAGCCAAACTACTGCAGTCGAGAGGCATGAGTTTTGCCCTCGAGAGCATGTTTGATTGCACACGGGTTCGATTCGCCTTTTCCCGTCCTTGTGAAAAACGAATCAATGGACAGGCTGAGTCATCCCTAGAGAAGGCGCCCTCTGGGAGAAGGCTTGTATGCAGTCCTTGCATTGCACAACAGAGATCAGACCTCTGTTCTCATCTGTGTTCTTTAAACAAAAAAGGGGAACTGCAGAGAGCTGCAAGAGGCCGCACCTGGAAGATGGCGTCGGCTTCCGCCCTCCGCCTTCCCGATGGCGAGTGCTCTCTGTGGTAAACAACTCCTTATATGGCTAAAGCAAAGAATCTGGCTTGCTTCCGCACACCTGAACCTATTGGTGGTTCCCACGTGGCGTATCAGGGTTGGCTACCCAGCGGGTACTTAAGGCTGTGGGGAATTCTCTCTGGTGTTGGGGTCAGAAGATTACTCAAAGGTCCTGAATAAACTGCAGAGAGAAGAGTTTGGTGTCGCGTCTTCCTTGGTGGTTGAGGCGGTCGCGACAGTCTGCATTACTATAATGCTGGGCACTGAGGCTCAATGAGTTCTATACCCTTAGATGAAAGGATATTTAAAAGATTTCTTTATTTTTCAATGTGATATGAATTTCCATGGCAATTCCCAAAGAACTACACCCTCCAGACTTCTTTTACCTTGAGCTTATTTTTCACTAAAATTCACGTTTTTTTCAAACGTGAAAGGTTTTTATTCAAACCTTTTTTTAGAAATTTTTTTTTGGAATTCATTGTTACACGGGGGAATATTCTTGTGATAATTCTTTACAGTATACAATGTGCCCTGAAGAAACTCAGGCTCTCCATTTCTCTCCATCAATCCCTCCTCCTTCTTAAGACAATTCCAGCAGGTTTAATTGTGCTATTTTCATACATATAACATAAAGGCTTGAGCTACACTTGCTTTCATTCACCCTCTCCAATACTTTTCACTCTCCTGCTGGTTTCTGCCCCTAATGGAGCCTGTTTTACTCTGCTATCATTCATTTTTATTTTCATTTTAAGTGTATATGAATTATGAAAAAGATTTTACCCTGTTATTTCACGTGCGCGCACACAGACACACACACACACACACCATAGTTTAGATTAACCTCTTCTATTGCACTCTTTATTCGTTCTCCGCAGCTTCCAATCCATTTTGTTACATGTACTTCATGCATAGACACATTTATTTAGAAATTTAGATTTTTGAGTTTGGTTTATTTCTCTCACCATGACTTTCTGTAGTTCAATCCACTTTCCTGAAAACAATATAATTTTAATTCTCACTATTACTAAGTAATATTCCACAGGATGTATGTACCATATTTTCTTTCACTCATCTGCTGGACAACTTGCTGATTCTACAGTTAGACTATTGTAAAAATAGCTAGTAACACGAGTGTCTAGGTATCTCTTGTGTGTATTGACTTACATTCCTTCAGAATTATACCCAAGAGCAACATGAAAGATATTACAATACTAGACTGCAAATTCTACTGCAAAGCTAAACTACCTGAACAGCTTGGTAATAGCACTAAAACAGACATAAAGACCAATGAAACAGAAGAAGAAAATAATCCATGTACCTACAGCCATCTACTTTTTGATAAAGTACCCAAAACATACACTGGAGAAACAATATCATCCTCTTCAATAAATGGTACAAAGAAAACTGTCTATATGTGGAAGACTGAAACTAGACTTCTATCTATCTCTCACCCAGAACAAAAGTCAAAATCCAAGTACATTAAAGATGTTAATACCTCAAGTATAACCAGGCTGTGGTGGCGCATGCCTGAAAGCCTATCTACTTAAGAGGCTGAGGTCTGAAGATCAAGGTTCAAAGCTAGCCGGGGCAAGAAAGTCCATGAAATTATATCTCCAATTAACCACCAGAAAACCAGAAGTGATGCTGTGGCTCAAAGTCGTAGAGTGTTATCCTTGAGCAAAAGAGCTCAGGGACAGGGCCCCAGTCCTGAGTTCAGTCACATGATTGACAAAAAAAGCTTCATGTAAGATCTGAAAGTATTAAACAAGAAAACATAGAGAAAATATAAGTATATATAATTATTTTCTGAAAAGGATTCGAATTACCCAGAAAGAACAAAAATTGGTAAATGAGATTTAATAAAATCAAAAGTTTTATAGCAAAAAAAATTATCAGAACAAAAGACAGCCAATAGAATGGAAGAAAATCTCTGCTGCTACCTAGTTGTGGATAAGGAATTAATATCAGAATATAAACAGTTCAAAAATTAAATGGTAAAAGAAGAAATAACCCATTTTATGTGCTGGAATTTAAACTCAGGGCCTAAGCACTGTTCCTGTGTTGTTGTTTCGTTTTTCCTCAAAATTAGTGATCTACCACATATCTACTTGCAGCTTTTTGAGGGAGTTAATTGGAGATAAGAGTTTCATGGGCTTTCCTGACCAGGCTGGCTTTGAACTTCAAATCTCAACCTCCTGAGTAACTAGGATTATAGGCCTGAGCCATCAGCACCTGGCAATAACCCAATTATTGAAAGGTCAAATAAACGGAACAGACATTTCTCAAAAGAAGAAATACAAATAACTAATAGATACATGAAGACATGTTTATTATCCCTATACATAAGAGAAATGCAAATCAAAACTACACTAAGATTCCATATCATCCCAGTCAGAATGGGAATTATCAAGAAATCAAAGAAACAAAACTAAAAGCATGGCAAAGTATGGGAATAAAGGAACCTTCATTTAGTGCTGGTAAGACTATAAACTATGGAAGTCAGCATGGAGATTCCTCACAAAACCCAAAATAGTATTATCCTATAATCCTACTATACCCATCTTGGCATATATTTGAAGGAATGTAAATAATGTCAAAGTTTGAATTGATAAATACTGCTGATTTCACACTGTCTAATAAACTAAGATAGTTTAAGTTAGCTTCCTATATATATTTAGCAATTACTATGAGGGAATGTAATGTTTGCTAGAAGAGGAAACTTAAAATTACTTCTTAAAAATAAGAAGGGGGGAAGTGGCACTGTGGCTCAAGTGGTAAAGCACTCGCCTTGAGCTGAAGAGTTGAGGGACAGCATCCAGGTGGAGGGGGGAAGGGTGGAGGAGGACGACGGGGGGGGGGGGAGGGTGGGAAGGAGAAAGAGGAGGGGGGAGGAGGAGGAGGAAGATGGTGGCCAAACAATAAGGAGTTAGTCCAGCTCTCTCTAACCAAACAGATATTTGGGTTCCTAACATGCACTTCTCCCCAAAAGATCAACAACAACAAATATATAAATAAGCAGAGAGTCACAGGGAACTGAAAAAAATCTTACCTGCTTAACAGAAGCATATAGGACCCCCCCCCCCTCCAGTAGACTGGATCCAAGAAGGAACACTTCTAGACACATCATAGTAAAAATATGACATGAATAGCAAAGAAGTGATTTTAAATGCTGCAAAATTAAAGAAGGAGATATATTACAATGGAAAGAAAATCAGAATCACTGCAGACCTCTCCAGACAAAGCCTCAACACAAGGAGAGCCTGGATATCAACAACTGCCAACCCAAAAAGAGCTACTCGAAGAAACTATCATTTCCATTATACGGTGAAACCAAAACCTTCCATGACAAACAAACATTAAAGGAATTCATGATCATTAAACCAGCATTACAAAGAACTCTAAAGGGAGGAATACAATCTGAAGAATACAAATAAAATCAAAGAAACACATCAGACAAAAATCATTAGAAGATCAATTCAGTAAATATAGGAAGAGGAAAAAAAAACAAAATACATGAAACTTATAATAGAAAATAGCTCTATTGTAAAAAGAAAAAAAAAGTAAAATTAGAAGAACCAGCATCAAAGTCATATATTTTCTCTCAGGATATAAAAATTACAAGAAATAGAACAAGTGTATTCTATTTTAATTACCACAGGTTTTGTTTGGTAGTAGAAATCACAAATGGCACTTTTGCTTTGTTCTTTTGACACATTCTTTCTACCAATAATATAAGCACTGTACATGTGTATGCACCATGTATCTTAAGGTATAGAATAGTGGCAACACCTTTGACTTCCCCTGTGTGCCTTTCTCAGATCACAGTCCCAAATATTGTAGTGAGCTCACTTCTACACTACTATTTGTATAAGTCATTCTCAAGCTTGTTGTTGTAGTTTTGTCATTTGTCTATCTATTAACAATATCATGCTTAGTTTTGCCTGTTTTCAAACTTTATAAATAGAACAATTGTTCCTTTTAATGACTTTCAATTTTTATTTACAGAACATTCTTTTAAGATTAATCTATGAAGAGTGATGTAGCTATTGTCATTTGTAACTGTGAAGGTTAGTCTTAACTGACAACTTGATTGGATCGAGAAATGCATAAAGATTAGCAAAGCACATTTCTGGGTGTGCTATGTACATGATGCTGTCCCAGAAGGAATTACCTAAAGAAGAAGGGCTGCACTATCCCATAGGCTGGGGCCTGCATGGAATGAAAGGGGGTTAGAGAAAGGCAGCTAGCCCAGACATTCTCTCTCAACTTCCTGGCTGCCAAGATATGAGCTGATCTGCTCTGCCACATCCCACCTCATTATATCCTTGTAACAATGCACTAAAACCTCTTTGAATAGAGACAAAATACCTAAGAACACTTACTTAGGTATTTTGTCAGAGCCATGAACCATTATCAGAATCACTACTTAGTAACATTATATCATTATATCACAATTTATTTATTCATTCTACTACTCAGTGTTAATGGATCAGTAATTGTTTCCATTTTGTTTTGCTTTGTTGCTGTCACAAAGCACAACACTCAGTTTACCCATTTCTAGTTATAATGCAACAATTTCTCTAGGATTTGCACATGGGGAGTGAGTAATCTTAGCGTATGAATCTTTCAACTCTACTACCCTAGTCTTCTTTAATCAATAGTTTTTTTTTTAAGTTAATCTGTTATAGTTTCCATTCTGGAGCACAAAAGAAGACATCAATCTGTTGGGCTCTGAAGTCTGGAATTCTCAGTGTAAATTAAATATAATAAAATAATACTGTGGCAAATTAGTCTCAAGTTACTTTAACCAAGTAATTTATGAGGGTTGGTCTTCAGAGTGATGGTATTTGGAAGTGCTATGAAACCTTTAAAAAGAAGGCCTAGGAGGAGGTCCATAGGTCCTATGGTAATTGAAGGTGTGCTACCAGCAGGTCATTCTCCCTATAGTCTCGCTGTAGGTTGCAAGAGGATTGTTATAACTGCAAACATCACTCCTGTCCTCATTCTACTTGAAGATGAAATCATTTGCTTGTTCCTTCAGTAGTCCCCTCCTTCTAACTACACTGTGAGGTGAGCCTACAATATACCACCTATACATTTAGCCCCCAGGAATATCAGTTAAGTAAATTTTTGTCTTCATAAATAGACTTTGTTGAATATTTTACCATAAAGACATGAAGCTGATTAATGCACATGGGGCAATCGAATTTTTTCCATTAATAATTATATATTTATGTTATCTCAACCACTGGAAGAAGAGTAAGTTATGAGTGCTCTATGAATGAACATTGACAAACTAGTAACACCAAAGAGAGAGTTTCTGTATTAGCTTTGTCTCACCTGTCTCCCTCCCTGTGCTGCATCGTTCCTCTTTGCTACTCCACCTTCCTTCACCATCTATTCCAGCTCAGTCATTAGCAGTTCCAAGAATAACTCTACTCAGGCTTGTGATGACATTCCACAAAACATAACAGTGCAAATACCTCAGGATTTTCTAGGAAATAGACATTTCCTAAGGATTACGTTCATAGAAATATAAAGGCCAACACAGAGTTCACATTTCTTTTATACATTTATACTTTTTCCTGTTATGAAATGTCTCAGGAATCATTCCAACTAGTATTCAAAAAGACTTGTTTGAAATGTCCCCTTTGGTAACCGTGCCTAACCATTGGGTACTGGCAGCTACCGCCAGTGGACAATGAGTTTGAATTGCAGACTAACAGTGGGGCCACAGTGCACCTCACATACCTATAGACAAAGGGTACTCATGTGTATAGAGATGGTGTTGTGATAAGTGAAAGCCAAATGTATGTAACTATAGGTAGACTAATGGGCTTCTTTTCCTTTTAATGAATAAATATACAGAGTACAGCAATTGCCACAGGAGGTTTTTCTTATCTTAAAAGTAGTTTGATCTCTACCTATCTTTTCCCATGATTTTATTAATTATATTTTAATATATAAGTATTTATAAAAATATATAAATGTGCACATATAAGCATATATAAAAGTAAATATATTTTTTGTTGCTTTGTATGTCCCTCCCCCACAGTATTACCCCTGTTTTCACTGTATTTAATATTGGTATAATTTGGGGGGGGAAGGAAATAAAACAAATGAGATACAGGTGGACCCATTGCAACAATGTGATGTACAAGACGTTATGTCAAAAAATGAACTTTACAACTTTGGTGAAGTGGCGGGGAGGCTGGGAGGACAGGGATGGTAAGGGGAAACAAAGGAGGAGGTAACAATGCTTGATAAAAAATGTACTCATTACCTTGCTCATGTAATTGTAACCCCTCTGTATGGTATTTTCACAATAAAAAAAACTTCTTAATAAAAAAAAAGAAAAAGAAACTCCCTCCCCCCCCCCAAAAAAAGCAAATATAGGGGCCAGGAAGGTGGCTCAGTGGTAAAGTGCTTGCCTTGCATGCATGAGGCTCTGGGTTTGATTCCTCAGCACCACATAAGCAGAAAAAACTGGAAGTGGCACTGTGGCTCAAGTGGTAGAGTGCTAGCCTTGAGCTGAAGAGCTGAGAGACAGTACCCAGGCTCAGAGTTCAGGTCCCATGACCAACAAAAAATCAGTAAATATAATATAATATATTTGATACATAAATATGTACACAAGTAAAAATACATAGTATACATAAATATGATATGTATTATATATTAACATATAAATATATACTATATTAATCTGATGTCTTATATATTATATATTACTGATAAATCATATATATTATATATGATATATCATATTAATATATGGTTCTATGCTACCATTATATAAATACATTTATATAAATATAACTTTTATATAATATGTATAATATCACTGTATAAATGCAGTTTATATAAGTGTATAAATTCACATTTTATATAATTAGTTACATATGTACATAAAGATCTCTCTAGATATATTTCATCCTCATCACTCAATGGATAGGAGAATATTAAAGAAGATTTTTTAATAGAAATATGCCTTCTAGCTCTCTCAATAACAGCATTTTAAATTATTGAGCAAAGTATTTGTCATTTGTACTTGAATATCTTATTGTAAGCAGAACAGTTATACAAGACAATTATTCAACAGGACTTCTCACATTGCAGAAGAAATCTTGAGTCCCTTTCCATTGAAGCTCTGTAAAAATTACTTATAAAGCTCTAAGTACTTAAGGACCTAAAAGCTTGCTTTATTAAATATGTATTAGAAAATGAGATGAGCCAAAATTTAGTAGCAATAAGTATCTCCTCTGAAGAATTGTTTGGAAATTTGAAATTTCATTTCTTTAAAGAAATTTGACCATTCAGTTTCATTTATCAAAACATACAATTTCTTCCTGACCAAAAAATAATTTGAACAGTCCTGAATATATTGTAAATGCACTTATTTTCTCTTCATCTGAGAAAAACTGCCCTGGGTGAAATGATATATTTTTCTTAAATAGTATAAAAATGATAACTCCCTAAGTACTGGTTTATTTTATAAGTTAATGCTTCAAATAAAAATAAAAATAGTTGGCACTGATGGCTCACACCTCCAATCCTAACTATTCAGAAGGCTGACATCTGAGGATTGTAGCTCAAAGATAGCTTGGGCAAGAGTCTCTAAGACTCTTCTCTAAATTCCATCAAACAGCTGAAACTAGAGTTGTAGCTCAAGTGTTAGAGCACTAGCCTTGAGCAGAAAAGTTCAGGCTCAAGAAACAAGGCCTTTAGTTCAACCTCTAGGACCAGCACAAAAATTAATAATAAGTAAAACAAAATAAATATACTAAGAGTGATTCCTTACTTGGCTAAGACTCCATTTAAGAATTCCTTCCTGACCTCTTCAGAGAACTCTTATGGAAAATAACTGCTCTGGCTTCTGACAGTGTTTTCCTATATAAAACACAAATATAAATGACAGTATTCTCATTACTGCTACTAATAAAAATATTGATGTCTAAATATTTATATTCTGAAAAAACATGAGATGAGTGTTTGATTGAATGTGTGGAGGACAAGAAAATAAAAACATGTGCTAACAACCAAAATAGATTTTTTTAATAATGAAAAAAATCAACAGCTAATATCCTATGTGGGGTTTCAGCTTTTCAATTGCTAGCACTTAGAAAAAGATTTAAATTGTAAAATGTGAAATAAACACAGTATAACCCCTGCTTTCACTATATTTGATGTCGGTATAATTTGTGGAGGAGAAGGGGAAAAACAAGTTGTTTAAGGATACAGGTGGACCCGTTGCAACAATGAGAAGTACAAGTTGTCATGTCGAAAACGAACTTTACAACTTTGGGGGGGAGGATTGGGTGGAAGGGGCGGGGGGAGGCGGGGAAGGGATGGTAAGAGGAAACAAAGGAGGAGGCAACAATGCTTGATAAGAAATGTACTCATTATCTTGCCCATGTAATTGTAACCCCTCTGTACAGTATGGTCACAATAAAAAAAATAAATAATATAAAAATGTAAAATAAATAATATAAAAATGTGAAATAAATATGCCAAGGAAAAAAATAATAAAATTGTTTTAAATAAATTATGTTAAATGGTATATAAAAATATCATTGTTAATCATAGAATTAGATGAAGTATAGAAAATAGTGGGTTTCGATGTGGCAATTTTTTTATACGTGTTTATAATATGTTTTGAGATCCCTCCTTGCCTCTCATGGGTCAGTCAATAGATAACATACTCGAGAGAGTTTGTACAAATAGTATCTTGGCACCAACAGAAGGTAAGATTAGTACAAGCTCCTGGAATAGGTCTTGGCAACCTCATTACACTGAGGTTGGTGTGAGTTGATTCAAAGAGATTGAGAGCAGGACAGTTTATCCTTAGTATTTGCTGTGTTTATAGATGGGAAGATACTGTAGTGTATGCACAGAGCAACCACTTGAGGATATTAAAAATCTTAGTCTTGTAGCACAATCATTCCTTGTTCTTGCCCTTCAATGGAAACTTCTCACTTACCATATGGAAACAAAGTATTGCAAAGCAAAGACAGGCTGAGGAAAGTGGCTCTGTATTATTATGGAGATAAGTGTGTGGCCTTAAGTAGAAGTGTTTGCAGTGTTTGGCAAGACCTATCTGCTAATAAACAGGGAATATCTACAAGGCCAAACTCCTTGTGGGAGTCTAAACTAGAATCTTAGTAGTAGTAATTTCTTCAGAGTAGTCATTTATTCAGGCACAATTTTGTTCAGAGTGGCCTCTTTCCAGATAGTGATTTGTGTGTGTGTTTGTGTGCTGGTACTGGTGCCTGACTCAGGACCTTGTCTTTTTCACTCAAGTCTGGTGCTCTACCATTTGAGCCACAGCTCCATTTCTGACTTTGCTAGTCAATTAGAGATAAGAGTCTCGTGAGGCTGTCTGCCCAACCTGCCTTTGAACTTTGATCCTCAGTTCTTAGCCCCCTGAGTAGCTAAGATTACAGGCATTAGCTCTGGTACCCAAAGAATTATTACTCATCTTGTAAGATGATCAAAACCCATCTCTCCTCTGACACTTCTACATTGCTTTCATACTGCAACCTGATTCCCTTCAATACCAGACATCTACTTAAACTCAGCTTACTTGTGTTGTCATCTCCCACCTAATAGATAAAATTTGTTTTCTTTCCAAAGCAAGGGAATGCACCTCCTGTTAGATGTCCAAATTTTGCTAATGTTTGAAAAATATGTCATCAATTTATGCATTATAGATATGACTAGGCATATCCATACCAGGACAGCTGATGCTTTTTTTACACATACTTCTGATTATAAGCCACACTAATCAAGCCATTTCTAATTCTCCTTGGAATTTGAGGTACTTAAGTTCTAGTTTAGGCTACTTGCAAGTAACCATGCATAGTTATGCTGTTGTGATTTAGAATCTCTCTAAATGCAATGTTCAATTGCACCAACATCAAGGCTATTATATGGGAAACAATCATTTGGTGTAGTGGAATATGCTTGAGTGGTCAATTCTCTAATTAAAATTGACTTGTGTTTTACAGTCCAATACATCCCATGAAGTAATGAATATTTTGTCCCTTAGAAAAGTGATTCCCAAAAAGAGTCTGTCAAAAAATCATAAAAGGTCTTTTCAGAAGATGTGGAAAGTATAAGGAGTGACTTACAAATATCTCAGGTCTGCTGAATTGAGGAACATTTTTGGCATATATTCAATTCTTGCTAGAAACTCTGGAAAGAATCTATAGTCACATTCTAAAGTACCCACGATAGAAAACTGACTTAAATAGAATCACTCAAAAATGAATTAATTAAAAGGAATTCAATGGTTAATATAACAAGAAAAGTCAAGAGATTAACCATAGTCATTAGACCTCCCAAACATCATTCCTCAAATAAGGTGCTGCCTTCAATGGCTTTTGGAAGTAAAACCCTGGTAACTCATGCTTGTAACTCACACTTGTAACCAAATGCTAGTCTAACAGAAAGACTACTGCCTATCAACATTCCCACTAAGAGCTTCCTTTTGTCCCATTGTGCCATGTCCTATAAGCAGGAAAAAACAGGAACCCCATTAATATTAGGTTTAGGCTTTTATTACATACTGTACCCTTAAAATTGATGATTGAGATCCACCTTGGCTAAACAATAAAAAAGAAAAGAGTTGGAAGAAAATGAACTATAAGATGAAACTAAAGCCATTCCACCTCTTGGAACTCTTACAATCAGCTCATCATTACACTCTCATCTCCTATATTTCCATTTATGACTCTAATACTTAAAAAGTCACATATGCAGTTATATGCTTACAGATTGAATAAGCCCTTCTCTCCCATACAATGAATGGTTTGCAAAATTATTGAAACCACATGAGTTCTTTGTGAAAATATGCACAAGTACTTGCAAATTGAATTCAGAATTCAATTTTGGTCCATTCAAGTTTAGACAAATGCTAATGTTAGGATTATTTATTATTAAAATTATATAAGCAAATTCTTAAACTCATCACTCCTTCCCATGAAAACATTTATATGTTATTGGATTTTGTTTATTCTATTAAAGAACTTCAAATAACAACAAGGATCAATTTAAAATATAAACTATGGCTTCATTCAGTGACACATTCCTACTATCCCAGCCATTTAGGAGGCAGAGGTAGGAGAATCACCAGTTTGAGGCCTGTCTGAGCAAATGTAATGAGACCTTGTCTCAAGGACAAAATAAATACTGAGGGACTGGCTCAAGCAGTAGAGTGCATATCTGGCATGAAGTATTGAGTTCAGTACTTATTACTGTAAAACTAGGCAGCTAACTGTCTAAATAAATAATCTAGGACTTGAGATTTAGTGATAACTCAATTGATAACATGCTTTATATCCTGGGTTCAATCTCTAGCACCACTGAAACCAAACTTAAAAACATAAACTAAAGCAATATAAGCATTCCAAGTAGAACATGCAAATACTAACATACTCTGATCATATAAAATAATATTAATCAAAATGAACCCTAGGAAATGGAACCAAGGAGTTTCTATCTTTGTTGCTGCTTCTGTTTTCTTTTTTAATTTTTTGTCTTGTTTGTTTATCTGTCGTGGGAAAGTGGGGGCACAGAAATGGAGGGTGTAAGTCAGGAAACACCCCCCTCGCAGACTAAGCTCCGCCCTCGACAGCCACACGTGCAGGGCAGGTAGGCACCTCCTGGCTGTGCCCCGACTGTTTACAGGGTTCTCAGAGGAGCGGGTCGGCACCATTTCCCCTCTCTCCTCCTAAGAACATGGACTTGTCAGCTCTGCTGACAGTAAATCTTTTCTCTCCTCTACCTGACTTTCGTCTGCGTGGTCTTTTGGGTACTTTTCTTCTCACGGGGACAAAGAGTAAACAAAGGCAGTAGTAGATAGTACTCATTAGACTCTATGGGGAGAGAACTATACAATTTGTGGGTAGGGACTGGGGAAAACACTGGGAGAGAGAAGAAAGGGGTGACATTGTCCAAAAAGAAAAGTACTCATTACCTGACATGTAACTGAAATCCTACTATACTAACAATAAAAGAATTTTAAAAATTTAAATACCAACATTTAATCTCATATGAGTTCAACATTTTTCCTGAGTAAGAAGACTAGAGATCAATTACTCCTCAAATGGTCTAATGAAGGCATTTCCTCAACAGGCGGTCACAATTTTCTCTTTTGAACAGGAAAACATACAGTATCCTATATCTATGGAAGAGATTGTTGGGGCTGTTTTGTAAGTTGCTCTCTGCCCATCTGAGCAGATACCACAGTCCTCAATTCAAATCACTGCATTAGAGGTCCTTCATTCATCCCAATGACTCTGAGCCCCATCCGTACACTGGCACCAGGCTGTGTATGAGATACCATGGTAAACAACACAAAAAAGTGGTCCTGTGGGTTGCTTCCAGCCCAGAGAAGAGGACAGACATTGATCCTGTTAGAACACAAATGCACAAGTAGGAAGAGCAATTCATGTTTTTAAATTCAGTGTTCCTCTTATGTTGTCTCAGAACTCATAGGGTCCCCTCTGGAGGGCTTGGGAAGTTGCCTTTGAGCCTAGTGTAAAATACTGAAGACTTTAGTGGTCTTCTTCCACCTAAAGGGCAGATTGGAATAAAGGAATTACAATGAGGTCAGATTATGTGATCATTAGACACCATATGCACCACAAGGATTCAGTATTCATCCTCAAATTTATCCTAAAATTTACCTTGCAATATACTTGAATATAGGATGGCATAATCATCTGTGTATTTGAAAGATCTAAGAATAGATATAAAGACTGATATAAAACTGACATGAGCTGGGCATTGATGGCTCATGCCTATAATCCTAGCTACTCAGGAGGCTGAGATCTGAGGATCACAGTTCAAAGCCTGCCTTGACAGAAAAGTCCATGACATTCTTATCTCCAATGAGCCATCAGAAAACCAGAAGTGGTGCTGTGGCTCAAGAGCTGAAGAGCTCAGGGACAGTGTCCAGACCTAGAGTTTAAGCCCCATGACCATCAAAAACAACAACAAATGACTGACAGGAGAATACTGAGTGAGTTAATCATCTAAGTGAGAGAGGATGACATGAAATTCTTAGGGACAAAAAAAAGCTTTACATATTTGAGAGGGAGTAGAAAATAAAAGACAAATTGACTCTTACCTTTTTTTTCTTTTCACTCTTTCTTTTTTATTTGTCAGTACTAGGATTTGAACACAGAGCCATGTGCTTTCCAGAGAGGTACTCTACTACTTGAGCCATGCTTCCAACTCTTTTTGCTTGAATTATTTTGCAGAGTCTAGCTTTTATGTTTGAGCTGGTTTGCTTCCCACATAGCAGAGCCTGCATGTGTGTATTACTGCTGCCAGATTTTTTTATTGGTTGAGATGAAGTCTCACAAACTTTGTGCCTGGTGACTATGAACCATGATCTTCTAAATCTCTGCCTCCTGAGTAGCTAGGATTAAAGGTCAAGCAAATATATTCAACTTTTTGCCAAGTTTTAATTGTTATTGAATGCCAGAAAGTTGTTTGTTGACCCAGTATACTTTCTAAGAAAGCCTGTCATTTTTGTCAGTTTTCCAGATAAGACAATAAAGATTTCCATTCTTTAATAGGTACATTTATTTGTTTATCATGGTATATAAATGCCTGTAGGAACAAGGATACTCATGTCCTGTAATTTTCTGGTTATTGTCAATGTCATTTGGCAGTTAGCTCAATTATCTTCTTAATTCAGGTCTTTTCATCACCAACCAAGTTGGTAGATGCATTTACAATATCAAATGATGCAGTGCTGGGGGCCGGTGGCTCACACTTGTAATCCTACCTACTCAGGAAGCTGAGATCTGAGGATCGTAGTTCAAAGCCAGCCCATGCAGGAAAGTCTGAGTCTCTTATCTACAATTGACCACTTGAAAACCAGAAGTAATGCTGTAGATCAAGTGGTAAAGCACTAGACTTGAGCTGAAGAGCTCAGGGACAACTCCCAGGCCCAGAATTCAAGCCCCACAACTGGCATAAATAAATAAATAAATACCAAATAAAATTATGTAGTAGTCCAAACTGACTGTGGGTTTGAATTTTTTTCAAACTGTCATACTTTTTAGAAGTTCATTCCTTAACTCTTAACACTAATATGATCTGAATTACAAGTCAATAAAGGTAGATGACCTAGCATACTGTATGTGGTTAATTTTCCTTAAGGAAATGCAATGCTGTAAATTCAAATTCAAATTTAGCCTAAATGGATGGTGGAATTACTGGATACTTTTCAAATTCCTCTCCCTTTCCCCCCGTTCCTGTATTCGTGTTCCCGTACTTATTTGGGTCATTTTCTCTTTTTCCAAAATAGCAATTCCCAAAGCAAGGCAGACACTATGGGCCTTTTACCTTTCTGTCCTTCACTTAACAAATATGTCTGAGAGCCTAATTCTACCCCAGAGCCTATCAAATATCTCTGAGTGACAACGTTTCAGTGACTCAGATCCACATACTTAAAACTAAAGTAATGATGGGTCCTCTCTTAACTCTCTTACTTGTGGTATTCATGTCAGTCAAAGTTAACAAAACAAGCATACTTGAATTGGAGAATTCATAGTTTCACTCAACACTTGCTTCATCCCTCCCTGTCTTTCAACCCAGTCATGAGTCCTACTGCTCTACAACTTAGACCTCTTTCAACACTTGTAGCCTGCTAAATTCTCATTGAGTCTCCCTTCCTTGACTGCCAATCCATTCTTCCAACTGAAACCTTCTTACAAGGAAGACTGATGCATTCACCTTGCTTCTGTGCCTGAAGGTCTCAAGGAAGGCATTTCCTCCTGGCCTTCAGGGAAAACATATCACACCTCAGTGCTGCACACAGAATCCGTGAGAATGTGCTCATTCTTCTTGCAGTTACTTCATAATGACACTATCCCTCTTCTGTGGAGCTCTGATAGCAAATGACATCTTGTTCTGAAGTTGTGTAACACCTGCGAGCTTGTTATTTTCACTTTTTTCTGCCTCCCTCTAGTATAACCCTACTGCGTCAACATTCAGTGCTATTTCTCAGCATAACATTTCCAGCAGCAGGCAAAACCCATGTATCCACCTCCATTTTACTATGTTTTTCTACACATAGGGACTCTGCAAATCAGTTCCCAAAAACCACTTGTTCACACCTCATTCTCAGCAAACCTTCTAGTACTTTCTGTCCCCCGGGATCTGCTATAAAGCAGGGTGTACAACACAAATTCCACAATTTATTCAATTAGAGCTGATAATTACAGCACTTAAAAATTAGGGATATTTAGCATGTGCCAAGTGTTTTAGCAAGTTTCAAAGAAATAAACACACACATACAGGCATGCTAAGAAAACAAAGCTTGGTGAGAAAAATGGGTAAATGACTAACCTCACTGCAGGACTCCAAAATTGAAATAACTTTCAAGTATTGATTTACTTGAAGAGAAGTTTGCATTTTGATGTGTCCATGCATGTATATCATGTACCTTGGTCTGACTCACCCCTTCCATCCCTCCCTTTTCTCTGCCTCCTCCATCATACTGGGTCACTCAGAACTCCCAGGATTGCAATGATTCTTTGCACTTTGAGTCCCTGCGTGCAGCTCAGTCCTAGAGCCTGCCTGGCTATGGGCCGCTTGCAGGCAGCTGATCACTCTGGAAGCTCTTGCGATCTGAGCTCTCTGGTAAATTGCTTGGCCTGAGATGCTCTTCAGACAGTGAACCTGTACATTTTTTCCTATCACTTATGACAACCTAAAATGTAATTAAGCTTCCTGGCTCACTCACTGGTAACCACAATCCTGTAGACTCTTTATAGAGATAATAATTTTTCACAGGAAGTCTCAACAAGTACTCCAAGTCTAATGCTGGGGTCCCATCTTTGAGACAACCCAATGACATTCTATTGAAAGTGTGTTTGTAATAGGTACTGATACTGTTTGTTTTTCTTTCCATGCATTAAAAGTAAGAAGGAAATCTGGCATCTTTGCCTTCCGTTTGGACTTGTTCTAAGTCACTTTGCAGTTACCTTGGGATTCAGGGAAGAGAGGACTGATCAGCAACATCTTTATGACAGAGGACTAAAACAAACCCTAGGAACCAGCAGAGTCCTGCAGGACAGGTCATTCCCACATAAGGACAATTACTTGCAATGATCAGGCTGCACCAGAGCGGTCATCTCATGAGATCCAGACAGCTCTTCTCCAGTGGCCACAGCAATAACAGAACCCCTTTCCAGGAGAACCAGAACCAAGATAATGACCATCCAGACCGCATCTGTAACCAACTATGCATCCCTTTATCCCAAGCCCCTAATTCTTCTTCTACTGAAATCTAGTGCCCTTGTCCGTGCCCTGAAGGTGGCTTGGGCTGCACTGAGGTACCGTCTTCCCTTTGACATTATGCTACATAATCTCTTTTATCTGCCATATTTCTTTCCTAATACAGTTTCTTATCTTTTCTTGCTTGAATTCTTCTTTGAGCAAATGCAAGGTTAAAATTGATTAGTTGCACTGAATTTCTGGTAACACCTAGTACCTCAAAAGCCTTCCCTCCTAACCGCCCCCTAAAAGATGTTGCCACCCCGTTATTCTCTGAGAGGTGAAGAGTGAAAGGTTGTCCTCTCTAATGCTGGCCTATCTCACCAGAAAAGTCACTCAACTGCCACATTCCCATTTTGAGGGTTTAAGGCTTATGCCTCAAACTGACAACTGCTTGGACAGTCTGTTCCAGAGATTGCCTGTAGGGGTTCAGCTTCCTCTCCCCATAACAAAAATAGGCCTGGGGTTACAAAATGTTTCCTAATTTGCTCTGTCTTATTCCTTTTCCATGTTTGTCAGTACTCTTCTTTCTCCAAATATATTCCCCTTCATTTCTCAGACATTTCTCATGTTGTGTGACAAAGGAAAACTCTATTCTTCTACTCTTCTTTTCCACTTTTATAAGTAAGCAATTTGGCTAATAGTTAGAGCTACTCGAAATTCATTAACTTCCAGTCTGATCCTCACTGCCAACACCATCACTATATTTTAATAATAAGTAGCTTGTTATGATCATTTCCTTTCTTTTCTTTTCCTTTTTCCTTTTTTTTTTTTTGGTCATGGTACTTGAACTCAGGTCCTGGACACTGTCCCTGAGCCCTTCAGCTCAAGGCTAGTACTCTACCACTTGAGCCACAACAACACTTCTGGTTTTCTGGTGGTTAATTGGAGATAAGAGTCTCATAGCCTTTCCTGCCTGGGCTGGCTTGGAACCGTGATCCTCAAATCTCAGCTTCCTGAGTTGCTAGGCTTCCAGGCATAAGCCACAGAACCCAGCTGTCTTGATCCTTTCTGACACAGGTCACACAATGAGCTCATAGAAGCAGCTGAGAGAGGCTGAGGCAGGGTTTGTAGTTGTTGGATTTATGCTGTCTAAACACTGAATCTTATTTCCTAAGGTGAAATCTCTTTGATGGTACTCAAACACTATGAGGTGTGCTTACTTTATTACTTGTACAATAAATAATATAAAACTCAATTAGAGAATATTCTTCTTGAAATGGAAGTAGTGATAGGAATCTATTCAGAGAGAGAGAGAGAGAGAGAAAGAGTGATTCCATAATATTACTTTGTTTCTTTTCTATTTCTGGACAACTCTATCACTGTGAATAAGTGGCATATTGCTGTCTCATATCCATGATGTTTGGGAAGGAAATCAGCGATATATTTGTTTTTGATTTCTATGCCAGCAGTGGGGCTTGAACTCAGGGTCAGGGTGCTATAGCTCCACATATAGCTTTTTAGTGTTAATTACAGGTAAGGTTTCACAAATTTCCCTGCCTAAGCTGGGTTTGAATCATGGTCCTCAGTTCTCAGCTTCCCTAGTAGCTAGGATTTCAGACATGCGCCACCAGTGCCACTATCTGCCAACTTTTCTGTTACCTCATAAAAATATAATAAATATTACACTTCATAAGTCAGCATTTCAGTGCTCCACAAATGAGGGAATGCCTATTATTTTTCTAAATGAAAGAGCAAAAAGCAATCAGAAAGTTTTAGAAACATAAAAGGATTTTGCCAACATTTTCCTCTAGAAACATTAATCTCTTAAAACAAAATCCTGGCCACAGAACTACACCAGAAATGAGGTATTTATCATGCTATATGACTTCCCAACTAGATTGTGAATATTTTAAGTTGAGATTTTTGAAAAAGCACACATATAAATAAGTGTTTTGCACTTAAATAATCCATTTTTCAAAATAAAGTTTAAGCTGTGTTGCAAAATTTGTCAAAATTAAATTTCAATCTCTACCCTCCAGCTAAGTATAGTAGCACAGCTGCCATGATCCTAAATTTGAATAACACAACTTGTATAAGTGGGACATGGAATGCCAATTTCTCAAGTGGAATATGGGGTTCTCTTTACATATCTCAAGGCCATAAATTTCCTTCCTATGTTTAGCAGTTATCCCCAAACTGAAAGCTTGAGAATAGCGTATAGAGGAAGGAAGCTTCAAAATATGCATATTCATATAGGTATTTTTCTAAATGTATTTGATGAAATGAAGAATTGTTTTAACCAGGAAATGTCAAACCTATTTATTGCAGACTTCCCATACTGTGTGATGGACTGAACTAAAAAAGATAAACGAGGAAGATACTCCACATAGGGTGGGAGGAGCAGGCAGGAAAGAAAGATGTCTCCCTGGAGAAAGAGAGGACAGGAATGTGCAGTCTCCAACTCAGGGTGTAGGTGCCTGAGGGAAGAATGACATGGAAGGTGGGAACTGCGGCTCAGAGGATAGGATTTCTCAAAGGGCTTTAGGAAGAATGGTTTGGCAAGGATGGTAGACTCTAGGCTGAGTAAGGAGGGCATTCATGCCATGTGGTGGGAATGAGTGGCTACACAGCAGTGGACTGACAAAGTTTGGAAATCTATTATGGTAACAAGAGCCAGATTTCTCATGGCAGAAGACAGATACAAAGGAATGAAAACTATGATGAATTATGTGCTATCACATTGAAATTAGAGATACGAATATGAAGTCATGGTTTTCAACAAGTATGATTGTATAAACATAGAGATGAATGTAGAAATAATTGTGGGCCCACTATTGAGAGTTCTATGTGGAACAGAAGCAGTAGATCCACCATAAAGACTTCGCTAAGCAGACTCTGGAGGCCGATAATTCCAGGATCTGCAGCCAGCAAGCTGGAAACTCAGGAGAGTCAATAGCGCCGTTTCAATGTGAAGGGCTGAGGTTTGAGACCTAAAAAGAGCCAATGTTTCTGCCAAAATTTGAAAATAAAACAAACAAACCACAATGAAAATAAGACTCCAGCTCAAAACAGTCGGACAAGAAAAAATTTCTCTTACTTGTGGGAGGATCAACATTTTTCTTCTATGTAGGCCCTCAACTAATCAGAGAAGCTTACTCAAGGACATTCACCCTTACCCAGTCTATCAATTCAAAAGTTACTTTCATGTGGAATCAGCCCCATGAATACTCTCAGAATAATGTTTGGCAAAACATTAGAGATTTTCCACAATTCTCTTCAAATTGACACTTAAAATTAACTATCATAATTTCATAGATACCTGGGTATCTATGTCTAAAATGTATAGCGCCCAAGTTTTGGTTACTAAATACAATTCTACCTTAAAAGGAATTAGAGATCCTTGGATAAATGGCTGAATCCAAGTTTGAGAGGAGAAAGTTCAAGATGATTGGGAATATTTCGTTGTTGCATGAATATATTAGAAATGAACTTTACAACTTGGTGGGGGAATTGAGTGGGAGGGAAAGTGGGAGAAAAATGAGGGAGGGGGTAACAATGTTCAACAAGTAATGTAATGTACTCACTACAGAATGTAACTGTAACCCTTATGTACATCATCTTGATAATAATATTGAATTTAAAAAAAGAACAAACACACACACACACACAGACACACACCACCCCACAAAAGGACATAGGAATCTACTTGAAGACCTTCCCAATGGCTAAATCTAGAACAATTCAAATGAAACAGAAGTAACACTTAGCAATAGACTGTATAATCAAGTAAGAATCAATAAGTCCATATTCCTGTTAGTTAATTGGAAACATGGAGACAAGATATTTATATACTCACAAAGTACAACTTCACTAAATATACATTAATTATAAACTGGGAAAGAGTAACTTCCCAGTTCTTAATGAAGTGATCAATGCTAACATTAACAGGAATAACTGAAAGAATGCAGTGATACAAAGGTACTCCCATTTTATGTTATCTCCACAAGAAATGAAATGCACTGACAGGGAATCTAAGAACTCATATCAGCATTATTTGAGGTCAGATCTGATCCCTACCTTCCAAGAGTCAAGGTCATACAGCCAAAGGAAACTAAAGATTGATTCTAATTAGAAAGAGAATAAAGAAATGTGACAACCAGATGCATTATTGGAATCTGAACTGGATCCTTCTGTTATAAAGGACATTGCTTGAATAATTTATATAGCATAAGTGTTGGGCTGGGATTATCTTGCAGTAATACATTTGTATTCACTTCCTGGTGCTGAGGGATTTGGTAATGTAAGGTAGTGTCATCATTTACAAGAATATTCATTAAAGTACTGGGAGTTGATGGCGCATAATGTCATTATTTTACTTTTATATTAAAAACTTTGTTCTGATTTTGTAACTTTTCTCTGTATTTGAAATTATTTTCAAAATGTATGAATACTATATTCCATTGGCAATCAGAAATATTACCTATCCTTAGGAATACCTTCTTTTTTGCTATATATGTTTCTTAATTCTCATATGTGAGAAAACTCATATATATTATAAATAATCTATAAAACTCATATATATACATATATTTATTTTCATGTCAAATACTAGTAGTTACCACAACCCTTCATTTTATAAATTATTTTCATGTCAAATACTAGTAGTTACCACAACCCTTCATTTTATAAATTACTAGGTGTGGCTTTTTAAATCTTTTTTTTTTTTTTTTTGTCGGTCATGGGGCTTGAATTCTGGGTTTGGGCACTGTCCCTGCACTCTTGAGCTCAAGGCTAGTGCACTTGAGCCACAGTGCCACTTCTAGTTTTCTAGTGGTTTATTAAAGATAAGAGTCTCACTGACTTTCCTGCCTGGGCTGGCTTTGAATCATGATCCTCAGATCTCAGCCTCCTGAGTAGCTAGGGTTATAGTCATGAGCCACCAGTGACCGGATTAAATATTTTTTTTTTAAACTCACAAGTTTAATTTTTTTATTATGCAACTGCCTAACCAAGTAGTGGCACTTGAACAACCACAGTCATATAGAGAATATCCCCATGTTTTCGCCTTAGATGAGTCAAATTTTAGAAATTTTCACTCTATGGTAAATACTCCTACCACTCCAATTTAACACCCTTAACAACCATAAGCATTTATCCAGTTTTTCATTATTTAACTGTAAGTACAGTTAGTCTTTAGATCTCTGTAATTTTAGATGTTTTTGGCCTCTGCCTCCTGAAAACTTGCTTGGCTTTATGACAAATTTTCCTCCTTGTTCTTCTCCAAGAATTCCTTCTTAGTGGTCTCAGGCTGTTAAACAGATTTACCAAGACAAGAGGATAGGAGCAACAAATGCTTATTAAGTCAGTCCAAGAGAGACACACAAAGCAGCTAGCCAGCCAAAGAGGCACAGTAGCATACACTCTCTGGGTTTTATGGTTTTTGTTAGGCTACTCTTCATTGGACCTTTCCTGTTTTGTTGGGCCTCTTGATTGGCTGCTTCCTGCACTATGATGTAAATTTTTTTCTCATAGGAACAGCTCAAGATTTCGGTTTTTCATACCTATGTTCCACCTGGCCCATTTCCCAGCCTTGAATAACCTCCTCATTTTACCAGGACCTTGGTATCGGTGTCCGCAATGTCATGGTAAATAGAGCCTCCTTCACAGTTTTCATAGACTTGCTGTTGATAGTCCCTAAAATATTAATGTTCCCCTGGGTTCCAACCTTATGTCTCCATTACACTGTCCTCCTGAGTCATCTCTTGAAAGTCCTAATCATCACCTGTGTTCTGATGACCACAGATCTACTGCAAACAGATACCACATCTAAGCACAGACCTGAAGAGCCCACTCCCAAACAAACATATCCACACTTGGATGCCTTGGATGTCCCAACATGATTCCACAAAACTGAATTCATTGCCAAATCCTCTTGGTCCCCTCCATTAAGGTTGGTGATGAGTTTTCTTTATTCCTCTAAGTGAATGACATCACTATTTACTTAGCAGTGATGACATTTTTTAAATTTTCCTCTCCCACCACTATCTTGTCTCTGGATTTCAACTTTATGCTTGGTGTCCTGACAGTAATTTGTCTCTTCTACAATTTGACTCCTTAATAACACAATGACAAACGTGCCACAAACATCCTCTGGCAGAAAGGTGGGACAAGAAGATCTAGGTGCAGAGTTTTGTTCTGTCTGGACAACAGAACATTAGTTAGGCTCAAGTGGAGAAGGCTGCTGAGATGGCCTTTCAACTGTTGGACCAACAAGACTGTAATTGAGTCAGAAAACGAAGCAGCATCTTATCCAAGAATGAAAGGTATTCTGTAGTATGCACATGGCAAACTTGATAAGATATACAAAGACATGTAATACGCAAGTGAATTAAAGTCAGCTGATAATTTACCTTCTCTCAGAAGGTAAACGTTTCACTGTCAGGAAATCGTGCATAAGAACCTTTATAATCTTCGGGCTTTCCTTTTTGTAGGACTAGCACAAGTGACCCTATTTTTACTCATGGTTTTGACAGAGTCTCTATGTAATTCAAATTGGCTGCAACTATCTATGTAGTCCGGGCTGGCCTCAACTCATGATTCTCTTGTTTTATTGTCCCAGGTGCTGCGATTATGGGTATATACCACCTCCCCTGGATAACAATGACTCCATTACTTTTCTGACATCTCTACTTATCTCTGAACAAGTCACTTTGAAAATCTCTGTGATTTGGTTTTAATGATTCATCAACTTTGGGATGAGATACGTTCCATGGGAGGAGAAGTGATATGGAAGTAAGGTGTGTTGCTGGTACCAACAAGACTGAATTTAAGCACGAGTTTTAGAAAACTGGTTCTTAGGCTGGGATTACCTGAAGTTCAATCATACATTTATCTCTGACTTAATGATATTGTCTTAAAACCCTACTTAGGCTGTACTTCTGAGAAGTTGTACTTCTGAGAATATCAACAAGCAATAGTCACAAAATTATGCAAGGAAAACAGAAAATGAGCAAAGACTTAATAACAACTAGCTTGCTTGAAAATAAGTATTTCTAATTGCCATCCTCTATCAGCCTAACTGCAGATACTTAAAGGAAGAACTGAACCATAAATTGATAAAAGGACATGAGAACAGCTGAAGTTAAAATTTTATGAAATTGAAATTTCAAGTTTAAGGGAACATGATAGTGACCATAGGTAGAAATATTTCCTTAAAAAAGGAATCTTATATCTACATTTAAAGAAATAGATGTAGGCAATATGTCAGTGATTTTATTTAATCTGAATGGTACTGGTTACAAAGAACAGAAATGCCAAAATTCTCAGTCATTCATGAAGTCCAGATATAATGAATATCAGATAGAAAAAGAAAATTTTCTGGTCATTTTCTGTTAAGTCCACATACTTTTAACTGTGCAAATATTTCTATAATACTTAGTTTAGACATACAGTTCATATATTCTAGTCACAGACATAGGATTGGAATTCTCTGAAATAAACTGGCCATTTTAAAGGCTGATATATATCAACCTGGACTTAATGTTTAGACTAAACTTCCTAAATGATTAAAAAAAATACAAGTAGTTCTCCTGATAAAACACACTGGAATTCTAAACCTGTATTTTTTAAAATGTTACTGAGAACAGATATACATACATATATATACATGTTCACACATATGCATGTAAATACATATATATGCATATGTCTATATATGCATACACATAAATATACATATCTATACATATGCATACATAAACATGTATGCAAGCATATGTTTATATATGAATATCTGTTCTCAGTAACATTTAAAAAATGTAGGCCTAGAATTTCAGGTATTTCATCAGAATATATATTAGGGGGATTTGAACTCAGGGCTTTGCACTTGCTAGGCAGGTGCTGCATTAATTGGAGTCACATCTCCATTTGTATAATATTATTCTTATTGATACAGACATGAAAAATTAAGTTAATAAGTAGAAAGAAATATTAAACTGTACTAACAATTTACACAAACACATTCTAATTAATATAAATTATATTTATGAAAGAATGAAATAGATAAATAGTTCTTGTCCACAAGATTCCTTTTTTTATTTTTCAAATCTCTAATCCAGCAGTTTTATCTGTTTTGGTTGGTTTTAAAGCCAATTATCTTTAGTCCTGAATATTTGAGAGTTAATTCTTGAGTGCCTGTATTTTAGCTGGATCTGGCTGAGTTAAGGACTTTTGACTATGCATTTTATGTATCTATATATTTAAAAGAGAGGTAGCAGAAAAAGAGGAATAAAAGGATAGCAATTACTCTGTTAGGAGTAGGAGCTCCCATATTAGGAGGTTGTAAAGAGACAAATCAAAGGAATGGCCAGAGTAGAAACTTCCATTTGGGTATTACAGACTATCCGTGGATTTGTGAATAAAGCCATTAATGCTTAGAAATATGGAACCTCTGGTCATTTTCTCCATCTTCTACAGGGCAATTCCACTTACAGGACCTGGTGTTTTTATGTAGGGATCTATTGACCATCTCATTTTGAAGCTATATTGAGTGGTATTAAAGAAAATAGAGACAGTTTAACTTGGAGATGTAGGGATTAAATATTTTCCAGTGATGTAAAATATAATCAATCCAAGGAGGAAACTAGTTCCAGAGGGTTAGTTCTTTGTTTGTTTATTTCTGTAAGAAAGAATGGTATATTTTACCAGCTATGAAGGACTCTCAGGTATCTGAGATACTACATTTCCCATAGTTACCTGGGGCTGACAGGCATACCTCATAGTCTACCCCAAAGATTGGGTTGCCTGTGTAACAACCATAGTGCTTTAAGGAACTTTCCTTAGAGACTCCCTCCTTATGAACGTGTCAAAGGGGAAGACTTCTTTCCTCCCACACTAACATGTCCTTTGCTCAGGTCATGTTTTCTTCAAGGGCTCTCTCTTGTGATCTTTTATCCCTAGGTACATGCCATAGCATACCTTTTGTGACCCACAAAAATTCTGCTTTTTTTCTTGTGTGTATGTTACTACTGGACATCCTAAAGGATGTCTCCTCCTTGAATCTCACTGTCCCTCTAAATTAATGACCCACAATATTATAGGTCTAGGAATACATTTTCCCCTTAGATCCCCTAGACTTCTACATCACAATTTGGGGAAAAATTGTTCTGAGTCTTGGGAAAAGATTGATTGAGACTGATAAATCTGATCACCTGAAGCCTGAATCTAAGTGGAAAGACATCAAAGCCCATAAACCATGCAAAATGTCAAAACAAGGAATGAGTGTGGACACTTGGAAAGAGAATAGCAAGCAAAGCATTCATAAGTGTTGGGAACTCATCATCACTCAGAAAGCCAGAAACCTATTGCTACATTGGTTAGGCTGATAGGAAAATCAAATTTAAAGGAAAACAAAAAGGTCAGAGATTACAATGCATTCTCTCAAGCCAGCAGAGCAGTGGGGAATAAGAATTAACTAGCAGATCTGAGTGATTATGGGTGATTTGGGGATTTCTAGATGTTCTTTTGTCCTTGTATACAGAAATTAAGGTTACGATACTGCTCAAGACGCAGCAAACAGCTCATGAAGCAAAGTAACCAGGAAGAATCAAATACATTAAAAGCTGATTTGCTAGCAAAGCATGAGTTAACTTGTTTATTTTTTAAATCTGAGTATTGCAGTCAGAAATTAAACTCCATGAATCAATAAACTTTATCTCCTTTTTTTCCTTTGGGTAAACTCAACAGTAAGATCAACAGCTCAATAAATCATTTGTTGAACAAATGACTTCCTGTAAGATTACAGATTTCCAAAGGACAGAAATGATCTCATCAATCTGTTTTAGTGATGCAATCCTTGACATATCAAAGGCTGTAATCTTACTATCTACCCAAGAGATATTTATTAAGTTAGTTCTATATTTAAGACATTGTACTGTGGATTCGAGTAATAAAAACATAGTCCAAATAGTAAAACACATAATCCACTAGAAAAAATCCTCCAATGTCAAATTCCCATCTATTTTATGGAGCTGTCCTGTGTTCCAGAATCACCTTTTACTTTGATCACATCAAACAATTCTAACGCCAAATGAAATCTAGTATTATTACTGATATTACTTGGAATTAATCAGGGTGATAATTGTCTAGGATTCAGTTTCATTTTGTAGGCCAATTAATGAACAGAAGAAAAGAAAATGTTTAAAGCAAACAGAGCACGTTTATTCCTTAAAGCAGGAGGGGTCCCAGGGGATGGTAGTTCTCTTGGGCTGGCTATATATATATTGTCCCTTGACATATCTCCTGGTTTGATTGGTTAAGGAGTAGACATATGCTTCAAGGAGTGCTGTGATTGGTTCCCAGAGATCCACGGAGTTACCTCTCAGAGGATTCCCCCCATACCTCCTGCCATGTCGGAGATGGTGTTGGCAGATATCTTCTCCCTCCCCTGGAAAGCCTAACTTTCCCTCCCTGGGGTAGGAGGATAATTCCAGAAGACACATGTCACCTCTTATTCCAAATTCTACCCCAAACTCCAGTCCTTTTTATCCACTGTTCCACACTGAAGATTTTCCATCTTATATTCTCCTAAACACATACTTGTTATTATGAAAATGACTTGTGATCAATGTTTGGGAAATATACTTCATAACAGAAAATAATCTACTATTAAATATCAGTCCTAAAAGCTTGGAGATCTTCCGAGCAGGAGAGCTTCACAAGCCTTTTCTCTCCTAGTTGACAGCCTGCCACTGTATTTCTACATGTCCATCTCTACATATGGGGACTTTCTTCCAGAAAACTCCCAAGTTTTTATAATCCAGAAAACGTAGCTTTCTTGTAGTAAATTCTCTCTGAAATACATTCACATATCTTTTTTTGACGAAGGAAACTCTGATAGGTTTTCCTTAAAGAAAGAGATAATTCTGGTTGGCATTGGTAACTCATTTGTAATCTGAGGTATTCAAGAGGCTATGTTCTGAGGGTCAAGGTTTGTTGCCACACTGAATAGTGTGATAATGTATCTTCCATTAACCAGCCAGAAAAAGTAAGAAATACTGGAAAGAGAAGAGGAGTAGAGGAAAAGAGTTATGAGGGGAAGAGAGAGGAAGGAAAGAGAGGGCAGAGGAAGGGAAGGTTGAGGAGAGGAAGAAAGGGGAAGGGAGGAACAGAGCTATTTTCTCTCCTTTGGGGGAGGTGACTGTTTAGACAGAAGAAATCTCTCATCTCCTTTATTTCAATAACTGATATCTAAAATTGCATTAAGTTTAGTCTAAACTGTGCAAATTAGTCATTGAAATGCTCTAGACTGAAATCTTTAAGACTTTCACAAGAGTTTTCTCTCAATTACACTTCCCAGGCTGCATTTACTTAGTTGGAATTTTGACCAAAGTACAGAGATTTATTCCTGTTAAGTTTCATCTTATTATATTTGGCCCATCATTTCAGCCTGTCAAGATCTCTTAGAAGCTTGATCCTGGCATGCAGTCTATTCGCTATCCTTGCCAACTTCATGTCAAGTGCAACTTGCTTAAGTATGTTGTTCTCTATCTTCACAGAAGCCACCAAAAATGGCTAACAGGCATGTGCTGTTTTGTTATAGGATTCCAAGAATGAAAAAGAAGATGAAATCACCAAATGAGACACGTAAGGACAAATATCTTTAGATGGGAAGTGAAGATCTGGTGTTCAGGCATGTGTCTCCTATTGTTTTTGGCATGTCGCTTACTAACTTATTTTGAGGCATGAGTTGACGTGGTGAGAGAAGGAGGCCAGGAATCAGTGGGTAACCTGAAGTGTTTTCATGTTCCAGAGTCGGAGTTAGGACAAGACAAAAGAACACAAAAAAACCCTGAGCATGTTCCTGTAAAAACAAGGTAACATTTCAACCTTCCAATATATTCTATCACAGGCTTCTTGGTTGTCTCATCCCAATGTGGGTCCCATGATGGCCTTTTGTTTTTTTGATTGGTTTGTATGGTGGAACTCGGTCTCACCATTGCTAGGCTACCATTCAGCACTTAAACCATGTCTCCAGACTCTTTTTCTGTTGGTTATTTTTGAGGTAGGGTCTCACTTTCTGTTTCCTGAGCTTCCATCCTACTTGTACTTCTCAGCATTTTGTAGGGACTAGTTGGTGTGTACCACAGCCATTGTGCTTCCCCCAGAGCTGGGAATACAGGCACACACAACTATGCCCAGTCATTGGAGGTGGAGTCTTGTGAATATTTTTCCCTTAGACTGGCCTCAAACTGTGATCTTCTGGTTTCTGCCTTCCAGGTAGGTAGGATTACAGTCTTGAGCCATTGTACTCAGGTTAGGTCCTATGATATTTAATGGCTAGAAACTGACTTGTCAGAATTAGCTTTCCAACCTGAAATTAAGCTATCATCTTCCCATGCTCTCATTATTAGAAACAACTCCACCAAGCCCAAACTAATTTTGGCTTAGTTAGGATACTTATTGGAATCTTTGTGACACCTACATTTTGCTATATGCTATTAACTTATTCTATCAAAACTTTCTCAGCCACGTTCACTGAGGGTCAATACTGCTATTCTGCATCCAAACTTCTACTCCTAGGATCGATGTGTAAGTGATCACATAGCCACAACACTTCTCCCTTTCTCTCTCCTCATGTGCATCATCATTATTCAAGCATTCCTGTGTGTCTGTGGAAGTTTTATTCTGCTTTAAAATTACATGTTGTCTTGCCAATGCTGTTTTATGTAGCTGTTTACCTGGTTAAATACACTGAAGTCCTATTTCATTTGCTTTTTCAATATTGAGTATTTCATAATTACTTAATGAATGGATGAATGAACTGATGAGACTGAGCACTAGGAACTATATATCTATCATTCCAGAGCCCTGGTTTAATTACTCATATTGCTAATATATCTTCCCATGTGTTAACACTTGAGACCTTAGCAGATGGCAACAGCAATAACTAGGTAATGCACAGCTATTCCTCACCAGTTATAAGCATTGAATTACTTACACACTCTAGTTGGCAAAGTCATAATGAATAAGTTCAGAGGATAAAGGGGAGTCAGGAAAATAATACTAATGGTATTTATTACAAAATAGTAATACCATTATCTATTTTTCGTGTGCATGCACAGAGATGGAGACAGACAGAGACAAAGACAGGACATAAAGTCTAGAGGACAGCCAGTCCCAGCCGTATTATTTGTCACAATCCCCTGTTGCAATTTTTTTTCTTGGTTCACAAACAAGAAACTATGGTAGAGTTTTCAATCAGTTAAAGTTAATTATGTTAACTTATGCAATACTGGTTAAATCTCCTTAACATTTTAAATTTTCCTATGTTGAACTAAAATCAACTAGTTTCATTTTTGTGTTTTCATATTCCTTTGTGATGCTTATAAGGAGTAATGATTTCTCTTTCAGGAACTATAGCCCAACACATTGCTAGAGACTGCTAGAACAGAATTAACCTGTACTTAAGGAATCATTTAGTCATCTCATCTTTAACCAAACACTCCCATTCACATTTCATGAATCCATGTCTGGGAATATGGTTCAAGGTGTTGATTCAAACCACAGTACCATTAAAGACAAAACAAAACCCCCTTCTTAATGAATCCCCTATTTAGGAAAAGGAAGGGAGTTAGGTCATCAATAAATGAGAGATTTTAGGAAATTTAGAGATTTTAACAAATTGAAGAAGTGATATCTGGTGAATTCATTTAGAAGAGATTTCCAGCTCAGAATGCACAGAAAGACTATGTCCTCCACCCTCATCTTCGATCTCTCTAGATAATACTTGAGACTGAAAAGTGCTACGTTCAATTGAGGGCAAAGTTGGACATGGCACTGAAAGCAGGAGGATAATAGAATATCTGTATTTGCAACACAAATCCTCCCCCAACACATCTATCTTCCAGCATACAAAATGCACTGAAAATTAGGTAGAAGGCAACTTGTCTAAAGAAGCTGAAAATATCTATGGACTGTAACTTACTTAAACTTTCCCAAGCAAAAGATTCTTAGATATAGCAGTAATCTGTCTTTAATTAGAACTACCCATATATAGAGAGATATCAGATTTCACCAGCTTCTTTGTGAACAAACAAATATTAAACAAACAGGAAATGATGCAGCAGAAATCCTTTGATACAAAATGGTGAAAAAAAGAAAAAGCTCATAGTTGCATTTAAAGACAATAATTAAAATGTCCAACCATATTCATTGGTCAAACAAATCCTGGCTCATACATGGAGCCTGATAAATATCATAAAAGACTATTTGTTGACATAATCATAATACTTTAAATAAACTGATTACTAGATAATTTGCCAATAAATATAGTAAGGATATGTTTGTATATGTGTGTATATATATACATGTACAGCTTTCTACCTAAAATATCTATCATCTATTTATCTGTCTATGTCAATCTATTTTTCATCTATTTGTATGATTTGTCTGTATTTTCATGTATAAAGAAATTCTGAAAGATTATGTGAAATTTAAATATCAATATTATTTTTCTCTATTTTTGTTCTCTTCCCCTTCTCTGAATGAACATATATTGTTTTGATGATTGATCTACAAAGGAACATTTGGTGGCTGTTGAAGCAGTTGTTTATATTGATTTTGTGTGTCCTAAACATTACTTTCATACCTCCGTAATTTACTTTTTTTTTTTTCTTTTTTCTTTTTTGTTCCCATAACGGGCTTGAACCTCATGCCCTTGCTTGGCTATCCATTAAAATCTAACAATCACTTGAGCCACACCTCCACTTCATGATTTTTGTTAACGTTCCTGTATGGGCAGGCTGTGAACCCTGATACTCAGATCTTGGCCTTCTAGGTAGCTAGGATTACAAGCAGCCATTTTTGTAATTCACTTTCTATCCCTAATTTTTCATAAAAATTACTATCTGCTCAAGTAATCACAAAAAAACAAGAAATGCTGCATCATTTTTCAACCTCATGCTATTTGATAGTATTAATTATTCTCCTGTTCCTTAAATTCTCTCCTCCATTGGCTCCTGACCCAATGTTCTCTTTGCTTCTTTCCTAACTACACTATGCTTCTGTCATTCTCCTCTTTTCTGGGCTTTCCTCCTTGCTGGCCTCCTTGGTGTTAGTGCTGTTAAAACAGTTCTCTTGGCATGGGGTTATTTTTTCCACTCTTCCTGAGTAACCTCATATATTCCCATTTGCTGAACCATGATCAATCTGCTGTTTTCACATGAGTTTAATTATCATCTCTATGCTGTTGACTGCCATCTATATTTTCAGTTCAGATTTCTCATTTTGCTCTAAAATGTCTAATGTCAAATCCCAACTAGATGTGTCAACTTGGATGTATTTGAAATTAGGTTTTGATCTTTCTCTTTGGCTCCATGCACATATAATTCTTCTGCACTTCTCAGTTTTACACACTGTATGCAGTTTCTCCAGCCAGAGATTTCCATCTGGGTTTCTCCTTCTGATTCATTCAAGTCTGGTTCCCATCAAGCTCTTTGTTTAATTGTTCAATTTCTATGTACATGTAAAATGGTCTCAGAATTGTTAAGTCTAACCCCCTTGGGTAACAAGTTTATCCATTCAGGTATGATGCAAAAGCACACAGTGTGTTTTCATTTTAGTGTTATAGATAGTATTTATTTGTAGATTTCTGTAGGTCAGCACCTTTTTCTCTCTTTCTATACTAAAATACTACAAAGTCCTTCCTTCCTTCCTTCTTTCCTTCCTTTCTTCCTTTCTCTCTTTCTCTCTCTGTTTCCTTCTTTCTTTCTCTTTCTTTCTTTCTTTCTTTCTTTCTTTCTTTCTGTCTGTCTGTCTGTCTTTCTGTCTTTCTTTCTCTCTTTTTTTAATAAGTCATAAGGTTTGAACTCAGGGCCTGGGTGCTGTCCCTGAGCATTTTTGCTCAAGGCTAACCCTACCACTTTGAGCCACAGCTCCACTTCTGGTTTTCTGGTGCTTAATTAGAGATAAGAGTCTCCTGGACTTTCTTCCCAGTCTAGCTTCAAACTGCAATCCAGATCTCAGCCTCTGGAGTAGCTAGGATTACTGACATGAACCACTAGCACCCAGCTATTCCATATATTTTAATACCAGTAGATTAGAATGTAATAAATGCCTAAAGATCCTTTGACTTCCTTTATGTTTTTTTAATTTGTATAAAGTTCATCTTTGTGGTTTCAAACATACACGGTGTCAGTTGCCCACCATTTCAACTTTACAGAGTAGTTTTACTGCCCTAAAAGCCCTCGAAACTCACCGGGTAATCGTGACTCATGCCTATGACCCTAGCTACTCAGGAGGATGAGATCTGAGGATCACAATTCAAAGCCAGCCCAGAAAGAAAAGTCTATGAGCATCTCAGTTCCAATTAACTAGTAAAAATTGAAAATAGAAGTGTAGATAAAAATGGTAGATTGCTAGCCTTGAACAAATAAGCAAGTGTGCAAAGCCCTGAGGAACAGACACAGATACACATACACATACACACAGCCCTTTGAACTTCACTTCTTTAAATATCCCACTGTCCCAGAACTTTTAGAAACCAGTGGTATTTTACTATCCCTAAAACTTTATTTTTCTCAGAATGTCATCTTGTTGGAACCATACAGTAATATAGAATTTCAGCCTCCTTTCTTTGACTTAGCAATGTGTTAAGTAAATTTAAAATTCATTGTGAATACATTTAAGATTTATTCTTGCGTTTTAATGATTTATTTTACAAGCCATCTTAAAACAGTGTCTGAATAATGTTGCTGCTTTTCTACCACAAATGTGATAAATTATAAACAACCAAAGACCTCCTGGTTTGGGGTTTAGGAAGGTGGAAAGCTCAAGAGCATAGGGCCAGATTTGGTGAGAGCCTTTGTACTCTCTGAGAACACAGAAGGATGAGTATAAATGCCAAATATACCCACTGTATGGATAATGGGAGAAATCCATCCATGAAAGCAGAAGTCCCATGACCTAATCACCCCAAAAAGACCATACCTGCCAAGGTCATTGCACTGGCAAAAATTTACAGTGTGAGTGTTAAGTAAGATATATAAATCATAGCCATTCCATTGCATGGGTGGTGTCATAGTTTATTTAGCTGTCTGTCCTGATATCTTGGTTGCTTCTATATTTTAGTGATTATGAATACAGTTTGAATTAGTATTTGTGTGTCAGTTATTGTTTGGATATCATGTTTACATGAGTTAATCTACTATCTAGGAACATGATTGCTGGACTATATCCTCAGTTTGGATTTGAAGGAAATTTCCAAATTGTCTTTAAAGTGGCTGTCTTGTTTAGCATTCTCACCAGCAGTAAATAAATTGCTGCTACTTGACATCCTCCCCAGCGATTGCTAGTGCTAGACTTTGCAGTTTTAGCTATCCTTATAGGTTTTTTTTACATAGTATCCAATTCTTGTCTAAATTTCTAATCCCCTAATAACAGAAGACTTTTTTTTGTCGGTCATGGGGCTTGAACGCTGTCCCTCAGCTCTTCAGCTCAAGGTAAATACTCTACCACTTGAGCCACAGCACCACTTACAGTTTTCTGAGTAGTTTATTGGAGATAATCATCTCATAGACTTTTCCTGACCAGGCTGGCTTTAAACTGTGATCCTCAGATCTCAGCCTCCTGAGTAGCTAGGATTACAGGCATGAGCCACAGACCCCAACAAAAGACTTTTTAAAAGAACAGTATGGAGGATTAGCAGAGTAAAAAAAAGATATGACATCTAGAAAGATCACATTAAAAATAAATATTCTAAAAGGCAGATAATGGTAGGATAGATTTATAAAAATACACACCATTCAGATTTAAGGTTGTAACTTAATGATAGAATACATATTTGTGCACACACACACACACACATACACACTCACACACACATACACACACACAAACAAGACCAAAACATAATTTATCTCTATGGTATCTATATATAGATGTTTTCAGCTGCATAAAAATAAAAAGAACAAGCCAGGCACTGGTAGCTCAAACCTGAAGTGCTGGGTACTCAAGAGGCTGAGATGGGGGTATTGTGGTTCAAAGCCATCCTGGGCAGAAAAAACAGTGAGACTTCATCTTCAAAATAACAAGCTTTTAAAGGCAAGGTTGAAACAGGGGCTGGAGTGGTAGGCAAAGAGGCTCAGTGAGGTTGAGGCCCTGAGTGCAAGATTCTGAGTTTAAATAAATAAGCATAAAAGGCACAAATCAGTGGAAAGTTTAAGGATGGAGAAGTATTTACACACTCAATAAACAAGAGAGAATGGTACTACTAATATCACATAAAACATTCCAAATGTTCCTGAAAACAAAGATACAAATAAAAAATGACCAAGAAAATAGGACAATTATTAGCAGTTTACGCTAGAGCAACAAAATGTAAAAAGCCAAAACTGACAGAAATGAAAAAATAACTAGAGCATGTAATAGTCACGATTCTAAGCTGTACTATCTCACTATTAATAACAAATAGAAGCAGAAGATGGATCACCAAACTACAGACATTATAAGTCAAGTAGGTCTATTTCACACCTATAGAACACTCTACTAACCAAGAGCACACACATTATTTTTGTAATGCACATGGAACATTCTGCAAGATACATAAGTCAGCCTCAATAAATATAAAAGTATTAGGGAATATATGATATGAATTCAAATTTTTTTTCTTTCATGCAATTGTTTCTAACACATTTATAAGATTCTTTCTTTGTTGCTGAGATGCACAAGTCCTCATGTCAAAAACAAACTTTACAACTTTGGTTTGGGAGGCGGGGAGGGCTGGGGAGGATTGGGAGGGAGGGTGGGGGAGGGGGAAGGGGGAGATGGGAAGGGATAAGAAGGGGAAACAAAGGAGGAGGTTACAATGCTTGATAAGAAATGTACTCATTATCTTGCCCATGTAATTTTAACCCCTCTGTACAGTATTTTCACAATAAAAAAAATACAGGTTCAAATGAACTATAAAATGGAAAATAAATAAATAAATAAATAAAGATAAAAGTATGAAAAGCATGTGGTGTATAAGTTGTGACTACAATAAAAAATTAGAAATCACTAACACAAGGAAGTTTTAGAAATAAAAAATACATATAAAAACATACTCCTAAATAACCAATGTATCTAAGAAGAAATCAGAACAGAAATTGAAAAATGCCCAATTAGGAATGAAAATAAAAATATGATATGCAAATCTTATGAAATGCAACAAAAGTAAAATGAATTGGAAAATGTACAGGCCTCAACACTCATGTTAAAGGGAAAATGATAAATAACACTCTCCAAAGAAAATTTAAAAGTAGGATACACAAGATCAAAACAAGGTAAAGGAAGACAAATGATTGGCATGAAAATAAATGCAGGAGACAAAATCAAGAAAAACAAATCCACTTCTTTCAAAAGACATTTCTCTAGCTTGAGGAGGGAAAGGGAAAAAACAAAATGCAAATAGGGATACAGGTTAACCCATTCTAACAATGAGATGTACAAGACACTATGTTGAAAAACAACCTTTACAATTTAGGGGGTGGGGAATGTAGTTGTGGAGGTGGGAGGGAAAGGATGGTAGGGGAAAAACAAAGGAGGAGGTAACAATTCTTAATAGGAAATGTACTCATTACCTTGCTCATGTAACTGTCACCCCTCTGTACAGAATTTTCACAATAAAAAAATCATTTTAAAAATTTATCTAAAAAGATGAAAGACATCTACAGTGAATGCTATAAAACACTAAAGAAGATTCTAGAAGATGGAAAGATTCCCCATGATCTTGGATTTGAATTAGTATTACAAGAATGAGTCTACTACTGAAAGCAATCTACAGATTCAAAGTATATGAAAGCTGACATTTCTGTTATTAACACTAATACTTTATTTCCCTTTGTGGTACCAATAAAATAATGAAATTCTAAACAAAAAAGTAATAGATGCTTAGTTAGAATAACAAAAAAGAGAAAAGTTAAATATCATGAATGAAGTAAGAAACATCAATATTGATCTCCCAAACATAAAAATGATTATAAGTAAATATGATACAACAAACAATTGCTGGACTGTCAATTAGATAGCTTCAGTGAAATGAGAAAGGGCTTAGAATGATAACCAAAGGAAATAGAAATAATCTATAACAAGTAAAACTTAATCCAAAGATAATAAATTAGCATTCAAAAAACTTTTCCTAAAAGAAATTCCAGGACTTTGTTGATCCTGCTTGTTTTTTAGTTTCTTACATGGTTTTTGGTGTATGACAAGTGACACTTCCTCCTGTACCATATACTGTGTCAGATCTCTGTGGCAATCTGCTTAGATGGTGTCAATTAGCCACCCAAGAGAGTTTCCAGATATTCAGCTGCCTTTGGGACTATCAAAACATCTCTGAAGATACCAACAGACATGTCTCTTGCTGCTATGCAACACACTACTAGACACACAGGGCTTGGCTGTCCTCACTGTGTATCCAGTCGGCCTTGTTATTATTAGTGTGTAATTCTATAAACATGAAGACTTATTTTGTTTACAGAATATACATGCAGAAACATAGCATTTGTATATTCCAGGGGTTTATGAGGGTTCACTATGTTAGTAAATGAACAGTATCAAAACCAGCCCTAGTATTTAGTAAACATTGTTTAAGAATTTGTAACCTATGGTTATTAAGGATGATTGCTTTCCCTTTATTTATTTATTTTCTGGAAGTACTGAACCCCGTTTGAACCCAGTGCCTTTAAGAAAATGCGCTATGACATGAGCCAGGTCCTCAGCCTTTAAAAATAAAAGCTTACTTTTTGGAATCTCATACTTTTGCTTGGTAACTGGGTACCATTATCTGTTCTACCATTATTTTACATGCATCTAGGATTATAAACATAGACCACCATGTCCAGATTATTTGTTGAAGTGGGTTCTTGCTAGTGTTTTGTTAGGGCTGACCTTGATCTGCAATCTTCCCTATTTCTTCCTCACAAGTCACTTGGATTATAGGCATGAACTGCCTTATGTAGAATGAATGGCTACTGAATTATTAATGACTTATTAATGAATATGCCAGAACTTTAGTAATAAAGCACTATGATCAGAAAGAATCTGAAAAACCTAGTCACAATTTGAGAAATTGAGATGTCTAGAATTCTCTCTAGACATCTATGTGGATTTTATTAGACATTAGAAATGAAGATGAAATATCAAGACTCCAGGTCTACTAAGTTTAAGAAAATGCTTGGTCCTAGTCACTGATGCTTGGTTGTATTTATCTGAAAGGAGACATTATCATTTCAAGTATCTTATGATCATCACAACTCTTTGAAGTAAATATTTCTGTATCTTTCATGCTGCTAAGTCACACATATGAACAATATATTGGGCAAATCATTGATAATTAGGCAGATTCAAGTCAGGACAGGATAGGAAGAAACATACTCAAGATAATGTAATAAATACCCCTCTTGCCACAAACAAGAGTTGAAAATCTATTACTGGGGTATCTACAGGTAGTTTGCATGCTGATATAAAAAATCATATCATACATTGAAATTCCACCTTACCTTGGCTAGTATGGTCATTATCAAGAAAACAAACAATAAGAGATGGTGAGGATGTGGCCAAAAGGGAATGCTAGCACACTGATTATGGAAATATAAACTTATTCAACCACTCTAGAAAGTAGGATGGAGGCTCCTCAAGTAAAATAAACATAAAACTACCTTAAGCTCCAGTATTTCCACTTCTGGCATTTATCCAAAAAATTACAAATCAGTATATAGTAAAGCCACTAGTATACCCATGTTCATTTCAGAATCATCACCATAGCCAAGGCATGGAAGCAAAGCCTAAATGCCACCCAATGAATGAATGGCTCAAGAAAATATGGTAAATATACACAATGGAATTTTACTCATCCATTAGAAAGAATGATATCATTTACAAAGAAAGGGATGGAACTGGAAAAATATGTGTTAATTGAAGTAAGTCCGGCCCAGAGAAACAAAAGATGCATGATTTCCTTTATATGCGGAAGGTAGATTTAGTTTATAAACTTTTAAGTAAATACATTAGATGGTATGCAAGTATATACAGATATATTAACTAAAATATGGTAGACTCAAGGGAGAACTCAAATAGTTTAATTCCTTAGAAAGGCAAAGTCAAAGTTCAACAAGATGAACATCAGGAAGTGGGTACTTGAAAGGGGTAGGGTGAGGTCAAGGGGAAAGGAGTAGATGAATAAAGAGAAGAGGGGGGAATGAAGTCAAGAATTCAATATATATGTTATAAAATTAAGAAGAGTGAGGGAAGGGGTAGATATAGGAAGGACGAGTAAGAAAATGTTTAAAGGGATGACATTTATCAAGATGCACTGTATAAACTGCTCTGTGAAAAGGCAACTCCTTAACAACTTGTTAAAGATAATAAAAATGAAAATCATACCATACATGTCTTTCTATATAACTATACTGAACAAAATGCTAGAATATATTAAGGACATCATACTGAAAGATGGAAAATCATAAGGATTCCTGGGCATTCTTAGGAAAAGAGCCAAGGATTCAGAAACCTTGCTTGAATTCCCTGGTAGATGGTAACAACTTGTGGTCCATATTTACTTCTATTATTAGCTGAGCAATCAGCTTTGTCTCTTCTGAAACCTTGCCATTCTGTACAAATAATCTTGAAGAAAGCAAAGGCAAGGAGAAAACTATGAGTCCACATTTGTCTTCTCTTTTTTCTTTTTTTCTTTTCTGATTTTTTTTTCTGGGCCTGTAATTTGAACTTGGGGCCTGGGCGCTGTCCCTGAGCTTCTGTGTGCTCAAGGCTAATGCTCTACCTCTTGAACCACAATGCCACTTCCAGCTTTTTCTCAGTGGTTTATTGGAGATAGTCTCATGGACTTTTCTGCTCAGGCTAGCTTCAAGCCACTATCCTCAGATCTCAGCCTCCTGAGTAGCTAGGGTTACAGGCTTGAGCCACCAGCACCTGGCTTTTGTTTTTTCAATTTACCAACAAAAGGAGGATTTGTTACTTTATTCCTCCACTCTCAGAGAATGGATCAAGAGAGAGACAGAGAGACAGAGCCAGGGAGAATAGAGAAAAGATAAATGTGGCTAGAACAAGGGGAAGAGAAGTAGAATAAAAATTGAGAACTGTAAAGGTAAAAAAGAAGCAAGACAGCTGGGCACTGATGGCTCACACCTGTAATCCTAGCTACTCAGGAGGCTGAGATCTGAGGATTGCAATTCAAAGCCAGCCTGTGCAGGAAACTCCATGAAACTCTTATCTCTAATAAACCACTCAGAAAACCAGAAGTGGTGCTGTGGCTCAAGTGTTAGAGTTCTTGCCTTGAGCTGCAGAGCTGAGGGACAGTGCCCAGGCCCAGAGTTCAAGCCCCACAACCCACACACACACACACACACACACACACACACACACACAAAATAGAAGCAAGACCAGATCTGGGGAAAGAAAGGTATGGGAAAAAGGTGTTGAGAATTTGGGAAGAGATAATGAAGCAGTGCATCGAGAAGTAAGGAAAGATGTAAGATGGAAAGATACTTGTTGGACTCTATCTACATCCTCCTCATGGTTATAGAAAAATGTGACTAAAAATTAGTTGTTAAATTTTTAAAAAATGTTTCTTACTAGAGCTTTCATTGATCTGAACATTGTTGTGAAGTTGAACTATACATATGTCTTGGTTTGTAAAATGGCAGGCAGTAGATGGATGTTGAAGAACTAAATTTGGCTAGTGACCTCTGAAAGCAACTAGTTCTACCTCCAGATGTCTTATCAATATCTTATCCATTTCTGTACTTTATCCTGTTTTATCTTCATTTTATTTTATCCAGTTTCAACTTACAAGGTTGAAAGCCCCTCCTTTATTCATCTTTCTTTCAATCTATCCTCAATCAATCCATCCTTGGTCAATCCATTCTTGGCTTTGCTACTAACTGAATGTCCAGACTTCCTCACTTGGCACATCGATAAAACTAAAGATAGAATGCCAGCACTACTTGTTTATGTTTGCCCTAATAGTTTTTCTGGGAGAAACTTTAGAGGACAACTTCCTCGTTCCTTTCCACCCACAAACACATGCTAACCAAACACAATTTATGGGCTTAGAGATGATATAGAAGCAATTGTGACTTTAATGACTTATACTTGGATTATGCAAATAAGTGAAGCCAACAAAGTGTATTAAAATAGGAAGTGATGAATTTAGTCAGTACTTTCTCTATCTAAAATCATAAGACTCAGATTATTAAGCAATATTAGGGGGCAAAGTAAATGGATTTGCAGATCAAGAATAATTTCTAGATGACAAAAAGGCTTCCACAACAACAGGAGAGTATTTAATTCACATTTTAAAAAGCAGAAGGATTATGAAAGGGGTGATATCCATCAAGATGTATTGTAGTCATAAACAGCTTAATTGAATGGTAACTACTTTGTATTACTACTAAGTAAGGTTAAGACTAGGTCTAAGTAAGTCACCACAGCCATCCTGGTGTCTAACCAGGTGATCGGGGCTGTCTACCAAGCTTCCAAGGCCCAAAGGTGAAACAACCCATCCTTTGAATTGCAGATATATCATGCTATTTAGACCCAGGATATGTAAATATACCATATTGTTTAGCCCCAGGGAAATCCCACTCAAGTGGCAGGCATGCTTGAATCCCAAGAGGCAGGGGCAGGGACTTGGATGATAGGGTACTAAACCTATCAGTCCTGTGACTTGAACTTGGGAGACTCTTGAGTTTCTTATGATCCTACTCCCACTGCTGACCAGATTTTAGGGTCAGACCAGCATAGATGACAATATGCCAGGCCTCATGTTCTGGCTCCTATCTCCTGGCTCTGCTCTGGTCAGTCAGCATGGCATCCCACTTCAGCTCTCCATTAGGGCTGATGTGAGTTGTTGTGTTGTATGGTGAGAAAACAGAGAAGCCACATTTTGAGAGGTCAAATTTGGACTCTTTATTAAAAGGCCAGTGACTAAACGGTGACCAGCAGCCCAAACAGAGCTTGCACCAAGCTTTTAAAGACAACAACCACATGCTTGGGGTGGAGACCAAACCTTAACAAAAATGGACCTTACATGGACATACTCAGGTACCAGTAGAATTTTTTCTATCTAGGGAAGATATACCTCAACCTTCCATACAGGGCGAATCTTTGAGGCTACTCAGTGGTGGGTGACTCAAGCCATTTAGGGAGGCAATCAAGGCAGAATCCGAGTATTCTTTTGGTGTAAGGTAACTTATCAGAGAAGCCACACCGTGGAAGATGGAAGTAGGGAGGTCAGGTCTGGCTGGCGCCATATTGGACACATGGTGGATGGTAGGGTCTCACATCTTGTCTTCCTGTCAGGGGAAGGAAATGTCCCTGCCTCCCCGGTGATGGGTGTGCCCGGATCCCTGGAGGCAAGGGAGGCACTTGGCTGATAGGTTACTGAACCTGTCAGTCCAGTGCCTGGGACTAGGAATTTCCTATGGCCCTGCCCCCCTGCACTGACCTATTTAGGCCCAGATCAGCACAGGCGCCATTAGTCCATGCCAGGTGTCTCTGTGATTGTGTCCTGTGTCCTATCTCCTGGCTCCTCTCTGGTCATCATAGTATCCCAATTCAGCACTCCATCAGTGCTGACTTGGTGTGTTGGTATTGTTTTTGTTCTTTCTTTCCTCTCTGGCCTGTTTCCTAACTGTGTTACATGCATTTGGGGGCTGCATGCCTTTGTAATAATGGGCTGATTGCATACTGCTAACTGTGTAATAAAGACTCCAATATTCCATCTTCCAAAGTATAGCTTCTCTGATAGGTTGCCTTACAACACTCTATGCAGAGCTTTCCTAAGGCTATGACATCTGCATTTCTCTGAAACAGAGCTCTCCTAGCTCACCTTAAGCTAAGCGTCTGTATTCAATTAATGGCCTCTCTCACCTCTTTCTCCACCCAGTAAGGGGCACCAGGATGGTTGTAAGAAATTACTTAGACTCAGCCTCTTTACTTCAGTTGGAATTGTTTTTCTGTTCTTTCTTTCCTCACTTGCTCTTATGAGTCAGTTTTCTAACAAAGTTAAGAGTATTCATAGGGCTGCAGGTTTTTGTGACAAGAGTCTTCCTGCATTTGCCAACTTTCCAATTAAGACTTCCAATTCAACCTTTCAAAATGTGGCTTCTGTATCTCACTGACTGGATTCACTATTCAACACTACTTAAAGATAACTTTTTTTTAATTCAGAAGAGGCCAGGTGCTGGTGGCTCACACCTGTAATCCTAGCTACCCAGGAGGCTGAGATTTGAGAATCAAGTTTCGAAGCCAGCCCGGGCAGAAATTGCCTGTGAGACTCTTATCTCCAATAAACTACTCAAAAACACTGGAAGTAGCACTGTGCCTCAAGTGGTAGAGTGCTATCCTTGAGCACAAAGAGGCTCAGGGACAGCACCCAGGCCCTAATAGGTTCAAGTCTCAGAACTGGTAATTAAAAAAAAATCAGAAGAGAAGGTCCCACAAATATGGTATCTGGAGAAGTTGGACACAGTTGGGTGGAGACACAGGTTTTGAGCTCCAGATATGCACCAGCCCTGCCAGGCTTGGCTGTGGATCCATTCTTGGTAACTGTAAAGGCATCACTTTGCTACTTCTTTCCCATTTCTCACTCATTTCCACTTACTGCTGAGATCACATCCCTAGATGCTGAGTTGGCTTTACTTTTCTCCACATGTCTAATGTAGTTTCCAGAAAAAGAAATAAATTCAAAAGAAACAAAAGAACAATTAGGATTGTGATAATACTGAGCTGAAAGGAGGAAAAAAATCCTAAAGAAATGGTGAGTAAATCTCAGGGCAGAAGCCAGCCATTTCAAACATTTTTTTTGTTCGGTCATGGAGCTTAAACTCTGGGCCTGGGCACTTGCTGTCCCTGAGCTCTTCAGCTCAAGGCTAGCGATCTACCACTTGAGCCACAGCACCACTTCCAGTTTTCCGGTAGTTGATTGGAGATAATAGTCTCATAGACTTTCCTGCCTGGGCTGGCTTTAAACTGTGATCCTCAGATCTCAGCCTACTGAGTAGCTAGGATTCAGACTTGAGCCACTAGAACCCAGCCCATTTCAAACACTTTGATGTCAATTTTGAAGAGCTTCCCTTAATCCCCTATCATAGAGAAGAAACACAAACTCTAAATGTCAGAAGAGAAATGATGTACGGATTTTTGAAGTAATACATTAACTGGGAAAAAGACCAGGAAGCAGCAGCTTGGTGATACAGCCTCATAGCAAAGTTCAAATCTTACTTAAGCTTAGTGACACAGACAGGGAGACAAGGATAAGCTGGCTGCTACTTAAGGACAGCAGCTCATATGGAAATGCGAGATCCACAAGAGATTGACAGAACTCCATACAAGGATGAAAAATGGCCACTGTGAGAGTTTGGGACAACACTGGTATAAAGAAATTACAGTACAGCCAGGTGCCGGTGGCTCATGCCTGTAATCCTAGCTCACAGGAGGCTGAAATCTGAGGATCATGGTTCAAATCCAGGCCTGGAAGGAAAGACTGTGACACTCTTATCTCCAATAAACCACTAGAAAACCAGAAGTGGTGCTATGGCTTAAGCGGTAGAGCCCTCGCCTTGAGCTGAAGAGCTGAGGGACAGCACCCAAGCCCAAAGTTCAAGCCCCACGACCGACCAAAAAAAATCACTGTACAAAACTAGAAAAAGGTAAGGACCTTTGCTAGCTTCTGGGTGGGCCAAAAGAAACAAGAAGAGTCAACATCAAGGCAGGGTACCTTTGTGAGCCATGATGGACTCCAAAGAGAGAGCTCATTTGTGCTGGGGGTGTGATATTACTGTCACTTCTTAGGGATGAGAGGCTGGAAACACTGCTTTTAGCTTCCATTCCTTATAAAATCCATTTTGAAAAGGACAAGACAAATGGAAACAATTGGAGACTGAATCCTTTTCCTCACTTATACAGAGTCTTCTGGAAGCTTTCCTTTCCCTTGATGTCAGGGTTGTATTACCCAATCTGGGTGTACACACTCCACTCCATCTGGTAGTGATAGATTCCCAACTGCTTCCCACTTGCAAAGAAGAGAGAGCCAGCAAAGGTTTTAATGAGTAATTGGTTTAATAGAGCATCTGGAAAAGTAGCCACATATTCAATTAGAGTAATTAACAATATATTTGCACAATGGCAACATTTTAAGTGAAGACATAAAACTTAAAATCAACTAAGAATCATTCCATACACAGCTGCCAAAGAATGAAGTTTTTCTAAAAATATCTAGACATAAAGCAAAAATGTATATGACAATGCTTTAGGGAGATAGGGTTGCTGTGGGTACAGCTATGTTTATATTTGAAACTCAAACTTTGAGACAGTTCAATCAGAAAGCACACTTTCAAATGAGGCACATCTCTCATGCTAGGTGTTGTATCAGCATTCTCTTAAGAAAAGACAATGATAAATAGCCACACATCTACTTTCTCTCTCCCAACAAAATCTCTAAATGGTTTTCTAACATTTGCTTTTATATCTTGTTCCTTCTGTGCCCAGTACAGTTCTATTCCTTTTTCAAACTCTTTCAAATATTTATCACAGTACACCTAATATTGGGAATACATCAGAATGTATCAGAAAGGATACAGCACAAAGAAAGATGACACCATCCACCTCTCCTTCTCTTCTTACAAATTCTTAGTGATAACTTAGTTTTTTCCCATGGTTGCATAAGTATAGCTATTTTTCTCTGCATTTTAATAGTCTCTATTATTGAATACCTACTTACTCTGACTTATTGTGTTTCTTCTCTTAGCAAGATTCCTCAGATTTAACACTTATGAGCAGAGCAATTATCTAATATACATATATGCAATGTGGACATATTAAATATAATACAGATATTATATATACACATACAGATCAACAGTCTTAAGCAAGCAATGAATACACTTGGTACATATGTTCATCTCACCACAGATGCTTCATCCCTCACTCTGGTTTTGTGAATGCATCAAATATTAATAAAAAGCACTTCTGAATTCACTTACATATGTCTCTAATACACTCTGGCTTTGTAAAAGTCCATCTTTACTAGGTCTTTATATAGGCAAATCTTCCATAGTCAGGAATTCCTCAGGGCAGGCATGGTCCTGGAAACACAAATTGCTAAAGGTAGCAGAGCAAAAATAATGATTGTTACCATTTAGACTCAAGCAACTGAAAGGCATATAGCCAAATAATGGCTATTTAGGAACTCTGTAATCAGAGCCAAGACTGCAGTAGTATTGGATGCTGACTACGGTGATTCTGTGCCTGCATATCTGGTACATTGTCAGCCAAATCATTTGTGATGAACAGCAATGCTAATTTTACTATAGTAAATTTAAGAACTGCTAAAAGTATAAAAATTTTCTAAAGGTTTAACAAGTTTACACTCCCACCAACGGTAGTATGGAGGTTCCTCAAAAGACTCCACATAGAGCTCCCCTGTGACCCAGCAATCCCACTTTTGGGCATTTACCCAAATGATCACAAACAAGACCATACTAAAGCTACCAGCACAACTATGTTTATTGCAGCAGTATTTACCATAGCTAAGATATAGAACCAACCCAGATGCCCCTCAGTGATGAATGCATCAAGAAAATGTGGTATATATACACAATGGAATTCTATGCCTCCATCAGAAAGAATGGCATTGCCCCATTTATTAGGAAGTAGAAAGACTTGGAAAAAATTATATTAAGTATAGTAAGCCAGACCCAAAGAAACATAGGTCCCATGGTTTCCCTTAGTTGCAATAACTAGTATATGTCTGAGTCAAGCAGAAATGGTCAGATAAGTTGATGTTAGGTGAAATTAACCCCAAGATAAGGATTCAAATGGTTTTTCTTTCTTGCCATTGTTTCTAACATATCTATAAGATATTTCTTTATTGCTTTGTATGTCCCTCCCCCACGGTATAACCCCTGTTTTCACTGTATTTGATGTTGGTATATTTTGTGGAGGGGAAGGGAAAAAACACATTGTTTAAATAGGGATACAGGTAGACCCATTGCAACAATAAGATGTACAAGTCGTTATGATGAAAAACAAACTTTACAACTTTGGCATGGGAGGGGCAGGGGGAGAGCATAGCAAGATGGGAAGGTGTAAGAAGGGGAAACAAAGGAGGAGGCAACAATGATTGATAAGAAATGTACTCATTACCTTGCTCATGTAATTGTAACCCCTCTGTATGGTATTTTCACAATAAAAAAACTTAATAATAATAATGAAAAAATAAAATGTAGATTAAAAGTAAAAAAAAATTCTAAAGGTTTTCCTTTAATTGGAATGGAGGAATGATTTGATATCATTAAACATTTTCAAGCAATAAAAAGCAATTTTTAAAGGCAATTTAAAATGTTAAATGCTTTGGTTTCATTCATATATTATTATATTAATTTTTAATTGCCTTTTTTTGCCAGTTCTCGAGCTTGTCCTCAAGCCTTGGGAACTGAGCTTCTTAGGCTAGCGCTCTACCACTTAAGCCACAGTGCCACTTCTGGCTTTTTCTGTTTATGTAGTACTGAGGAATGGAACCCAGGGATTCATGCATACTAGGCAAGCACTCTACCACTAAGCCACATTCCCAGCCCAGTTTTTTTTTTCTTTTTTTTTTAATTTTATTTTATTTGTGAACATACTGTACAGAGGGGTTACAATTGCATGGGCAGGATAATGCGTACATTTCTTACCAAGCATTGCATCCTCCTCCTTTGTTTAACCTTCACATCACTTCCCAGCCTCCCCCCTCCCCCCACAATCCCAATCCTTCTCCTTCCCCCCTCCCCCCCCACCGACGTTGTAAAGCTCATTTTGGACATGACAACTTGTACCTCTCATTGTTGCAACAGGTCCACCTGTATCCTTAAACAACTGGTTTTTCCCCATATCTCCACAAGTTATACTGACATCAAATATAGTGAAAGCAGGGGTTATACTGTGGGGGAAGGACATACAAAGCAACAAAGAGATAATCTTGTAAATGCGTTAGAAACACATGCATGAAAGAAAAAAACATTAAAATACATATCTAAGGGTTCATTTTCCTGACATCACATTATCTGACTTTTCCGCTTGACTCATACATATACTAGATATTGCAAATAAGGGAAACCATGGGACCTATGTTTCTTTGGGCCTGGCTTACTTCACTTAATAGAATTTTTTCCAAGTTTTTCCATTTCCTAACAAATGGGGCAATGTCATTCTTTCTGATGGAGGCAAAGAATTCCATTGTGTATATATACCACATTTTCTTGATCCATTCATCTACTGAGGGGCATCTGGGTTGGTTCCCTATCTTAGCTGTGGTAAATAATGCTGCAATAAACATAGTTGTGCTGGTAGCTTTAGTGTGGTCTTGTTTGTAAACATTTGGGTAAATGCCCAAAAGTGGGATTGTCCCAGCCCAGTTTTTAAGTTATCTTTAAGGAGTTGTCCAAAGGGATTTCAATTCAAGTTGTTAGTTTATGAGTAAAATGCAGCTTGTTTGTTTTTTTAAAAAAAAAGTTACCAGTTTCCTCTGAGAAATGCTAATAAACCCATTTCTCTGAGTAGAATGTATGCACTACACTCTAACTACTGTGGACAAGATAAAAGGAAAAAATATTGTGATAGCTTATTGGGCAGAATGCCTCCATTTTATGACTATGCACTATCTTGTCACACACACTTCACTTCCTCCCCACCATCCTATCGATGACATCTTCCCTATTCAATCGTGCACACTTTGCTTCTTCCTCCTCGCTAGTTCCGGCTTGCTCAGGGACAATAAGCTTCAGGAAGCAGTTAGTTTCGTTCCCATTTGCTTGGAATCTATGAACTTCAGAAACAGTCTAGTGTCAGGAGATGTCTTGACTCAGGTGGATGAGCACAATGCCCAATGCAGCAGTAAATTAGATATGGGGCCACTTGCTTAATACTGACTTCTGCTTCTGTTGTTTCCTGCTTATTGCTTGTAGCTGTAGATAAGGAAAAAGGGAACTTCCAAACTCAGAGTGAGGAGTATATTAACCTGACTTGATAGGGAAGCAGGCTATCTCACTTGGATACCTGACACCCTGAGAGTGCTCACTGGACAGCTATAAAAGACTTTCCATTGGCTATGTATTTTGTTTGAGTGGTGGCTCCTGGGAATTCCCATTTCAATATATGAAAAGAAATGAAGAAGGTGAGTGGTTATAAAGGCTCCAGGTATGGCTGGAGGATCAGAGTTTGGAGGACCAGGTTTCTATTTCATAGCTCAGTAAGATGGGCAGATAGTGAACTGTTTGAACCAATGTTCACAGCTAATGATACCGGTTCTTTGAGGCCTGGTAGTTCTTAAGCCATCTCTTTATGTGTTTGGTGAAATTATGATTTAGCAATCTAACATTAGAGTCACTATATTAACATGCTGGTTCATCATCGGCATTGCTTGGTTTATCTTTACCTTTGCCATTGCCTTATTTCCAGGTTATATGTGATGGAATCAGCATGATGTAAGGAAAAGTATGAAGTTTATTTACAGCCAGAGTCTCTGTGATGCCTTTATTACAATAAATTAATTAATTGTTGAACATGATAATAAGGATGAGGATCAAGAACAAACTTTCTGATGAACATCCTTGAGACTAAGTCTCACATATCTAGCCATGAAATCTGTCACATGAGTTTTATTATTGTCCCTATCTTGTGAATTAGGAAATAGACACTGACAGAGTTGATATACCTTGCCATATTCACTGACATGATAAACAGACAAAAATTTAAAATCCTACCATCTGTTTCCAAATCTTTGTCTTTACTTACTATGCTACAAAACAAAAGAGAGTAACCAATTTAGAGCAGCTGAGAGACTGGAAGTCAGCAGCATCACCATCAAGCAATGGTTAATTAAGACTAAGTTTCTGCAAACAGACTTCACTTAGCCTCCATAAAAAATTACTTGGAGTTGTAAAGATCTCTTCTCAACATCTCTTTAGCATCCCTACCAAATTTGAGTTTGATAAAAGAATAGCTCATGATAACCTAGGAAGAATTTCTAAGGGTGTTATTACACATTAGAAAAATGCATAAGAACTGTTATTATTCTCCCAAACAGCTCAAAGAGACATTTTCAAGAATGAAGACTACAGTTTTAAAGCACTGGCTAAGGATATCATTTGAAACAAAACCTTGAAAACAAAACAATTTATTGTTAAATTTGCTAGGAATGCCATAAGAATTTGAGACTAATGAAGTTAATTTTGCAGCCACATTTTTGTAAGCACTAATAATTTGGACAAAGTGCTCTCACTGATACTTACAACAATGTTTTTTAATCAAATTTACCTCATGTGTATTACTCTTTCTTACCCCTGTCTTTCCTCCTGCTTCATTTTTAATAGTATTGGAGGGCTTATTATGCCATTTTTTCATATATATTTTTGTCATTTTTCTGCACAGTCCTACATTTACAACTATGTCTTTTAAGTCTAGAGTTCATATATGAGAATAAACTTATAATTTTTGTTTATCTGGGATTGGCTCACCTGCTTAACATAATGAACTTAAGTTTTATTTTTTTCATTTTGTTTTTTTACTGTGAAAATATTGTACACAGGGGTTACAACTACATGAGCAAGGTAATGAATACATTTCTTATCAAGCATTGTTGCCTCCTCCTTTGTTTCCCCTTCCCATCCCTTCCCATCTCCCCCCCTCACCTCCCAAAACCCCAGTCCCAGGCCAAAGTTGTAAAATTCATTTTTCCACAAAATGACTTGGACATCTCATTGCAATGGGTTGCAATGGGTCAACCTGTATCCCTATTTAAACAGTTTGATTTTGGCCTTCCCCTCCACAAATTATACCAACATCAAATAAAATGAAAGCAGGGGTTATATCATGGGGAAGTGACATACAAAGCAACAAAGAAATCATCTTATAAGTATGTTAGAAACAATCGCAAGGAAGAAAAAATATTTCAATATTTATCTTGGGGGTTCATTTCACCTAACATTAACTTATCTGACTTTTTCTGCTTGTCTCAGACATATGCTAGTTATTGCAAATAAGGGAAACCATGGGACCTGTTTCTTTGGGTCTGGCTTATTTCACTTAATATAATTTTTTCTAAGCCTTTCCAATTCCTAACAAATGGGGCAATACCATTCTTTCACTACGGAACTCATTCTTTGAAGGCCTCATAGAATTTTGCCGTAAATCCATCTGGTCCTGGGAGGTCTCATATTGCTGTTTCTATTTCAATGCTTGATATGTGCCTGTTAAGGTGGTTTAACTCATCTTGGTTTAGTTTCGGCATGTCAGTATTTGCTAGGAAAAGGTCCATTTCTGCCAAGTTCTCAAACTTATTAGCATTAAGTTTTGAGAAGTATTCCCTTATAATGTTCTGAATCTTGGTTGTTTCTGTGGTGATGTTTCCATTCTCATCTCTGAGTTTATTTACTTGGGTGTGTTCTCTTCTTTTTCTGATAAGATTTGCTAAGGGTCTGCAATTTTGTTAATTTTTTCGAAGAACCAACTCTTTGTTTTGCTGATTCTATTTTTTTCAGATTCTAATTCATTTAATTCTGATTTAATTTTAATTATTTCTTTCCATCTACTGGATTGGGTATTATCTTGCTGCTCTTTTTCAAGGTAGTTCAGATATCTCATTATGGTGTTGGTTTCAGATCTTTCCAATTTGTTGATGTTGGAACTCAGAGCTAAAAACTTGCCTCTGAGTACTGCTTTTGCCGTGCCCCAGAGGAGGTGGTAATTTGTGTGTTTATTTTTGTTGACTATCATGAACATTTGAATTTCCTTTCTAATCTCTTCCATGACCCACTGGTGTTGTTCAGGCTCCATGTGTTCCAAGACTTTCTTTGGTGGCTTTTGGTGTTGAGTTCTAACTTTATTCCCTTGTGGTCTGAGAGAATGCAAGATATAACTTCAATGTTTCTGAATTTGGATAAGTTTGCTTTGTGGCCTAAAATGTGGTCTTTTTTGGAAAATGTTCCATGTGCTGCTGAGAAAAAAATGTGTATTCTGATGCTGCTGGGTGAAATATTCGGTAGATGTCTGTTAAATCTATTTGATCTATGCAGTTGTTTAGGTCTGCGGTTTCTCTGTTGAGTTTTTGCCCAGTTGATCTTATCTAGTGGGGATACTGGTGTGTTAAAGTTCTTGACAATTAATGTCTTTGGATATATATGAGATTTGAGAGAAAGTAGTGTTTCTTGGATACATTTGGGTGCTCCGTTGTTTGGTGAATAAAGATTAGAATTGTAATATCCTCCTGAAGGAGAGATCCCTTAATTAGTATGTAGCGACCTTCTTTATCTCTTTTAATTAATTTTAATTTGAAGTCTATTTTATCTGATATTAGGATTGCAACTCCTGCCTGTTTATGGGGCCATTTGCTTGGTAGATTTTGTTCCAGCCTTTCACTTTCAAAATGTGTTTGTTTTTATGGGAAAGGTGTGACTCCTGAAGACAGCAGCTAGAAAGATCTTGCTTTTTAATCCAACTAGACAGTCTATATCGCTTAATTGGAGAGTTAAGTCCATTAATGTTAAGAGATAGGACTTAGAGGTATTTGGGAGTTCCTGCCATTTTATCCACCTTCTTGGGGTCTGTGGCAACTGGGTTCTTCCTATGGTTCTTGGATTCTCATTTTGGATGTGGTTTCTTGGCCTTTATTGTGGTCTTATTGGTTTTCTATGTGTCAGACATCTTTAAGTATCTTTTGTAGGGCTTGTTTCGTGGAGATATATTGTTTCAATTTTTCTTTGTTATGGAAGGTTTTTATTTGACGTTCGGTTATGAAGGAGAGTTCAGCTAAGTACAGTATTCTTGGTTGATAGTTGTTTGTCTTTAGGGCATGGCATACATCATTCCAGGCTCTTCTTGCTTTTGTTGTCTCTGCTGAGAAATCTAAGGTGATTCTAATTGTTTCCCTTTATAGGTGATTGATCTTTTCTCCTTGACCTCTTTAAGGATCTTTTCCTTGGCCTGAATTGATCCTGTGCAGATTATAATGTGATGGTGGGATGTCCTATTCTGGTCTGGTCTATTTGACGTTCTAAAAGCTTCTTGTATCTGAATAAGCCTATCTTTTTTCATGTTTAGGAAGTTCACTGCTAGGATCCTGTTAAACAAATTTCCTAGACCATTAACTTCTGTCTCTAGGTGCTCCACTACACCCATTATCCTCAGATTAGGCCTTCTGATGGTGTCTTCCAAATGTTGAATAGATCTATCATATTTCTTGGATTTGTCTTGGATAGTTGTATGTTCTTTCTCTATAATATCTATGCTGTCTTCAATCCCCGAGATTCGGTCTTCTGCATGGTCTAACCTATTGTAAAGATTTTCTACTTTTTTTTTAAATTTTCTTTTCCTTCTAATTGGTCAGCTTTGATGGCTTCAAATTCTTTGTTGGAGCTTTGTTTTAGATCTTGTATGAACTTCTTTACTTCCTTAATTTGGTATTCAGTGTTTATTCTCAAATCACTTAGTTGATTGGCTATGGTTTCCTTGGACTCCCATCCTTCTGTTGGGCTCCATTCAGCATTCCCTTTGTGGTCTCCCTGACTTCTTTCAGCTGTCTGTTTATAGATTTCATGAATGCCTCTATTGGTCTTTGTCTATTCTCATCCCACTCTCGCAATTCCTGTGTTACTCTTTGATTAGCTTCCTCATGTTCACACAATTCCTGTAGTTCTCTTTGACTGTTCTCAGCCTCCTCAAGCCATTCCTGACTTTCTATTTGTCTGTTCTCAGCCTGCTCATGCAATTCCTTTACTTCTCTTTGAGTGTTCTCAACTTGCTCACTCAATTCCTGTATCAATCTTTGAGTAGCTTCCTCATGCTCATGAGATTTGATCTTCAGTTTTGTCCATTTTTCCTGCAAATTACATGATTTCATTCTATGTGTGTGTGTGTGTGTGTGTGTGTGTGTGTGTGTGTGTGTGTGTTTGTGTGTGTGTGTGTGTGTACTGGCCCTGGAGCTTGAACTCAGAGCCTGGGCACTGTCCCTGAGTTTTCTTGCTCAAGCCTAGTATACTACTACTTGAGCCACAGCTCTCACTTTGTGTTTTTCAGTGGTTAATTGAAAATACAAGTCTCATGGACCTTCCTGGCTAAGCTAGCTTCAAACCATGATTCTCAGATCTCAGCCTACAAAGTAGCTAGGACTATGGGCATAGGCTACCAGTGCCTGTATAATTTCATTCTTCATCATGGATGAATAATACCTTGTTGTAAAATGACTATACTACCAAGAGGGAACAATCTAAAGATTCATTGCAATCTCCATGAAAATCTCAAAGTCATCTTTCACTAAAATTTTAAAAATAAATATAAAAATTCATATAGAAGCACAAAAAATATAGCCTAAGAAATCCTGAGCAAAAAGAGCAATGCTGGAGGCATCACATACTTGACTCCAAATAATAAAACTCTATAGAGTTACATTGATAAAAAAACGACATGGTTCTGGCACAAAAATAAACAAATAGGGTAGATGAACTAAAAATATATTTACACAGCTACAGTCATCTAATAAAGTTTTATTGAAACCTCTTATAAGCAATCCAAAAATGTATATGTGCCGGGCGCTGGTGGCTCACGCCTGTAATCCTAGCTACTCAGGAGGCTGAGATCTGAGGATCGCGGTTCAAAGCCAGCCCGGGCAGGAGAGACCGTGAGACTCCTATCTCCAATAAACCACCAGAAAACCAGAAGTGGTGCTGTAGCTCAAGTGGTAGGCACTTGCCTTGAGCTGACGAGCTGAGGGACAGCGTCCAGGCCCAGAGTTCAAGCCCCACGACCGACAAAAGAAAAAAAAATGTATATGTATGTTTACACATATGTGTACAAGCTAGTTTAATTTCACTTGAATTAGATGAAAATTATTGCTAAACAACCAAGATTTGGAAATTTGATATTTGAGACCAAACATTGCTATGATAGCTTTTTATAACTTGATTACACTTTAATGTGGAGAAAGGGTGAAGGCAGCATCTGAGGTCTTTCATGAGGAAAGCTGAGGTCTATGTTTGTTCTTATATGACTGCTACAATGTCTTGCTTCTATATTATTTTATTGTTTTTGTGGATAACTTCTTTTTAAGTTTGTGTTTTGATGTAGCTTTCTGTCATTTTGTATTTAATGAGAATGTTCTAGAAGTTCAACATAAAAATTAAACTTTGTGAGTGAAAGCTTTTTATTAAACCAATAAGTTGTTTATTGTTTGTTGGTTGGTTGTGAGGCTTGAGCTTGGGGCTTGGGCATCATCCTTGAGCTTTTCTGCTCAAAGCTAGAGCTCTATCACTTTAAGCACCATTCCTAGTTTCTGGTGGTTAACTGAAGCTAAGAGTCTCACGGACTTTCCTGCTACGGCTGGTTTTGAACCACAATCCTCAGATCTCATCCTCCTGAGTAGCTAGGCTTATAGGTGTGAGCCACTCGTACCCTGCTTAAAACCAATCAGTTTTTAAACTGAAATGATCTATTTGACTCTAACCAGCAAAGGGTTAGTAATACATCCAAGACAATAAGTAATCATCAATTTCATTTTGGAGGAGTCATTATGCACAGGTCAGCTTTTTCAGGCTCACAGAGATGGCTGTGGTTTTGGTACTGTCTTCGATTGTCAGGAAAGAAATATGATTGTTTTCTTGACAAAATGTGAATGGATTCAGGAATATTTAAACCACAATGCCTGTTTCTCTGCTTTAGGAGAGCAAACGTCTTTGCTAAAATGCAAATATTAGTTGGTGTGTTAGCACTTACAATTACAATGTTTTTCCTCTCCTCTTTTTTCTTTCTTCCCTCTTTTTCTTCTCCCCTTCTTTTTCTCCTCCCCTCTTCTCCTCTCCTTTCCCCTTCTTTCTCTCCTCTGCCCTCTTTTCCTAGTTAAAGAGTGAGCTCAGGCCCTTGCATATTCTAGAACAGCATGCCAACCCTGAGCCACTTCTCTAGTGCTAGTGTATTGGTATTTTAATTAACAGCAACAGCTTAATTTAAATGTATATAAAATATTGGCTTAGTAAAATGCTCATCTTGTAGGAATATCACACTTAGACTGTATGCACTTTATGTGAATGTGCTTGGGATAAGGAATGATATGGATGAGAAAATGCATGGTGTTGAGAGCTCAGAGTTGAACATTGTGGTAGGTGCATAAGTACATGAAAAAAACAGCATTCATTTTCCTGGACAAGAGGTAGGTGCTAGAAAGGATACAACATAGAATAAAGTATGTTCAGACAGCCATTTATCATCCTTTCCTGAAGTAAATAAGGGCCTATTACTTTAAAAGTCAAAGTCTTGCTATGTAGCTCAAAGTTTTCCAAAACTTTTGATCCTCCTGCTTCAGCCTTCTAAGTGCTTTTAAGCACAGAGACATTACATAACACAGGTCTCCCCTCATGTAATCTGTGATCCATCTTCTCTCTAAGACTTTCAACTTCACTCATTGGTTTAGGCTTTACCTTTTCAGGCCTGCAGAATTTGCCAAACATACCGTCCATTTTCTTTTTCTCATATAGACATGAGGGCAGATAAGATGATATATGTGCAAGATGTGCTATGCAAAGAGCCCTGGAACAAAAAGTAATTCCTGAGTGTTTTCATCTTGCTACTCATTATAGTAAAATCTTGATTTTAGCTCTCAGTGTATAGGTCAGTATGCTTTAGCATAGCTGGGAGGATTGACCACGTTTCTGGAACACTTTACTAACATGTTGATTTTTCTATTTCTTCTTAATTTAAAAGAAGCAGAAGTTAAAAGAACCAGTTCCTGATTATGTATTAAGGTCAGTTGGACTATAGTGGTAATGCTAAAAACCATATGGAAAGATCATTGGATTGAGGTAAAAATGGGTGATTTCTACAGAGATTACCAAAACTCTTTCAATGTATGCTATTCAAGAGTTAAAGTTGCTGGTGCTGGTGGCTCATGCTTGTAATCCTAGCTATTCAAAAGGCTAAGATCTAAGGATCATTGTTCAAAGCCAGCCCTGGCAGGTAAGTCCATGAAACTCTTATCTCCAATAAACCATCAGAAAATCACAAGTGGTGCTGTGGCTCAAGTGGTAGAGCACTCGCCTTGAGCTGAAGAGATGAGGGTCAGCACCTAAGCCAAGAGTGCAAGCCCCACAACCGACCAAAAAAACAAAAAGTTTAAATAAATGGACTTAAAAATAGCAATAGCATAGATGTCCAATCCAAATGCTAAAGAATTGGGAAAATAACTAATATATTAGAAAAAGACTTAAGAATCACAGCCAAGTATAGTCACTGGCATCTGTAGTCCCAGTTACTAGAGAAGGAAAGGCAAAAGAATAACTTGAGTCCAGGAGCTGAAGAACAGCCTGGTCAATATATTAAGAATCTGATTCAAAACTAACAAAAAAGGAGAAATCAAAAATAGAGCTTGGCACTGGTGATACCTGCAATCTTACCTATTCAGGAGGTTGAGACATAAAGAAGATTGTTTGAAGCCAGCCCTGGAAGAAAATTCTGAGACTCTTATCTCCAAGTAACCAACAAAAAGTCATAAGTAGAGGTATGATCAAGTAGTAGAGCACCAGTCTTTAGCAAAAAGGCCAAATGAGAGTGTAAACCCTGAGTTCAAGTCTGGTACCAACACACACACACACACACACACACACACAAAAATGTTGAAATAAATGCAATTTATTGTAATAAAATGTAAGCAAGATAAATGCAAAGTTGTATGTTTAGTTTCAAATCTCCTCTTGCTAATTATGAGCTCATTAAATAAGGAGCAGATATGACTGCCAAGTAAACTACTGTGGTTTGGGTTAAGGTTATAGAAAGTGTCTACTTATTCTGGTAGTTTTGTGTTGATCAGACATCACTGGAAACATCTGTTCAATGATAGCTAAGGAGATTCTTACAGGATGTCCAGAGAAAAATAGTTGAAGTAGCTAGTGGTCTCAAAACCATTCTCAGGAGAATGAGCTGTTTATTTGTAGAATAAAGATCGGCAGAAAGCACATAGTGGGTGGCCTTTGGAATAGCGTTTGTACACAGAAGATGGATTCAATTTCTTCCGTATGACTTAAGAAGACAAAGCCAGAGTTGATGGGTCCAAGTTTAAAGAGAAACACATGGGATCCCAAAGAAAAATGATTACAGAAAATGTGTAGGGTTCCTGGGTGGAAGGCACTGAGCTACAACTAAGGCAGAAATCCAAGGAAAAGGGGAATGAGTGCTTTCTTTTGTAAAGAGTCTTGAAGAACTAGCTGAAGGATCAATATTCAGAGATCTAGTAAATCTGGACTTTTTATTTCCTCAGGAACTAAATTTCTTCAAGATTCATCAGTATGAAATTTTAGGGAAAAAGTAATTGCTACACTCCTTCAGAAGGAAAAGAAAAGAAAAACAACCCCTTTCATACTGATCAACCATATAACCAGTCTTTTCTATCAATTTTGAACAAGTTGATTGAGTATAATTCTTCTGTGAAAAGAAACATTTCTTCAACATTTCCAGTACACAACTATATTTCTCTAAATACATATCAATATTTTAGGGTTTTCTGTATAATATTCTTGTATTTATCTCTGGTAGATTACTAGGCTCTTTTCATAATCTTTCTGTGATCTTCCCTAACATCTTAACATAATATTTTACCTTTTTTTGTCATCGTGGGGCCGGAACTCTGGGCCTAGGCACCTCAGCTCTTCAGCTCAAGGTTAACATTCTACCACTTGAGCCACAGCACCACTTCTGGCTTTTTCTGCTGAGGAATCAAACCCTGGGCCTCATGCATGTAAGATAAGCACTCTACCACTGAGCTACCTTCCCAGCCCCATATTTGACTTTTTGTAAGTGTGATCAATGAGAACAGAGTTTTGAAAGATGGACTGCAAAAATAAATTTACCTACAAATAAGGAAAGAGTTTGTTTAACAGATATATTGTGGCAATTAGTCTAATTTCAAAGAACAGCATTTCATTATGAAGTAAGGGAAAGACTAGGTCTAAGTAAGTCACCTTGTTTCCACAGCCATCCTGGGGCTCCCAAGGCTTGGAGGTGAGACAAGCCATCCTTTTAATTGCAGATTTGCCATGTTGTTTAGACCCATACAAGATATGTAAATGCATCATGTTGTTTAGCCCCAGGGAAATCCCATCTCCCAGGTGATGGGTGTACCTGAATAGGGAGAGGTGGGGGGAGGGCAGGGCTTGGATGATCAGTGCCTTGAACTTGGGAGACTCTCTAGTTTCCTGGAAGGAAAGGGGATAACTGGATTTTAGGATGAGACCAGTGAAGATCCCTTTACACCAAGCCTCTTATGCTGTATCCGGTCTCCTGACCTTGCTCTGATCAGCTTAGCATCCTATTTCAGCTTCCATTAGGGATGATCTGGTTGGTTGGTATTGTTTTTCTGCTCTTTCTTTCCTCTCCTGCTCTCATGATTCCATTTTCTAACAGTGTTACGTGAATGTGTGGGGCTGCAGGTCTTTGCAACAAGAATTGGCCTGCATTCATCAGCTCCAACTTTCCAATAAAGACTCCCAAATCAACCAAAATGTGGCTACTCTTTATCTTACTGACTGGATTCACCTTACAACAATTAGAGGTTGAAATACCACTGAGCACAATGAAACAATCTTAGACTTCTCTACCCCTGCAGAGAAGAAGGAAATGATTGTGGGAGTGATACTTCATCCTGACAAGGGCAGAAAAACCAGTAGCTGTAAAAAAAGAATAATAAAATACGTTTGGAGAATTAAGAGAACCAACTAAGTGAGAAATACTCAGCATATACAAAATGAAATATTACGAGATCATTTCAGGAGCTGAAAAATACTTAGGCCAAGAGATTGTATTTTCTCCTCATAGCCTATCATGGTTCCTTTCCAAAATGGATATAGGCTTTGAGTCCAGAGCCTGTCTGGTTCTTTCAACACATCGTCAGATGATCTCTTCTTTGTAAAGTGGAAGAGAGCTTCAGTTTCCAGAGTCCTGTCTGAAATGTACTGCATGTCACTCTAACAAAAAGCCTATTAGTAACAGATTCCTCTGAGAAGTCCTATTTCTCTACAGTTCTTGACTGCTAATGGCTTCCCTTTTGCAATTGCCATCATAACTTTCTTAAGAGGCAAAAGGAAGTGCACAAAAAAACATGTGGGAATCTTAGATGCTTCTTCATAATTTCTAGCTGGCATCAATCAACATCACACAAAACTAGTGGAATTCTTGGCATAAGTAAACACTGACAGCAAGTCTGAAGTGACCAAATCTGAGGAAACCTCTTGAAGTAAGGAGGTCAGGTTCGGCTAGCACCAGATTGGCCACATGGTGGATGATGGGGTCTCGCATCTGGTCTTCATGTGGGGGAAGGAAACTCCCTTCCCATCACCTTGCAAGTGATGGGTGTGCCTGGATCCCTGGAAGCAGGGGTGGACACTTGGCTGATAAGTTACTGAATCTGTCAGTCCAATGCCTGAGCCTGGGAGTTTCCTGTGGATATTTCCCCCTGTTGGGGCCCTATTTAGGCCCAGACTAGCCCAGCTGCCAAAAATCCATGCCATGTGTCTCTCCATGGTTTTTTCTGTATCCTGTCTCCTGCCTCGTCTCCAGTCATCTTGGCATTTCAATTCAGCTGTCCATTGGAGCTGAATTGGATTGTTGGTATTGTTTCTGTTCTTTCTTTCCTCTTTAGCCTGTTTCCTAGCTGTGTTATGTGCATTGAGTGCAGCGGGCCTTTGTGATAACAGGCTGCCTGCAGCCTACTAACTGCATAATAAAGATTCCAATATTCCATATTTCAAATTGTGGCTTCTGGGATGATTCACCTTATAACACTCTCAAGACAACCTGCTTACACTCAAGTTTGTTTTTTGTTTTTTGTTTTTTTTCAGTCATGGAGCTTGAACTAAGGGTCTGGGCCCTGACCCTGAGCTCTTGGAGCTACAGCTCCATGGTTTTCTGGTGGTTAATTGGAGATAAGAGTCACACAGGGATTTTTCAGCCCAGGCTGGCTTCAAACAAGTGATCCTCACATATCAGCCTCCTGTACACTCAGCATTTTGCCTCAAGGTAAAATCTTTGGTTTAGCTCTGGGGAAAATATAAGTATGGATCAATGCATAAAATGACTTGTTACCCAGGGAAGTCTGAACATGGGTTTTGTTTTTCTAGCCTGAGTGACTGTGCTAGACATTGAATGGTAAATCTCTTGAGATCCTGCAGCTTTCTTAGATATGGAAGCTTTTTCCATCTCTCTTTGTCCTTTTTTTATTATTATATTTAAGTAGTTGTACAAAGGGGTTTCAATTCAGCATATCAGTTTCTAAGTACAGTGTATCTTGATCAATGTCAGCCCTTCCATTGTTCTCTCCTCATCTATCTCAGTCCTACCTGTCCTTCAGGTTGTCTGGTTCCATGTTCACATATGATTTTTGACTATTATGACTGCATTCACCCATACTTCTTCTCTCTATTCATCTGCCTTCTGCTGTTTTTTACATCCCATATTCCCCAATAGATGTTTCATTTATCCCAAGGGAAGAGAAAATGTTTCCTTCAGAACAGGAAATCTCAATGGAGGGAGGAAGGGAAAGTGATCGAGGAAGGAGAGCACCTTTTGGCTTTTAGGAGATAGTCAATGCCTATAACAATAGAAGGGATGGGTAGCAGCGAGCTGGAAGCCTACAGGGCACTTGTTATTTTCTTTTTGTGTGTGGCAGTCCTAGGACTGAAATTCAAAGCATACTCCCTGAACATTTTTGCTCATGGCTAGTGCTCTACCACTTGAGCCACAGCTACACTTTTGGCTTTTTTGGTGCTTAACTAGATATAAAAGTCTCACAAACTTTTTGCACATGCTGGTTTGGAACCTCTATCCTCAGATATCTGCCTCCTTAGTAGCTATGAATGCAGGCATGAGCCACTGGTGCCCATCTCACTTTGATTGATTAGAAGTAGTCATTAGGCAGACATCTTTGAGGTTGTACAAGTCCCTGGGCTTGGGGACAATTGAATAGAGACCAATGGTTTAGCCTGGGGAGATCCAGGCCTCTTGTGGCATTCAACAAGGGGACAATCCAGTTCAAATATCTACCTGAGACTGACATTGTAATTTCTCTGGAGCTTCTTGCTCACATGTATTTTTTTTCTGGTCCAAAATAGTGGGTGTTGATCGTAAACCATTAACTAATAAGAAAATAAGCCTTTGCCAAAGGCTTGACATTATTCTTTCTTGATCTTTCCCTATGTCCTTGTAAGTTTCCCATCCAGGACACTGGGTCTTTGAGCATCTTCAAGCTATCCTCCAGGTCCTCCCCCAGCTTGTGGTGTGTGTTGAAGAGTGGAAAAATCCCAACTGGTGCAGATGGCCTTCTCCTAGGGGCCGCCCTAATGCACTGGCACTAATCCCTTCCTGGAGGTCAGAGTTCTGAATCCTGGGGTTGACAGGACTTGCTCCCACTCCTGGTGGCTGGGCACACAGTGTCACAAGCTGAAGCCCTTGCAGCAGCTGAGGTTTTGGTGAAGGAGAAAGCGATCGCCTCATCTGAGAGCAGTGTGGCAGGTGAGACTGATGGATTCCCACACAGCAGCAACAATGCCATCTGGGCTTGGTGAGCTACAGCCCAAATCGCACTCAGGGCAGACCTGTGTCCTTCATGCAGTGGGCAACACCCAGGACAGGGGTGACAGTGTCCTGGGGCTGATCTGAGCTGGATGCACTCTCAATTCACCATGGACTGCTTGCTGATGTTGATATTGATTTTGGGGGATTTTTTTGTGTTCAAAATGCATTATGAGCTTTATTTACATTTCACCCTTAAAAATCTAACAAATTTTACTGCTGGGAAGTCATCATATTAGAAATACATGAAGCATTCCCAGTTTAACAAAAATAAAAAAAAGAATAAATAAGATTTCTTTGACCACCAGTGAGATTGGACAGCCTCCATTTCCCACAAATAAATATTTTCTTGAATGTCCCTCTAAACTTCTACAGAGATGGTAGTCTCAATTCAGGTAGATGTGAGGAAATATTTTCAGAAGTCAAAATTAGAAAGAGGACCTCAACATTTTGGCTAGCAAAAAAGCAACTGCCCAGACAGCTCTCATCTTTGTAGGTGGAAAATAAAGAGTGAACAAAGCTACAGACCCTGTGACACTGACTGGTAGAATGTCTATATTTGAACTAAAAAGGTCCCAATTCTGTATTTCATTTGGTCCATAGATTCCTTTTGGTGATGTGGAGATAGAGCTCTGCCTCGGCTTTTTGCCTTCCTTTTTCTATTTTTACCTGGATTATATGCCAGACATCCTGAGAGATTACAAAGAGATTACAGAGAGGCCAGAGAAGGCTTGTGATGACTGGATTCTAACCCTCACACATATGTTCATCACACTTTGTCATTTTCCTCTATTTTCAGGAGTTCCTTGATGACTCAAGGTGACCTCTCATTCCATTTATGTAATTAACTCTGGGATAAGGAGAGAAGATCTTGAGTTTGTTTTTCTGGGTGATCTAATGGTTTGAGTCTGGGAGCAAGTTTAAAGATGTATAATGGTTTTAATATTTTAAAAAACTGCAATATCTGGATCAGGTCCTTCATTTCTATGGTCTCCAACAGTGAGTCAATAAACACAGAGAGAGACATAGAATGGCAAAGATTTACTGAAAATAAAAGATAAAAATGCTGGTGGATGAAGAGGGGTTTCATGAAAAATACTATGTTCTTCCTGTGAGGGTTAATAAGGTTTCTCTAGGAAAGAGCTATGTGATTTTCAAAATTGTTGGATGGCTTGAGGATCATGTCAGTCACCAGACCAAGTCAGAGGTTCAGAGGTTTGTACAGCCTGCGCAAACCCTCCATGTGTCATTTAGCTACTGTAAGTGGATGCCCATTCTAGGGTACAGCTCTGGGGTGCCATTAGCCTGTTATTCATGTGCAAGTCCCCCAGGGACAATGGACCATGACATGATGCCCAGAGGGCCACATGTGTGATATGATGTTTTGGGGGTCTGAATGCAGGACTGCTTAAGACCATGGTAAGGAATGCCGAATTGCTATGGGAGGGAACTTTTGCTCTGATTGCTCTTTTTCTGTTCTCAATGCTTAGAAACACTGAAAAATTACAGTGAAAACTCACACTCCAAAATTTAGTAAGGAAATGATAGATAACTCAAGGTATCATGGAGAATGGGAAGCAGAGAATGGAAGGCATACTCTGCAAAGCAGGGTTGGGGTTAATATTAGTCTAAGGGTGTGTGTGTGTGTGTGTGTGTGTGTGTGTGTGTGTGTGTGTGTGTGTGTGTGTGTGTGTGTGTGTGTGTGTGTGTTCATTAATTTAAAAAAATAAGGTAGCTCACTTTAAATGTGTAGTGATATTGAGATGCAGTATGTAAGGAAAAAAACAAAGATAATTAAAAGGTCTCTGTATGAGCTCGATCAAAGACCTGTAACCTTTTCAGTATGCAATCTGGAATGCTTAGCTCTATGGTTTTTTTCTCTAGGGTGCTCTCGCTGATGCTAAGAATCAGTCAGTGTGTTGATTGAAGGATGCAGTCTTGGCAGGCCTCCTCTGGGGACCTGAAGCAAGCAAGGATTTCAGAGTCTCTCCCTTCTACCATTGCTCAGAATACATTCACTAACACAAAATTTCTGGAAAATGAAACATGTCTATCCATTTGCAAAGTGTGGGTTTCCACTTGGACATTTTGAGAATTTTGAATGAGTACATTTATATTATTTTGGCCTTTTTAAAAATTCTGTGATGTATTTATCCTTCCAATTATGGGATTATATTGTAGGATCTCTTTTATTTTTCTATTGCTCTGTACTTTAAAAATCTTATTTTCAAGCAAGCTAATTAATTTCAAATCACAAATGATTTGCAATCATCTTAAGAATCTTTCATGTCTGAATGCAACAATTACCCACTTGGACTTCGTTTTCTGTGAACCTTATTGGTTTCAGGAAGCCCTGAAAACAACAGTATTGAAATGGATAGAGTTCCTGCCATGCTTTATATGTCCTAGTCAAATCCTCTTGTGTGGATAAAGTTGAAAAAAAAAAAAAAACACTTCCCTCAAACTAATCTGTCTTCATTTGGTAGCACACACTGAGTTTTTGTATAATTTAATTTTTGAAAGAAAATTAAGAGTGTTTTACAGTGCTTTCTCCAATGTACAAATTTAATGTTGGCATGGTAAAGGCAGATTTATTTCTCATGATTTTTTTCATGCAGATTTTATCTATGGCTCAGCTTTGGGATACAGGAAAGTGCTGGATTCACAGCAAAATAGCATCACAAAAGAGCTCTGAGATAACAGAATGAGAGTTGGTGCTGAGAAATCCCTTCTTTGACTTCTTCTGAAAAAGCCATAAATAGTGAAAAATATACATCTGCTAGAAATCAGATATTTTAGACCCAAAATGCAAGCTTCCATTTAAACACATATAGTGGTATATGCAAGTATACACAATTAAGTTGACTATAAGATATGCAAAAGTGAAACTCCGTGGAGTAAAAAATTTTTTTAGTCAGTTATGGGGCTTGAACTCTGGGCCTGAGTGCTGTCCCTGAGCTTTTCAGCTCAAGGCTAGCACTCTACTACTTGAGCCACAGCTCCACTTCTGGCATTTTCTGCTTATGTGGTGCTAAGGAATTGAACCTAGGACCTCATGCATGTTAGGCAAGCACCCTACCACTGAGCCACCTAATCTTTTGACCAATTAACAGTTTAACAATATGAACATCAGGAAGCGGAAGCATTTTGAATGGGACTAGGCTGGAGGGAAGGGAGTGGATAAATGAAAAGGAGAACAGGGTACAAATGCAGCCAGAACATTCAATGTAGGTATGAGATAAAGGACCCTGATGGAGGGGGGGGGCAGGGAGAGGGTAATGAAATGAGTCTGGGCAGAGGGAGGAAAGAGATGGGACAGAGGAGAAAAATGTATGAGGTGACTAATCAACAAGCACTAAACACTTAGATGGACGTTATTAATTGTAACCTCCCTCTTCCTCACTGAAGCTTGAAATTTTTTTAAATATATATTTATTGTAAAAATGTTGTACGGAGGGGTTACAGTTACATGAGTAGGGTAATGAGTACATTTCATAGGGAGCATTGTTACCTCCTCCTTTGTTTTTCCCCTACCATCACTTCCCTCCCCACCTCCTCAACTCTTCCCACCCCCCACCTTGACATTGTAAATTTCCTTTTCCTGTACATTTCCTTGTCACAATGGGTCAGCCTTCATCCCCATTTAAGCATTCCCCAATATCCCTTCCCCTCCCCAAATTATAAAAATGTGTATACAAGGTGCAGAACACTGGCATCAAATCCAGTGAAAACAGGGGTTATACCATGGGAAAAGAACCTACAAAAGAATCACATAGTGCATTGTAAGTACATTAAAAACACTAGCAAGAAAGAAAAAAACACTTGTATCCCTGTCTTGGGGTACATTTTGCGTAACATTATCTCATTTGGTTATATGTACATAGCCTTTGACCTTCTATGCTTGCATGGAGGTTATTCAAAAAATTCCACATAGAGCTCCCTTATGACCCAGCAATCCCACTTTTGGGCATTTACCCAAATGAGCACAAATAAATCATACCAAAGCTACCAGCACAGCCATGTTTCATGTTTGCCGCAGCATTATTTACCATAGCTAAGATATGGAACCAACCCAGATGCCCCCTCAGTACATTAGTGGATCAAGAAAATATTATATATATATATATATATATATATATATATGAATTCTATGCCTCTGTCAGAAAGAATGACTTTGCCTCATTTGTTAGGAAATGGAAAGACTTGGGAAAAAATTATATTAAGCCAGGCCCAAAGAAACATAGGTCCCATGGTTTCCCTTGTTTGCAATGGATATTTTTTAAAATGCTAAGTAAGATACAAGTCAATGATATTCTCAAATCCATCAGTGCTTTCTTTCTCCATTTATGATGCATTCGGTAAACAACTTCAGGTCTGAGCTCAGATATTCCAGGAGGCTGAGAACTGAGGATCATGACTCACCACACACCACACCACACACACACCCTATATTAATAAAGGAGGATGTTAAGCATTATCAAATAGATTATTTGCAAATATGAAACGAAACAAGGTAATCTGATAGAGATGTTATTTTTTTATTATGAAAATACCATACAGAGGGGTTACAATTACTTGGGCAAGGTAATGAGTACATTTCTTATCAAGCATTGTTGCCTCCTCCTTTGTTTCCCCTTCCCATCCCTTCCCATCTCCCTAGAGATGTTATTTTTGACTGAGCTGTGTCAAGGAGTATGACAGAGGGGATGAGATCAATTAGAATAGAGTATAAACATGTGTGGAGATGTAATGATGCAATCTCCCCTTCCTGTGTAACTGATATAAGTTAGTAGAAAACGTTTCATCTCATTTATTAAGAAGGGCAATCATGAAGTGAAGAAACAAGCAATAGTAAATGCTGGAGAGGATGCAGTGTGTGTATGTGTGTGTTTGTGTGAGAGAGAGAGCGAGAGAGAGAGGAGCCCTCAAATGTATTGGTAGGACTGTAAATTAGGACAGCTATAATGGAACTAAGTTTGAAGGTCTCTCCAAAAACAAAACAAAACAAAACAAAAGAACTATTATATTATCCTACTATATTGTAACTCCTGCACATATACACTCACAGAAAAAAAGGCAGCATACCATAGAAATGTCAGTGTACTCATGTTTATTGTGACACAATTCACAATAGTAAATTATAGAATCAGCCTAGCTACCTAACAATAGAAGAATTGGTAAAGAAATAATTGTATATATGCACAACAAAGTGAAATTCACTCATAAAGGAGAAGGAAATTATGTCATTTACAAGAAAATGTATCCAATTGGAAATCATCATGTTAAATAAGATAAACCAGATTCAGAAAGGGACATTCAATATAACTATCCACCCATCAGTCACTCCCTTATAGTAAAGCAATCCAGCATTTTGAACTATACACTTCATTATTGTTATCTTCAGTCACCCTACTATGTTATAGCACATTAGAAATTCTTGCTTCTACAGAATTGTAACTTTGTACCCATCAATTGTCATCTCTCATTTCCCCTATTCTCCTGTCCTCTGATAACTGTCATTACATTCTTAATTTCTATGAGATCAAACTTTCAGATCTGAAATATCAGTGAGAGCATGAAATTCTTCTTTTTATGTACTAAGTTTATTTCACTTCCAGTTTCAGTGATACAGACTTGTGTATATATGACATTCCATATTACACAAATACCATATTTGAACTATTGTTGCAATAAACATGAACCTGCAGATGTATCATTGACATAGTGATTTTATTATTTTCTTTTTTTCTTTTTTGGTCCGGTTGTGGGGCCTGAACTCTGGGCCTGGGCGCTGTCCCTCAGCTCTTCAGCTCAAGGCTAGCGCTCTACCACTTGAGCCACAGCGCCACTTCCGGCTTTTTTTCTTTTTGCTTATATGGTGCTGAGGAATCGAACCCAGGGCCTCAGGCTTGCAAGGCAAGCGCTCTACCACTGAGCCACCTTCCCAGCCCCGATTTTATTATTTTCTATACTAAATTTCTAGTATGTTTGAGTGTGCCAATCTTGTAGCCAGGGCACTGTTCCAGATCACTTTTTTCTTTTTCTTTTTTCTGTACCACTCAAAGCTAACTACAGTTCCATTTCTGGCTTTTTGGGTGGTTAATTGGAGATAAGAGTCTCACAGACTTTCCTGCCAGGGTTGGCTTTGAACCACACTCTTCAGTAAACAAGATACATAAACTGAAAGTAGTTAGAAAGAAAATATATCATGCCAACACCAACTAAATGAAGGCAGAAATAGCACTTGTACTTCAGTGTACAGTTCTTGCCTAATATGCATGAGGCTCTGAGTTCAAACACCAGCATCACGTACACACATCAAAAAATGACAAAAGTGCCTTCATTACACCACATATTGTATACTAAAGAAATTGACTCCGGCAAGGACAATCATTGTGTAATGATAAAGAAGTAGATCTATTAAAAATTCAAAATATCAATACAAAATTTCTCAATAGAATTCTGGCCAACCACCATAAAAACTAATAAAAAATAATCATACACTGTGATCAAATGGAATTCCTTCCAGGGATGCAATGCGGGCTGAATGCCATTCAGTGTATCAATAGGAGCAAGGACAAGAACCACATGATCATAAATAGATGCAGAAAAAGCATTTAACAAGATCCAACACCTTTGTATTATAAAAGCTCTGGAGAAGCTAGGAACCCATGGAACATTCCCTAATATAATAAAGCTGTATATGACAAATATATAGCCAGCATTATATTTAATGGTGAAAAATTAAAAAAACATTTCCTCTAAAATCAGAAATGAGACAAGGATGTCTGATCTCTATGCTACTCTTCAACATAGTATTGGACTTCCTAGCTACAGCAATAAGACAAGAGACAAACATAAAAGGGATACAAACAGGGAAAGAAGTAAAATTCTCCTTCTTTGCAGATGATATGATCCTGTATTTGAAGAACTCCATAGACTCCTCTCCCAAATCACTCAAGCTGATCCAAAACTTTAGCAAAGTAGCAGGGTATAAAATTAACCCGCAAAAATCAGTAGCTATTGTGTATGCCAACAATGAGAAGAGTGCGCTGAAATCAGAAAAGCAACCCCCTTTGTAATAGTCTCAAAAAAAAAAAAACCTAGGAATTAACTTAACCAAAGAGGTCAAAGACTTCTATGATGAAAAATTTAAAAACCTGAAAAAGGAAGTTAAAGCAGATTTAAGGAAATGGAAAACCTCCCATGCTCCTGGATTGGGAGAACTAACATTGTGAAAAAGTCAATACTGCCCAAAGCTATCTGCAAATTCAATGCAATACCTATCAATATCCCAACCACATTCTTTAATGAAATAGAAGAAGCAATCCAAAAATTCATATGGAATAATAGAAGACCCCCAAATAGTAAAAACAGTCCTTAGCAGAAATAACAGTATTGGAGGAATATCAATGCCAAACTTGAAACTCTATTATAAAGCTGTAGTTATAAAAACAACTTGATACTGGCACAAGAACAGGCCTTAGGACAAATGGAATAGAATTGAAGAACCAGACATGATCCCACAGATCTATGGCCATCTAATCTTCAATCAGGGAGCCAAACTTATCAGGTGAAGAAAGACAGCCTCTTGAACAAATGGTGCTGGCAGAATTGGCTATACACATGTAGAAAACTGAAGTTATATCCTTATATATCACCCTGCACCAAAATCAACACCAAATGGATCAAAGACCTTGAGGTAAAAGCAGAGACCCTGAAAATATTACAGGAAGGGATAGAGGATATGTTAGGGCTCCTTGGCACAGGTCAAAACTTTCTAAATCAAGATCCAGAAACACAACAAATCAAAGAAAAGCTGGATACATGGGATTGCATTAAACTACAGAGCTTCTGCATGGCAAAGGACATAGCTAGCAATATCAATAGAAAGCTCACAGATTAGGAGAAGATCTTCACTAGCTATACAACAGACAAGGGCTTCGTATCAAAAATATACCTGGGGCCCAAATAATTAAACCCCCAATAACAAATCCTCAAAGAAACAACCACCCCATTAATAAGTGGGCTAAAGAATTATAGAGAAACTTCTCTAGAGAGGAAATAAGAATGGCCAACCACATGAAGAAATGTTCAACATTTCTGGCCATGAAAGAAATACAGATCAAAACTACATTGAGATTCCATCTCACCCCAGCTAGAATGGCCATTATCAAGATAACAAATAAAAACCGAAGCTGGCAGGGATATGGCTAAAAGGAAATTCTATTACACTGTTGGTGGGAATGTGAACTTGTTCAAACACTCTGGAAAGTAGTCTGGAGGTTCCTCAAAAGACTAAGCATAGAGCTTCCCTATGATCTAACAATCCTACTCCTGGGAATTTACACAAGTGGTCACAAACAAACCCACACTAAAGCTACCAGCATAACTATGTTCATTGCAACACTGTTTGCCATAGCTAAAATATAGAGCTAACCCAGATGCCCCTCAGTGGATGAATGGATCAGGAAATTTTACGTATACACAATGGAATTTTATACTTCTATTAGAAAGAATGACATCACCCATTTCATGAGGAAATATAAAGACTTGATAAAAGTTATATTAAACAAAGTAAGCCAGACCCAAAGAAACATAGGCTTCATGGTTTCCCTGATTTGTAATATCTAGAATATGTCTAGGATATTCTTAGCAAAGGATCACAATAGCTCAATAGCTGTGTGCATATGACAACATAAAATGATGCTTATCAAAAGGAACTCTAAGAAATGGAAACAAGAGGTTTTATTTAGTGTCCTGGATGTAGTTATTTCTTTTCTCTTTCATTTTTTTCCTCTGGTTTATTCCATATAGTCACTGATTTGATAACTGTACCCTTTTCTTGTATGTAAGTTTATCTGATTTGGGGTAAGGAGGAGGAATCACAGCAAGAGTGAGACAAATGGTGAACCAAGTCAACAGTGATACTCACTTGACACTACATAGAAATTAACTTTACAACTTAGAAGGGAGGGGAGTCAGGGAGAGGATGAGGAGAATGTGAGGAAGGGGGTGACACTGTTCAAAGAGAAATGTACTCATTACCTACTTATGTAACTGTAATACTTTTGTATTTCACATTACAATAAAACTTAGAATACAAAATAAAAATAATAAAATAAAACACAAAACAATCCTAAGTATATATAAACCATGCAATAAGATTAATTTATGTTGGGGGGAGGGGGGAGGATGGGAAGGGGAAACAAAGGAGGAGGCTACAATGCTTGATAAGAAATGTACTCATTATCTTGCCCATGTAATTGTAACCCCTCTGT
>NW_012267388.1:1921716-1927034 GCF_000151885.1 Dipodomys ordii
GCCTTGAGCTGAAGAGCTGAGGGACAGCGCCCAGGCCCAGAGTTCAAGCCCCACGACCGACAAAAAAAAAAAAAAGAAAATATTATCAAACCAGTTCTTTGGACAGAGTACTCTAAGGTGATTAAGCCTCTAAGCAAGATTAAAAAAAAGAGAACGTAATTTATTGGTATCATGAATAACTAAAGGAAAATCATTTCAGACCCTAAAGAGATCAAATGGATAAAACCACAAAGAAATATTACTATATATGCCTTCCAGAATAGAAAAAAAACACAAATGTAATTACATCAAATGTTTTTGAGGATGCAGGAAAACTGATCACTCTTACTATAGTGCTGAAACCAAATGGGAAAATAAATGGCACAGCTACTTTTGAAAAGAGGCAAATTTTGCAAAACAAAAACATTTATATGCCTTATGAAGAAATAATTGAACTCTTGAACATTTAGACCAGAAATAGCAGAAGTTATATTGACACAAAAACCTGTCACTGAACATCCACAGCAGCTTCACTTGTTTGCAGTAGTAAGAACTTCAAACAACTCAAATAGTCTAATACATAATTAAAATAACTGTTTCCTTCATGCCGGTGTGCTTAATATACACAACCTGGATATCGTTAAATAGAATTTTGATGCACAAATGTCAGTCCTGTGTGATTCCATTTATGTAGAGTCCTTGAGCAGAGGTGAATACAGACCAAGGATGTTAAGAAGAGAGATAGCACAATGGAATCTTACAACTGAATCTTTCATTTCTTGATTGTTGTGATGATATAAATCTACATGAACTACATACATAATTCACATACCCATAGAGATGCACACATAAATTCGTGTAAATCTAGCAGAAACAAACCATGCTCTGTGGATTGTACCAATGTCAGCCTCTAGAGTTGTTAATATACCAGAGACATTAAAATGGTTCCACTAAAGGAACTCCTATGTAAAATACACTAGAACACTGAACATAATTTCTTGTAACTTCCTATGTATTTCCTATTGGTATTTCACTGTTTTAGAAATTAAAGGGCTAGAGTAAATCAGCATGTACACACTTTGCTTTCAATTTTAAACAAAAGGGTGTGTCTGCTTGACATTAGGTTGTAATACCACTAGCCAAAAGCAATCAAGCACTAGCTACAGATCTATTCTGCTTTGAACTACACATGTACTTCTTACAAAATCCCCAAATTGACATGGTAGTATCATTTCAGTCTCTTTTGTGGTGACCAAATAAAAGACTGGAAAGGTTAAATATGTTTCCCATGATTTCATACATACAGTGTCATATACAACATGGAAAAGTGCAAAGTGTGATGTTTTGAGGAGTAAAAGGGACCCCACAGCAAGGGAAAATTAAGAAGACAAATATATGGTACCCCTTGGATCACTTTGCAATTTTACACAAGGAATGTCCTCATCTCATTTAAAGGTGAGAAGTTTCGAACTGTGTACACTAGAAAATTTCTCCTAAGATTGGCTTTTGTCTTCATACTAAAATTGAAGTGCAGGAAATTTGACCAAAATCTGTCAGCCCATTTGAAAGTTAGTGGGAAACAAACTGGTGTAAAACACTAAAGGTCTAATCGATTTCACTAGGTGCAATCAATACCTTTCTCATTCCCAATTCAGCAGGCAGCCTTATTTTAAACATCCATGTAAGCCAAGAATGACTAAAAACAGCATTTGATTTTTACCACATACTGTTAGCTGAAAATTAACCACAGGACAACAGAAGACAGAATATTCAATAACAAGTTCATTTCTCTCATCTGTATGAAAAAGTTCTCTTCATGTAGCTCATGTAAATTAAAAGCACTATATAATGTAAATATGAAGAGTATAATAGAAATTTTATTTGATTTTAATGTGTTTTGTATGCCAACTAATAGTTTTTGTTTGGTGTTAGAGTAATTTTGTGATTCAAAAACATTATTGTATGTGCAATCATTAATTTAGTATACTTGACTTACTTAAATGCTGACTGTTTAGTCTTTCATCTTAAATTCTACATTTCTGATGTTGTAATTATGATGCTTTTATTTATATCAAACACAGATGTCAAGAGTAATCCTTCTGCCAGGTGAGAGTGGCTTATGCCTGTAATCTAGCTACTCAGGAGGTTGAGATCAGGATCATATTCAAACTATGCCAGCCCAAGCAGAGAAGTCCATGAAATTATTATCTCCAATTAGCCTGCAAAACTGGAACTGGAGGTATGACTCCAGTGATAGAGCACCATCCTTGATCAAAAAGCCAAATAAGACCTCAAGGACCTAAATTTAGTCTCACTAATGGTACTACCTCCTTCCCCCCTTCCAAAGTAATAAATCTCCTCAATTTCAGTAGAGTTTCTTTATTCTCTTAACACATTATCCCACATTTAAGAGCCAGACGTTATGTTAAGTGTTGGGATATATCAAGTTAATAAACTACATCAAAGTGTTCACATATGACCAGGCCATTTTAAGTCTAAAATCAATGTCACGTTATTTTAGTCTAATAGAAATGAAAACATCATGGAGACTTTGAAATCCCATAAGGGGAAAAAACTCACCAACAATAAAAATTATAAATTAGAAACCTTCTTTGAGGAACTGCTCAGGATGATCCTAGAAGTATAGGAAAGATGTGGCAAAGGCACATGTTTTGGGCAAGTCTTTTGGGTATTTACAGAGAAATCTAGACTCTAGTGTTAGAAGTGAGTCTTAACTGAAGGATCAAACCACATAGTCTGTAATGTAATGAATGAAGGGGAAATGTTCAGTGTGTATGAATAGGAGAATGAAAGGAAGATTTGCATTACAAGACCAATATGTGGGGGGGGGGTTTAAGGGAAGGGCTTGAGAAGTTGGCCCTGATTGGGGCCAGAAGTTATTGCATCACTATAAGAAGTATCGCATCATTATGAAATAATTACACAAAAGCAATGGTAGGAGAAATGGTGATTCAGGTTAGCTTATGAGCCTCTACTGTAGACTATGGAGAAAGATAAATTTACACCTGGGACAGATATGGACAATACTAGAATAGTCTAATATTTCCTCTTTTCTCTAGATTAGTTTATTTTCATTGTTCTACTTTAATCAAGTCATCTCCAATTTGTTGTTAAGCACATTGGTAACTTTTAGTAAATATAGATATTTTTTCAATGCTAATTGTCTAAGAAGAAATGTGACCCATATGGCTCCAATTTCCTCTTAGGCCTTGACTGTATCTACTATAACACACTCAGATTTCCTCACTCCTAATTGTAACATAAACACCCCACTGGAACCTATTTCTATTGACTGTTTCCTCCCTTGACTAGGTAGGGTTCATATGACTCATCCTCACAAATACAGGATTTTTTTTGAATTGTCTACTCAATTCTGTGTCTAATTTCATCATACAAACTAATTTCCATTTTTTCTTGCTTTTTGTTTGATGAGGGAGTTCACTCAGCTGGACTCAAACCACAAGTTTCATTTAACTACTATTGTCAACAGCTGAAATGACAAAATTGGCTCAGCCTTCTAGCTCTTTGCCCTTGGTAATCTATCATGCTAGTAAAGTTCAAAGTTCAACCAAGAATGGTGTCATGCTTTTTTTATTGGTGTATATTAATTGTACAAAGAGCTGGGTTTCAAAAAGGCCTTTTCCTGGGTGTCTATATTTGTGATTGTGTTTCTCCTTTGCTTGTCGACACTTCTGCTCCCTCCCCACAACTCCTGCTTCTCTTCCTGTTCTTTAATCATCTTCCTTCTAATTTCATGTCTCTGCCTTTCCTAGGTTCTAAATATAAGAGAATTTATAATATTTGTCTTTCTGAGTTGGCTTATTTTGATTAACATAAAGGTTTCAGTTCCATCCATTTTCCTACAAATAATCCAGTTCATTCTGCTTTTTATAAATTTTAGGAGCTTCCTCTCTGGGAATTCCTTGTTAGGATGTTTTCTTAAGTCTCTAGTCATGATGGAAGTATCAGGGTCCATTCTTTAACTTCTGTTACTAAACAAGACAATAGTGTTCTACTTCCAGTTCTAGTTTCCCAGCATTACAGCTTGGAGAAAAGCCATACAAATAGGATTTTTTTCTCACTTCACATTTTCCAAACATCATATCTCCCACTCATGTGTGTTTGCGTGATTGTCTGAAATGATTCGGAGAGAATATAACTTGAGATTTGTGCCACAGCCAGCCCACATCGAGATAATTCACAATGACCAGAATCAGCCTCTGACCATTAGTATATGATAGTCTCTTGATGTCCCCTCCTTCCCTCTCCTCCCTTTCCTCTTCTCCCTTCCCCTCTCCTCTCCTTTCCTCATTCTCATCTATTCTCTCTTCTCTTCTCTTCTCCTCTCTTCTCTTCTCTTCTCTTCTCTCCTCTTCTTTGCTCCTTTCCTCTCTGCTCCTCTCCATTCCTCTTCTGTCTTCTCCTCTCCTCTCCTCTATTATTCCTTTTTATTTTTCTGGTGTTAATACTAGTGCATGAACTCACAAGCTAACACTCTTGCTTGTCTTGCTATTTATCAGCTAGTAGTCTATTGGAGCCACACCTCAGCTTTTTGCTGGTGTTTTGGCTTTTAATTATTTAATTTTGGGGGGTTTGTTGTTGCACGTGTTGAAGATAACAATCTACCAAACTCCCCTACTAACTGGCTTCAAACTAACATCCTCTAATCTCAATCTCCTGAGTAGCTAGGAAAAGAGGTATGAGCCACCAGTGGCCAACTCTTTTTTTTTTAATTTCTTTAAATATATCACATAAACATGTTTTATATTTTCACCTGATCATCCTGATTCTTGAATATTTTATGCATCTATTACTTCTTATATTTCTTATTCTGCCTTCTTTATCCAGTTATGATTATTTTCTGATATGTAAGCTCATATTTGTTGGTATATATATTTTTGGGGGGATCCAGTCGTGGGGACTACACTCTGGGCCTGGGTGCTGTCCCTCAGCTCTTCAGCTCAAAGCTAGCGCTCTACCACTTGAGCCACAGCACCACTTCTGGCTTTTTTCTTTTTACTTATGTGGTGCTGAGGAATTGAACCCAGGGCCTCATGCATGCAAGGCAAGCACTCTACCACTGAGCCACCTTCCCAGCCCTGTTAGTATGTTTTTATACTTTGGTGTCTGTCTGAATTTAATTTTCCCCCTGAAAATGTCTAGTTTACATTTATTTTGGTATTCAGTCTGTTTTTGTTTGATATAGAAAAGGATCCTCCAAATATCAATACCAAATTTCAAACTCTACTACAAAGCCATAGTAATCAAAACAGCTTGGTACTGGCACAAGAACAGACCCCAGGACCAATGGAATAGAA
>NW_012267388.1:1930024-1944973 GCF_000151885.1 Dipodomys ordii
AGAAAATGTGGTATATATATACAATGGAATTCTATGCCTCCATCAGAAAGAATGGCATTGCCCCATTTGTTAGGAAATGGAAAGACTTGAAAAAAATTATATTAAGTGAAGTAAGCCAGGCCCAAAGAAACATAGGTCTCATGGTTTCCCTTATTTGCAATAACTAGTACATGTGTAGGACAAGTAGAAAAGGTCAAAAGCTATGTACATATGACCATATAAGATAATGTTATGCGAAATGAATCCTAAGATAGGGACACAAATTTTTTTCTTTCTTGATATGGTTTCTAACATATTCATAATGTACCATGTGATTTTGTTGTTTCTTTGTATGTTCCTCCCTCATGGTATAACCCCTGTTTTCACCGTATTTGATGTTGGTGCCCTGCATCTTGTATATATACTTCTCTAATTCTAGGAGTAAAGGGATAAAACAAAATCCTTAAATATGGATACAGGTTGTATCTCATTGTAACAATGAGATGTACAAGACACTATCTTGAAAACAAACTTTACAACTTTGGTGGGGGGGGTATAATAATTGTGGAGGTGGGAGGGAAGGTATGGTAGGGGAAAAACAAAGGAGGAGGCAACAATGCTCACAGGAAATGTACTCATTACTTTGCTCATGTAACTGTAACCCCTCTAGGCAGTATTGTTACAATAAAAATGTAGAAAGAAAGAAAGAAAGAGAGAAGGAAAGAGAGAAAGAGAGGAAGGAAGGAAGGAAGAAAGAAAGAAGGAAAGCCTCACAATCCAACAAGATGAATACCAGAAAACTGGTACTTGAAAGGTGTTAGGGAGGGAAGCCAATAGGAGTGAGTATAGATGAAGAGAGGAAGGGAGGGAGAGAATGCTGCCATAATATTCATATCTTATGAAATTAGGAAAGTTGAGGGGAGGGTTGGGTTGGGAGAAATGGGGGAGAATGATGAGTGATAAAGTGTGACATGGATTAAAATGCATTGATTCATAAACTGAAAAAAAAAAGAAAGAAAAGAATCCTCCAATTCAACCTACACTAAACTAAATTTTTGCTTCTTTTTTTTTTCGGGTGGGGGTCTGGACGTGGGGCCTGAACTCTGGGCCTGGGTGCTGTCCCTCAGCTCTTCAGCTCACGGCTAGTACTCTACCACTTGAGCCACAGCACCACTTCCGGCTTTTTTCTTTTTTGCTTATGTGGTGCTGAATCAAACCCAGGGCCTCATGCATGCAAGACAAGCGCTCTACCACTGAGCCACCTTCCCAGCCCCAATTTTTGCTACTTTTGAAGAAGAAAGTAGTGAGAATTCTGAGCTCAAATCTTTGTGGGGACTTTTCCCCTCTCCATCTGGAGACACACATGTAAGAAGTGCAGGAATATTTGTATGTGTCAGTCACCTTTAAAAATGGATGCTCACCTGTAGGGGTTTTCATTTTAGGGGTCTGTCTAATTGAAGCTCCTATTTTATAATGGAGCTAAGTATTATCTCTTGAATTCACCTTCTTCTACCTTATCATGCATGGGATTCATCTCTAGAAAATTAGAGATAGAAAAATATTCATAATTTCAGTGATTTCTTAATTTATTAAATTTGTGCTTTATCATAATTTTTATCGTTTCCTAAATTTCTGCCTAATGCAGCTGATAATTTAGGAAGGCACATTTTTAGCCAGCATTTCAGTGCTTGGTAAATGAAAAGACTTTCAGGATATCTACTAGCTAATATATTAATATATATTATATACATTAAATACATAATACACTATATTTTTGTAACATTTCATACTCTCTAGTCTAATAAATTGTATTATCACATCTATTATAATATGAAATATATTGTTATATATTTATATATTATTATATTTTGCTTAATATATATTGTATCATATGGGATATGTCATATTATTATATAATATGACAATATTGCATTATGATATTATGGCAATATATTATGATATATGATGTTATAAAATGATATATTATAATATCATAAAATTATACATACTTCAGAGAGAAATATTTGTTGTAGTTTTAAGCAACTCATGTTTGAATTCCTCACTCTTGTTTATATCTAATCCAAGTTATATGACAAGGTCACGGGAAAAACAAATTATTGTAGATAGCTGAAAGTGACTTCAGCCCGCAGTGTACACCAGGCAGAGCATGCTTTGGCAGATGCATCTCCGTCATTTCCCAGGTGGAGGCGGCATTGAACAATCCCTTCAGAAACGGCAAAATGGGTTTAGCATACATGATCGTGCTGCTGACTTTCTTAGAACTATGTTAGTGCTACCACCCATCTACAAAGATGGGTGGTCCTCAAGACTGGGCACCTCTCAGAATGAGACTTCATTCTCAAGCAATAGATTTGCATTACTTACCAACTGAAATGTCAATATACATGATATAAATACATTGTATTTATAAGCTTGTGAATATGAGTGTGGCTACAATGTTCAGTCCAGGCTCATTCACACATTTAGAGTTATTCCCAAGTGTTCACAGAGATAAACATGAAGAGTTCTTCTAACACTCCAAACCTTTCAATCTAAGAAAGCAATGAAGCAGAAATAAAATCATAGGTTGAATGGGAAAATTTTAGAGTGGCTAGATATATGGTTGTCATTTTTCTAGATCATGTCATTTTATTTTTATTTTAATAATTTGAAGGGAGATTTCAAAGACTATAATTCCTTAGAAAGCCCAGATCAAAGTTCAGCAAAATAAAACACCATGAAGTGAGTACTAGAAAATGGTGTGGTGGGGTCAATGGGAAAGGAGTAGAGGAATGAAGAGAAGAGGAAAAGAATGCAGAAGAGAATCCAATGTATATCCTACAGAATTGAGAAAGAAGACGTGGGTAGGAGAGGGATGGGTCAGAACATCGAAAAGGGTGACATTGATCAAGATACATTATATTCATAAACTGCTATGTGAAATGGCAACTCCTTTGTACAACTACTTTACCTATAAAGTAGGTACTCTCCATTCTTCCCTTCCCCCCACCAACCCCTCTAACCCCACTTCCTGGCCATCATTAATCTGCTTTCATTCTCTATGAATTTGTTTTTGGGAAGCATTTCATACATACAGGATCATGAAACAAAGGCCTTTCTATGTCTGATTTCTGTCTCTCATCTTAATATTGTTAAAGGTTCATCCATGTTGTAGCATGTATCATTCTTTTTGTGGTACAATATATCATTGTATAAATATAACACATTGTGTTCGTCAATTTATTAGATGTAAATTGTTTACCCTTTCAACCATTGTGAAAGAAATATCATAAATACTCCCATATTCAGCTTCACTACATTCCCAAATATTTTAAATTTTCTGGATAGAAGCATAGGAATGACTGCTTGGTCATATGGGAATTATCATTTAACATTTTTAACTTTTTGATGAACTGCCACACCTTTCACCAGAATACTATATCATTTACTTTGCCATTCCCAATGTACAAGGATTCCAGTGTTTGGAAATACTCATTAAAACTTGCTGTTTTTTATGCTAATTCTGGGGGGGCTTGAACTTGGGGCTCAGGTGCTGTCTCTTATCATTTGTCACTCAATGCTCTCATGCTAACACTTAACCCATAGCTCTTCTTATAGCTTTTTTTTTTTTTTTGCTGGTTAACTAGAGATCAAAGTCTCATGGACTTTCCTGCCTAGGCTGGCTTTAAATTGTGATCCTCAGATCTCAGCCTCCTCAGTAACTGGAATTACAAGTGTGAGCCACTAGCGCCCAGCTGTTATTTTCTGCTTTTAAGATTGTATAGCTAGGGCTGGGAAGGTGGCTCAGTGGTAGAGCGCTTGCCTTGCATGCATGAGGTCCTGGATTCGATTCCTCAGCACCACATAAACAGAAAGAAAAAAGCCGGAAGTGGCTTTGTGGCTCAAGTGGTAGAGCACTAGCCTTGAGCTGAAGAGCTGAGGGCCAGCACCCAGGCCCAGAGTTCAGGCCTCACAACCGGATCCAAAAAAAAAAAAAAAAAGATTGTATAGCTAATGGAGATCTTCTCCTAAATTATGGGCTTCTATTTATCTTGTTAGCTATGTCCTTTGCCATGTAGAAGAATGCAATCCCATTTATCCAGCTTTTCTTTGATTTGTTGTGTTTCTGGATCTTATTTAGGAAGTTTTGACCTGTGCCAAGGAGCCCTAACATATCCTCTATCCCTTCCTGTAATATTTTCAGGGTCTCTGCTTTTACCTCAAGGTCTTTGATCCATTTGGTGTTGATTTTGGTGCAGGGTGATATATAAGGATATAACTTCAATTTTCTACATGTGTATAGCCAATTCTGCCAGCACCATTTGTTCAAGAGGCTGTCTTTCTTCACCTGATAAGTTTGGCTCCCTGATTGAAGATTAGATGGCCATAGATCTGTGGGATCATGTCTGGTTCTTCAATTCTACTCCATTTGTCCTAAGGCTTGTTCTTGTGCCAGTATCAAGCTGTTTTTGTAACTAGAGCTGTGTAATCGAGTTTGAAGTTTGGTATTGATATTCCTCCAATACTGTATTTCTGCTAAGGATTGTTTTTACTATTTGGGGGTCTTCTATTATTCCATATGAATTTTTGGATTGCTCCTTCTATTTCATTAAAGAATGTTGTTGGGATATTGATAGGTATTGCATTGAATTTGTAGATAGTTTTGGGCAGCATTGCCATTTTCACAATCCAGGAGCATGGGAGGTTTTTTCATTTCCTTAAATCTGCTTTAATATCCTTTTTTTAAAGTTTTCATCACAGAGGTCCTTGAGACCTCTTTGTTTAAGTTTACTCCTAGGTATTTTATTTTTTAGTGGCTATTCACTAGCTATACCACAGACAAGGGTCTCATATCAAAAATATACTTAGAGCTCAAAAAAATTAAACACCCAAGAACAAACTCCCAAAGAAACAACCACCCCATTAATAAGTGGGCTAAATTATTAAAAAGAGACTTCTCTGGAGAGGATATAAGAATGGCCAACAGATACATGAAGAAATGTTCAACATCACTGGCCAGAAAAGAAATGCAAATCAACACTACATTGAGATTCCACCTCACCACAGCTAGAATGGCCATTGTAAAGAAAACAAGTAATAAAAGATTCTGGCAGAGATATGGCCAAAAGAGAACACACAATACTGCTGGTGAGAAGTAAGCTGGTTCAACCACTCTGGAAAGCTGTATGGAGGTTCCTCAAAAGATTAATCATAGAGCTCCCTATGATCCAGCAATCCCACTCCTGGGAATTTATTCAAATTATCACAAACAAGGCTACACTAAAGCTACCAGCACAACTATGTTTATTGCAGCATTATTTACCATAGCTAAGAAGGGAACTGACCTAATGACCAATAAATGAATGGATCAAGAACATGTGGTATATATATCCAATGAAATTTTATGCTTCTATCAGAAAGAATGACATCACCCCTTTCATAAGGAAATGGAAAGACTTGGACAAAATCATATTCAGTGAAATAAGCCAGGCCCAAAGAAATATAGGCTCTATGGTTTCCCTCATTTGTAATAATTAGTATATGCCTAGGATAGTCCAGGCATAGAATTATAATAACTCAATAGCTATGTACATATGAACATACAAAATGATGCTAATTGAAATGAACTCCAAAACATGGAAACAACATATCCTTTTTGTTGGTTGTTGACCTTATTGTCACCAATGTACTACATCAAGTTCTTTCTTCTTATTTTATTTCATTTTTCTTTTTCCATTGGTTTATCCATAGCAATCACTGTCTTTGATTCTGGTACCATGCGTTTTGTATATACATATACATTGTATATACATATATGATTTGGGGAAGAAAGGGAAATAAGAAAATGCTGAAACGAGGACAAAGGATGACCCATTGCAGCAATTATACTCACAAGACACTATGTTGGAAATGAACTTTACAACTTCAAGGGAGGGGGGAAGGAGAGGGAGAGGGAAGGGATAATGGGAGAAAAACAAAGGAGTGGGTAACAATGTTCAACAAGAAAAATACTCATTGACTTACTCATGTAACTGTTACCCCTCTGTATAGCATCTTTACAATAAAATAAAATTTAAAAAATAAAAATAAATAAAAAGATTGTAGTCACCTTTCTGGGTATAAAATGGTTTCAATTTGCCTTTTCCTAATGACAAATAACAGTGATAATCTTCCTCCTCTTCCTCCACCTCTTCCTCCTCCCTCTCTCTCATTCCCCTCCTCCTCTTCCTTCTTGTTCTTTCGAAATACTGGAGTTTGATTCTAGGGCCTCCTTATTGTCCAGATTGCTTGATCAGCTAGCTTTCTGTCATATGAGCCATGTCCCTAGTCCTAGTTTTTGCAGAGTATTTTGGAGATGTTTCCTCATGTGCTCTTTTGCTCAGGATGGTTTCAAAACTGGATCCTCTGGATCTGTTTCCCAAGTAGTTGAATAGCTGTTCATGTGTCTCTGAGATATTTCTATATCTTCATTATGAGGACATCTGTTTAAGTTCAGGCACATTTTATAATTGACTCCTTTTGTGGAGGGGTCTCTGGTACCAGGGCTTGAACTCAGGGCCTTGTGCTCTTGCTCAGCTTGTTTGCCCATGGCTGACATTCTACCACTTGAGCCATGCCTCATTGATGTATCATCTGCGACTGATTTTAGATTATAAATAAAATATGTATTATTATTTAATATTTATTATGTTTTTCAGACACTTGACATTCAGTTTTTAAAAAGAAGATCCAGCACCCTTGTGACATCAAGAATGTGCATATGTTTTGAATAGATTGCAATGAAAATACACAGGAAAAGAAAAATACATTTTAAGGAGCATCTCAAGAAAATTTATTAATATTAATGAAAAATATCATAACAAATATTGGCATAATTTTCTACTCTCCAATCAACTGTCCCTACAGTTCAAATAAATGTTCATATATACAATATACAGTTCATATATGTCCTGAGTCTATATATTATTTGCACACCCCTCTATTATTAAAAAGTTGTGGTCAATGCTAAAAATTATAGTCTGATTTTTTTAAAAGCAATGGTCCAACATTATTGGTACAATAGAAGATATATTCCAAAGCTATGGGATAGACATAACCTAAACTGAAAGGAACTTGTGTGTATTAAGCCAGAAGAATCACATCTTTTCATGAGGGTTCTTATTGAGGCAAAACCTCTTGAGAGAAGACTACATGCTGATTGATGCTCTCAATGTTAAAAAGCAAGTTCATCCACTACAGAAAGGTCACTAGTGAGTGCAGAAAATAAACAGTATTCTATGTTTATTTGTCATTGATAGCAAGAAACTCAGGGAATAGTCAATTCTATTTATTGAAAAGAAGTTATAGGTGTTAAAATGTTACAAAAGTAGTTATTATGAAACTAAGAAAATTAGTACTAGAAAAATCATTCTGGTTACAACTGTCCTCACCCTACTTTTCTTTTTTACACCTTTGAAAATGGATATTGGAAATTCATATCAATTCTTAGCACTAAGAAAACTAAGACTAGAACTAGTTGGTTGAACTTACTACCAAAACTCTAAAAACAATTACCATAAAATATCTGCGCTATATATATTACCTGAAACTTCTAGGAGCATCATCACTAGCTCATAAAGAAGTTTCAAATTAATATGTTTGTATTGTCTTCCTCAGACTTGAAGGAATTGATGATTTAATTAAAACAAAACCTTTTTAGAACAAGATTCAAATCATCTACATATACAAAGCAGTATGTCTCCCAATGTCTCCAAACCCTAAGGACTCAATATTACCTCTCTGTCTTTTAACACATCAGAATGTCATTTACTATCTAATTAAATCCAATATGAATAGAGTAAATTACCATTGACTTAGAAGCCTTCTGTTCAATGTTTTTGAACATATTTCCTCTCGAGATGTCTTCAGTAATTACTAGAGAAGCCTTGTGCCTCTGAAGGTGACTCTCTACTTCATATGTCTCAACTTTTTTCCAATCATGTCAGTGTGATATAGTTTTCACTGGAAATCACAGGTGATAAGACTTGGAATGAAGCTGGAAGAAGCAAGCAAGTTACTGAAACCTGTCAAATTAGAAACAGGCTCCTTTGACCATGTGCGAACTGACAGTGTGTACATGTGAATGCTATTTTTTTTTATTTTTTTGGGGGGGTCCGGTCATGGGGCCTGTACTCTGGGCCTGGGTGCTGTCCCTCAGATCTTCAGCTCAAGGCTAGCATTCTACCACTTGAGCCACAGCCCACTTCCAGCTTTTTTCTTTTTGCTTATGTGGTGCTGAGGAATTGAACCCAGGGCCTCAGGCATGCAAGACAAGCGCTCTACCACTGAGCCACATTCCTAGCCCGTGAATGCTACTTTTAGGCCTGAATATTATTCATGCCTATTTCAAAAATCTCTGGCTAATAGGCAAATGAGCTTCCCAGATTTGCTAATGACACAATTACAAATGGTTTACAAATTTGCTAAAGGTGATCTCCATTGGTCTTGCAAATTGTCAGTGTATTATTTTGTTGTGTTTGCATTTGGCTTACAAGACTTGACAACAGCAAGGAGTTCTAAGTATACTCTTCTATGTGCAATTCTGCATGAATCCGTTCCTTCATTCTACCCAACATTCTGACGTCTTCATCTTCATCTGATGTGGAAAGCAACAGTAAATCTGCCTGAGGAGGGAGGTTTAAAGAACAGAAGAAAATAACAACTGCAACATTAAAACCCTAAAGGATTCAGGCACCAGTAACTTACACCAGTAATCCTAGCTTCTCAAGAGGCTGAGAAATCTGTAGGATCCCAATTCAAAGCTAACACAGACAAAAATGTCTGTTAAACTCCATCTTAAAAAATAACTAGCAAATGTATCAAGAACATTCCAGAAAGACTCTGTTTGTAAATTAAAATATATCCCCTCCCTATATACACCATTCTAAACAGCCTAAGAAGCAATGGTTCAGACATTCATGTGGTTTCTATGATTCTCTCAGTAATTACACTCCTGCAAAAGTCTATCTGAAAAAGAGCTGGTCATTTTGCAGCAATCATAGGAGAGAATGACACTTCCCCAGTGAACAGCACCCTTTTATCTCACTTGCCCTAGAGTGCACAAAGGTCCTCATGCCAACTGCTTCTTAAAATTTCTTTTTGTTTGTTGTTTGGAATAAAAGAACTACCAAGCACCTGATTTGAACCTGGCTACATTTTAGATGAACATAATGACTCTGAACCTACAATGCAATGAGCTAGGAGAAGTCGCTTGCTGAATGAAATCCACGGAAGATCCCTTTCCTCCTCCTGTATGCATTCTGTAGTCTACACTTTACCACTTTGACAAACTTTCTTGCCAAAAGTGGCCCCAGGTCTACTGTCACTTTAACATGACTGGAAGTATGGACTATTATTTTGTTTTATATACTTTTTACATTTGTCGATACTGCACCTTGAACTTGGAACCTGCCACTCTCATAAGCCTTTTCTGTTCACAGCTGGGGTTGCATCACTTGAGCCACACCTCCACTTCAGACCTTTTGCTGGTTAATTGGAGATAAGAATCTTGTGGATTTGTCTGCCTGTGCTAACTTTGAACTTTGGCCATCATATCTCAGATCTCAGTAGCTAGGATTATAGGCATAAACCACTAAGATTTAGTGACTGACTTAGATTTTAAATAGCTTTGATATTATTAACCTAGCCATAGGCTCTTACAACACTCATAACAATAATGTGAATTCAAACTTTTAACAGAAATAATACTGGACAAGATTATAAAAATTCTGCTTACAAATGCATTCATAAGTTTACTTGCTTAATATTCTGTCTATCCACTTGTCCATCTATCAATTGTTCTCCATCAAGTAAATACCAAGTGCTGTTCATGTGCAGGAGTTTCCAAAGTAGGTGCGGTGGATAGAACAACTGCTTTTATTTATTTTTGTTGTCTGTGGGGCTTGAACTCAGGGCCTAGGCTCTGTCCCTGAGCTTTTCTGCTCAAAGTTAGTGCACTACCACTTTAAGCCACAGATCCACTTCTGGATTTTTGGTTATTAATTGATAAGAATCTTATAAACCTTCTGGACTGAACTGATTTCAAACTGCCATCCGTAGGTCTCAGCCTCCTGAATAGTTAGAATGCCCATGTAATTGTAACCCCTCTGTACAGTATTTTCACAATAAAAAAATTTAAAAAAAATAACTAGCAAAATGCTGTGCTGGAGATGTGCCTCAAGTAGTAGAGCACCAACTCCAAATAAAGCAAGCCAAACAAGTGCTGAATTCCAACTCTAGAACTGGCACACACACAAAAAAAGTTTTAATGCTGTGGATGGAAGGTTAGAATGGGGAACTTAGAAATAAACACTTAGGGCTGGGTGCCAGTGGCTCATACCTGTAATCCTAGCTACTCGGGAGCCTGAGATCTAAAGATCTTGGTTCAAAGCCAGCCCAGACAGGAAAGTCTATGAGATTCTTATCTTCAATAAACCAAAAGTGAAAACCAAAAGTGAAAACCAAAAGTGCTACTGTGGCTCATGTGGTAGAGCACTCACCTTGAGCTGAATATATCAGGGACAGCATCTAGGCCAAGAGTTCAAGCCCCACAACTGACGGGGGAAAAAAAGAAAAGAAAGAAAGAAACACTTAAAAATAACTTAGAAATAAATCACTCCAATAATATCATAATCATCTATTTGCTAGAGAAAGAAAACCAATCAAAGTCACCTTCACGTAAAAGTACACATCATAGATGTCGAGGATTTTATTTTTTATTTTTTTATTATTGTGAAAATACCATACAGAGGGGTTACAATTACATGGGCAAGATAGTGAGTACATTTCTTATCAAGCATTGTTGCCTCCTCCTTTGTTTACCCATACCATCCCTTTCCCTCTCCACCCCCCATCCCCTAACACCATCCCCTCACACCCCCCACCCCACCAAAGTTGTAAAGTTAGCTTTTCGATGTCAAGGATTTTAAAATGCCACTGACTTAGTGATGAGTTAGAAGAGTCTCAGTGTTGAAACAGAAAGAGAAATTGGGATGCCACTGAAAGGGCTTTGGAAGCTCAGTCTTATTTATGGCTCTAAAATAACACAAATATTATTTGAGCATGGCCCTGGAAAAAATTGTGTTATCCAGGTTCAGAGAAACAAAGGATGCATACTTTTTCTCATATGTTGAAGTTAGGTCTAATTATCTATCTATCTATCTATCTATCTATCTATCTATCTATCTATCTATCTATCTATCTATCTATCTAATCATATATACCCATGTAGGTTCATTTGTATGTGTATACAAACTCATTAACTGAAGTATGGTATATGCAGGGAAGAATTCTTATGGTGTGACTCTGAACAACTAACCTACAGTCTAACAAAATGCCTGGAAGCTGGTACTTGGAGTGTCAGTGGGAAGAGTGAGGTCAAGGGGAGGGGTGTAGGCAAATTGTGAGAGGAAGGAAGAACAAATGCAGTCATAATCAACCACATATGTGAACATGGAAACTAGGTAAATTTGAGAGGATGGTTGGGGTTGGGAGAGATGGGAGAGAATGATGGAAGGGGTGACATTGATCAAAATCCAGTGTACTTGTACATGTTGAATTAAAACCCCTTTCTACTGCTAAAGAAAATTTAAATATTCAAAGTTTATTTTTTTATTGCGAAAATACCGTACAAAGGGGTTACAATTACATGGACAAGGTAATGAATGAGTACATTTCTTATCAAGCATTGTTGCCTCCTCCTTTGTTTCCCCTTCCCATCCCTCCCCCCTCTCCACCAAAGTTGTAAAGTTCGCTTTTCGACATAATGTCTTGTACATCTCATTGTTGCAATGGGTCCACCTGTATCCCTATTTAAACAATTTGTTTTTTCCCTTTCTCTCCACAAATTATACCAATATCAAATACAGTGAAAGCAGGGGTTATACCATGGGGGAGGGACATACAAACAACAAAGAAATAACTTAGTAATATGTTAGAAGTTTAATCATAAAATAACATGAACCTGGATATTATAGTAGAAATGATCAGCATTGCTCACCCAATTTGGAGTAGTGAGTTGTTGGTAATACCTCCCAGGATAATTGGGTGAATATGAAAGTAATACGATCAAGTAGATTGAGTTGGCCTAAACTTTGGGAATAGCTATGAGATCCTGAAAAGGGCGGGGATTCCCAGGTCTTTCCCTCTTCCCATGGGGAATGAGCTTCATCATTTAAATCAACCTTCATACACAATTGTGAAGGTTGTAGTTTGTATGAGCAGAAATACCACAGAGGAGAGGAGAACGAAATTCTCAATTTAGCCATCCTTTCAGCTATGAAAACCCTGAAAATAATAGGTCAGCAGTAACTGAGAGCTGAGCAAATCTTCACTGATACTTTAAATGATTGCCCTCTGGATTCAGAGAAGGAAACCAAGTTGCTAAGGAGCTTGTGGGTATTTTAATCCAAATTCACATGTGCACACCTTTATACACACACACACACACACACACAGAGAGACTCCTTGATCCCAGACAAACTCATCTATTACTCAACATACTTATCACATTGACAAGATCTTTTGAAGTCGGCAGGATAATCTTTGTAAGACATATGTAAAGAGCAATGAGTCACTTGGCTTTGCCAAAAGGCACTTCAATTATCTGAAAAGACAGAGAAAGTCAGCAACAGTAGCAAACTCAAGGAAGTCAGAAAACAATTGGGATGTTAGGTAAAATCAATTTTAGTTTCAAAAAAATTTTAGCTTGGATTAAGATCCATATATAATTCATAATTCAAATCACTGTTTTGATATATTATTATATTTCACTTTAAAGCAATAAGAGAAGATTATGCTGGGGAGTATAATATACATTTAAAAGTTACAGAATAATGAAAAACCCATTCATCAAAAATAGCATTAGCTAATTTTACTGAGTACTTTCCACATACTAGACACTTCTAAAATATTTATCTGCATTAAATCATTATAATAACTCATTACCTTTTCCAATCAACCTTATGCAATGGTTTCCATTACTGTAATCTTTAGAGAAGGAACTGATGCACAAATACAGAAAAAAAACTAAATTAAGCAACTTATATTTTATCAACTGCATAAGATCCACAATTTTAAAATTTACAAATTTAATAAAAGTGTCTTTCTATACTAGCAATGGAAGCAAAATATCAACTAAAAATACTGTTTTGATAGACAAGATAACGCTCGCACAGTGATACACTTTTTTCTTTATGAGCTCTGTGTGTGTGTGTGTGTGTGTGTGTGCTGGTCCTGGAGCTTGAACTCAGAGCATGGGTGTCATCCTTGAACTTCTTTTGCTCACTTGCACTCAACCACTTGAACAACAGCACCACTTCCAGCTTTTTCTGAGTTGTTTGCTGGAGATAAAGAGTCTCAAGGAGACTTTCCTGAGGGGGCTGGCTTCAAACTGTGACCCTCAGATCTTAGCCTCCTGAATAGCTAGGATTACAGGTATGAGTGAAATGTTGTTAATTTTTAAAATACTGATGATAAGAGCATGGTATTACTAGGCTTTTGCCAGTTGCACCTGTATTAACAAGTGACTTAGATAAATGTTGAGTCAGCACAACAAGGAACAATTCTTTTTCCTCAATTTTTAACATAACTTCATGTTTATCAGTTTCTATTTGTTAACTTGCTAGATTACTGTGTTGCACACCCTACAAGGTATAACCTTAACACTGGAAGTAGTGATGCATGTTTGCAATCCCAGCACCTGAAGAAATCACAAGTTCAAGCCAGCCTGGGCTACCAAGTGAGACTCAGATTTAAAAAATAATATAAACTTAGGTGATATGTGGAGTTGGGAGAGATGGCATTGATCAAGATGCATTGTACTCATAAACTGACATGTTGAGTTGAAACCCTTCTGTACAACTATTTAAAAATAATAAAAACATTTTAAATGATGATTTTCTTTCTGCGATAATTTATAAAACAATGCAATCTTTAGTGGAACACAATATCAATAAAAAAATTCTGAAAATATTTCAAATGACCAGAAATGCTTGACTCAGAAGTTTTCTTGAAAAGTTGGAAGTAACACCTCTACTTGTAACTGAGAAGGCTTCAGCTAATGGCCAATGCTGTGGTCAGTTCCTGTCAGAATCACCTTTCTACATGAGATTTGAACACGCAAATCATAACACACATCTTGGGCAGCAGCTCCAAATTGCTATTAAACTTAATGAACCAGATAGGTTGGTATTTTAGGGGGAAGGCACAAAGTGATTTATCTGTGTATTCTGCAGGTATTCCTAAGTAGAACTGAAACTGTTCTTTTTTAAAAAAAAAAGTTTTTTATTGTGAAAATACTGTACAGAGGGGTTACAGTTACATGAGCAAGGTAATGAATACATTTCTTATTAAGCATTGTTGCCTCCTCCTTTGTTTTTCCCCTACCATCGCTTCCCTCCCACCTCAACTACACTCTCTCCTCCCCACACCTAAATTGTAAAGTTCGTTTTTCGACATAACGACTTGTGCATCTCATTGTTGCAATGGGTCCACCTGTATCCCTATTTAAACAATTTGTTTATTCCCTTCCCCTCCACAAATTATACCAACATCAAATACAGTGAAAACAGGGGTTATACCATGGGGGAGGGACATACAAAGCAACAAAAAATCACGTGGTACCTTATAAATACATTAGAAACAATAGTAAGAAAGAAAAAAACCAACTGTATCCTTTTCTTGGGGTTCATTTTGCCTAACATCAACTTACCTGACCTTTTCTGCTTGTCTCAGACATATACTAGTAATTGCAAATAAGGAAAACCATGGGACCCATGTTTCTTTAAGTCTGGCTTGCTTCACTTAATATAATTTTTTCCAAGTCTTTCCATTTCCTAACAAATGGGGCAATGTCATTCTTTCTGTTGGAGGCATACAATTCCATTGTGTATATATACCACAATTTCTTTTTTTTTCTTTTTCTTTGTTTTT
>NW_012267388.1:1945023-1945518 GCF_000151885.1 Dipodomys ordii
TTTCTTTGATTTGTTGTGTTTCCGGGTCTCTATTCAAAAAATTCAGGTCGAAAATTTCTTAATAGAGACCAAGAAACACAACAAATCAAAGAAAGGTTGGACAAATGGGATTGCATGAAATTGGAGAGCTTCTACATGGCAAAGGACATAGCTAGCAAGATCAATAGAAAGCCCACGAACTTGTTCAACCACTTTAGAAAGTAGTATGGAGGTTCCTCAAAGGCTCCACATAGAGCTCTCCTATGACCCAGCAATCCCACTGTTGTCCATTTACCCAAATGATCACAAACAAGCCACACTAAAGCTACCAGCACAACTATGTTTATTGCAGCATTATTTATCATAGCTAAGATATGGAACCAACACAGATGCCCCTCGGTAGATGAATGGATCAAGAAAATGTGGTATATATACACAATGGAATTATATACCTCCATCAGAAAGAATGACATTGCCCCACTTGTTAGGAAATGGAAAGGCTTGGAAAAAATTATA
>NW_012267388.1:1952545-1958993 GCF_000151885.1 Dipodomys ordii
GTTGGTTCCATATCTTAGCTATGGTAAATAATGCTGCAATAAACATAGTTGTGCTAATAGCTTTAGTAAAACTGTTCTTAATAACAAAACAAAACTGCCGTTAGGAGAGAAAAGGACTTCCTACAGAACAATAGCATTTTGGGGAATCATAAAGGGTTCAAGTCTTTGTAAAAAGTAGAGAAAGAAATTCAATTTCAACCATATAAATATTTTATAAAACATCTAGAAGTGGACAAAACACAGTCTACTAATGCAGTTTTGCATTTAATTTTGCCTCTGATAATTTGTCAAGTTCATCAGACTTTGGGACTAGTATGACTTTATACTTTTGATTGTGTGTGTGTGTGCACGCGCGTGCACGCGGGCGTGGTTTGTGGGGCTTGATCTCAGGACCTGGGTGCTGACTCTAAGCGTTTTTACTCAAAGCCAGTGCTCTACTACTTGCACTACAGGCCCACTTCCACTTTTTTGGTGGACAATTGAAGATAAGAGTCTCACACACTTTCATGCACATGCTGGCTTCAAACCATGATCCTCACATCTCAGCTTTCTGAGTAACAGGATGACAGTTGTGAACCACAGGTTCCTGGCATACTTTGAAAGCTTTTTTTCTTGCTTTATATTTTCTTTGGGTCACTGGCATCAGAAGTCCAAGCTTTGTACTTCCCGTGAAGTTTTTAATGTTTTTTTGAGCCATACTCCTTCCCACCCACAGACACTTCTTGTTTTTATTTATTTATTTTTCCTATAAAATCCAATGTTTTTAAATAATGTTTTTAACTAATCCAGTATTTTTAATTGTGGTCCATCCTTGGACCATAATCCTCCTATCTAGATCTGCTTAACAGATTAGAGGACGTGTCACTACTGCCTGGCTTATTTGTAGGTAGGGCTTTCCCTAGTTTTTTGCATGGACTAGTGTTTTGTTTTGATTTTTTAAATTGTATTTTATTATAAAGATGTTATATAGAGGGGTTACAGTTACATGAGTAATATAATGAGTACATGTCTTGTCAAACACTGTTACCCCTCCTTTGTTTTTTTTTTCCTACTATCCCTTCCCTCCCCTACTGCCCTCTCTTCCTCCTCCCCACCGAAGTTGTAAAGATCACATCCAACATAGTGTCTTGTGAGTATCATTTTAGCAATGGGTCATCCTGTGTCCTTGTTTCAGCATTTTATTATTCCTCTTTCCCTCCCCAAATTAAATAAATGTATATACAAGTTACAGATTACTAAAATCAAATACAGAGACAATAAATAAATTAGACAAATGTATATACAAGATGCAAGGTACCATAATTAAGTACAGTGACAACAGGGGATATACCATAGGAGGAAGACCATATAAAGAAACAAAAAAAATCACATAGTACATTAAAAACAACAACAACAAAGAAAAACCTCTGTGTCCATCTCTTGGACACAAGAGATTCACTTAGCATCATCTTATAGGGTCCTATATACATAGCTTTTGAGCTTTTCTGCGTTTCTGATAAGGTTATCCTAGACGTATACTAGTTATTACAAATGAGGGAAACCATGGTACCTATACTTCTTTGAATCTAGCTTACTTCACTTAATATGATTTTTTCCAAGTCTTTCTAGTTCCTAACAAATTGGGCGGTGTCATTCTTTCTGATGGAAGCATAGAATTCCATTGTATGTGTATACACACACACACACACACACACACACATCACATCACATTTTCTTGATCCATTCATCTACTGAGGGGCATCTAGGTTAGTGTTGAACTATGTTCCTTCTCATTGCCACCACCTGAGTAGTTGGGATTAAATGTGCAACTTATTCTGCCCAGCCTCTCATTTTGAGTTTTTGACACGTTGTACACAGTTTAAAATTTGAATTAGACTAGAATGTCTTAGCCGTGCTTCAATTCTTTATATGAAATACCCTATTGCCACAATTCTTAGCATCTCACTCTAATTTAATGTGCAGAACTAGGTGGTAGAATAGTTTTAGATATTGAAAGAATTTCTGATATCTTTTGAAGTTTTTTTACCATTATTATTAACGTGTAAAGGTGATGAGAAATCTTTGTACTCAGTTTACTTCAAGTGAGAATCTGGGAATTTAAAACTATATTTATTGATTTGAAATTGTCTAGCAAATTGGTAATGACTCCAACTGGGACAAATGCACTGATCAACATATATGTGTTTTCTTAGGTGAAACAAAACTTGAGATAGGAAATAGAAAAGTAAAATGATATCAAGTAAAATAAAATGAATATAAAAGAGCCATCACAAAAGTTTATTATCTATTTTAAGATATACCTAAGCAAAAGTTTGCATGCAATAGAGAAGTTTTCATATTTTATTTTCTGCCTAATAAACCTTGCTTTATTTCCATCTGTAGCATTGCCTGGGGTTTTTTAATTGCAATTAAATTCCTAATGCTATTTCTTAATGATAGAACAAAATTAGAACAAGTGGACTCCTGCCAATTCCCCAGTCATTCATTTTGTAAACTTCCTATTCTCTGCCCTCCTCCTGTGAATAAATCAAACCTATAAAGTCCTACTGCGTAATTCTCCTTCATCTTGTGTTGAAAATTGTTCTTTTTTCCAACACTCTGATGTGCAATTGAAAAATTCAAACGGCTAATAAACAGCATGGATTCCTAGGTTGAAGAGCCGGCCATCTGTGCACCGAACACCTGGGTGTAAAGAACGAAGTCCCCCATTATTGACTCAAAACGTGACAATAAATCAGAGAACTGCAGGATGTTATCATACTATAAATTAGAAGGTGCTAATAACTAAATGCCATATAGTTCACTAAAGAGGTTGCTTCAGTTTCTCTTCAGTTTTCCTTCCTTGCATTCTTCTTTATGTAGTCAAGTTGTCCCAGATTACAGGGGACATGCTTATCCTAAAAAATTCCTTCTTGTTTTCCTAAAATTGAATTTTTACTGCATAACCTGAATTTTATATGGCAAACCTACTTATATGTATAAATGTCTTGGAAATATTTCTGAAAATATTCTGGTCTTTCCTATGGATCAATGTGAGATTTTCACATATTTGGAAAACAGAAATACTCAATGATGATCATCCTATAAATTTTACACCTTGATTCAACATGGAAATTTGTTGGATTTGTTGTATTTGGTAGCTTACCAGGAGGCAAACATTTTTTTAAAAGGCCCTATCAAAACAGAATTTGAAGCTCATATAATCTCTATAAAATTACTCTGCTTTTTCTTTGTAGAATGAAACAAGTATGGCTGTGGTCCAATAAAACTTCACTTAGAAAAAGAAGTGCTGTTTAATTGATCATGTCCAAGTATACTTTTTGTCTTTTATTATCCATTAGGTTTACTTGTGGATTTTAGTTACATTCTAATTATTACAAATGAGGGAAAACATGTAATTTATGTTTCTTTGGGTCTTGACTTACTTCACTTAATATAATTTGTTTCAAGTCTCTCCATTTCCTTACAAATAGGGCAATGTCATTCTCTCTGATGGAAGCATAGAATTCCTAAACATTCACACAGTGAAACTAAAGGAGGATATTCTTAGGAAAGAATCAGATGGGATCAATAGCTACATGCATATGATCATATAAAATGATGTTTATCAAAATGAACTCCAAGAAATGGAAACACGGAGGTTTTTTTTATTGTATTGTTTGCTGTTCTTCTTTTTCCTTCTATTTTTTTCCTTTTTGTCACTGTTTTTGATTTCTGTACCTTTTGTCTTGTATGTAGGTTTTTCTGATTTGGGGAAGCACAGAAATGTTCGGACAAAGGGTGAACCAATTCAGCAGTGATACTCAGTAAACACTATGTTGAAAGTGAACTATACAATTTGGTGGGGAGGGGAAAAGTAGGAGAAAATGAGGGACAGGGCAACACTGCTCAAAAAGAAAAGAAATTTACTCATTACCTGACTTATATAACTGTAGCCCCTATGTATATCACCTTTACAATTAACGAGAAGCAAAAGGAAGAGGAGGAAGAGGAGGAGGAGGTGGAGGAGGAGGAAGAAGAAGAGGGGAGCTAGAACACGGGTTGCAGCAATCAAGCCAATGATAAATTGAACTTGCTCCTAAAAGATGTTCCAGGGACATTAAATTTAATTTATTGAAGAACCAGTCCAGTCAATCATCAAAATAGAAGATTATGAAGAGAAATGAAATCAAACTTTTTTAACAGGCATTTGCTTTTTCCCTCTGCTATTGAAGGGAAATGATTGACATTGGAACATTTGAGTTTGAAGCATTAATTTGAATAAACAAATGTGGTACCATGTACTATTATAATTTATAACAAAGAGAAATGCTGTCATTTTGCCAAATTACTTTTTTACAATGAAAATATTTAAAATTAAAAATGATGGCAAAGCTGGGCACTGGCCAGGATTAAGCTTTGAAGCCAGCCTGGGGAGGAAAGTCTTTGTCTCCAATTAGCCAGAAAAAAGTTGGAAGTGGAGCTGAGGCTCAAATGGTAGAGTTGCTAACTTTGAGCTAAAAAGCTGAGAGAGCACCCAGGCCCTTAGTTCAAACCCCAGTATCCAAACTCACACACCCACACATCACACCCCCTGCCCCATACACACACAAAGGTAGTGAGACTTGTGATCTAAAGGTGGAAAATTTAAACAACCAACCCAAAGGAAGTTTCCTCTCATATATAGAGACCATAGAAAGATCATACAAGATCATAAAAACACACATACATTTGTGTGTGTAAAAAGTGGTTCTAATTGTGGCACTGTTTCTGGGGACTGGGGAGTAAAGGGTAAAATAGTAGGTGATAGCACTGAAATATATTGCATCGATGAATGAAGATAGTAAAATGAAACTCACTGAAAGCTGTTTAACACCCATTAGTATTAGAGAAGGGGGAAGAGAAAATGAGGGCACCATCTGATTAAAATACTGTATGAACGTGTGAAATACCATGAGCAATTAACATATACTTAAAAATGAATGACAGGAATGTAAAACAGGTCTTTTTTTTTCCAGGGTAGGGGTACAAGTGGGGAGTATACAGAAAAGGTGAAGGAGGATAAACGGTCAAAATTCTTTACATACACGTGAAAAACTGGAACAATGAAGTTTATGGTGATTGGTTTGGGAAGAGGACAGGGGAATGAGGGAGAGTGATGGAGGGGACTGATCAAGGTATGTTGTGTGCATGCAGAGACGTGTCTCCATAAAATACCTCTTATGACTAATCAATGTGAATAAAGTAGGAAAAACTAAGATGGAAGAAGGCAAATGAAAAAGCATCGTGTTACACAAGGGTAGCTGAAAGGCAGACACATACCAGGGTATGGCTGGAAGGATAAACAGAGTGAGAGGTTTGGGTAGCATCCAGGTCTCGCTGATGAGCAGTAATTAGATACGGTTTCCACAAGAGTGTAAAGAAAGCTAAGAGAGCATGCAAAGAGAAGAACAAAAACCACCAAGGTCCATTGAAGGATGAAATCAAGTGATGTCTTAGACACCTCCCTGGCGAGAGGTATAGAAATGAGAGCCCAGTGACTGGCTTTGTCTATGATCTCTTGCCAGTGACTACCTGTATTCCATTTGAGAGTTGAGTCACAGGTGACAGGCACACCTGAAGGTGCAGGAAAGCCTTTTTACTGTAAGCACAGCCTGCTCGTCGAAGGCTTTAGTCTGTGTGGGAAGGACCCAGGCACACACTTAAAAATCAGCCAAGCATGTGACAGCCAGTGATGTATTTCAGATAATCCATTGTCACAACTCTTTCTCTTGCTAAATTTGAGGTGCAGATAAAGAGATGCCAAAGGAAATTGAGTGGAAAAAATTACTTTATTAAATAAGTTTCATTTCTCATTTTCATCATCATCAAAGCCAGAATAAATCTGATACAACAGCAAGTGGAAATGACTAAAATGAAGTAAAGAGATTATTGTCATTAGAGGTAGCCTTGTGGCAACAGGAGGAAAGTGTCTATGTAAAAGAATGGAAAGAATGAATGCATGAGGGATGACACAACCAGAGCCAGAGCTCAGAATCAATTTGATGGTCTCCCAGAAGAGAAACATCAGAAATGACCAATATTTTAATTATATGAATTGGCTAGTTTATAAAATATAATTCTCCCCAAGTTAGACTACAGATTTAGAAGCAGTGGCCCAAGAAATTTAGTTATTGTCTAATTATCATCATGAAATTGGTAAATGAATAGTACTATCAAGGGAGTTTACAACTGAGATCAAAAATAGCTAAACAACAACAATAAAATCTCCAGCTTCTTCAGGGAGCTACTCAGGAGGGAGAAATCTGAGGGTCAAGGTTCAAAGCCAGCCTGGGCACAAAAATCCCGGAGACTCCTGCTTTCACTATATTTGATGTCAGTATAACTTGAGGAGGAGATGGGGAAAAACCAGTTGTTTAAAGATACATGTGGACCTGTTGCAACAATGAGAAGTACAAGTTGTCATGTC
>NW_012267388.1:1960628-1965317 GCF_000151885.1 Dipodomys ordii
CACACACACACACACACACACACACACACACACACACACACACACACAGCTGTAGCCTGCCAAGCTAAGGGTTTAGAGTCTACTTCAAGAGCTGCTGTGAGTGCACAAATAATACAAAATAATATAAACAATAAAAAGCACTAGACATTTTTAGCTATGTAGAAATCTACTTGAGCAGAAGTTCATCATTTTTTTCTTAAGTCCTGATGAAAACTCCATAATTTAAAAAATTAAACTTGAATTTGAATCATCCACAACCCATTTCAGTCAATAAAAATTACAGACAAATGAGGTTGTTGAACTCTCAATTTCTCCAGTGTGGTCAATTAGATTTCTTTTAATTATACTATTCATTTTCTTCCTGTTTATTCATTTTTGTACCTGTCTCCACATCTTACTTTCTCTTTTGCCTCTTACTCAGTCACTCTACCTTTGAAGATTTTCTGTCTCCCTCTTTGTGATCACACAAATTATTTTAAATCTGACTAAAATTTCTTTAGAAGGTTCCAATCTGGATTCCTGTCACTAATGGTTTAAATTCATCCTACATATTGGATAGAGAAGGAAGGAGAAGGCTGGGAAGGTGGCTCAGTGGTAGAGTGCTTACCTTGAATGCATGAGGCCCTGGGTTCGATTCTTCAGCACCACATAAACAGAAAAAACCGGAAGTGGTGCTGTGGCTCAAGTGGTAGAGCGCTCGCCTTGAGCTGAAGAACTGAGGGACAGTGCCCAGGCCCAGAGTTCAGGCCCACAACCGACAAAAAAAAAAAGAGAGAGAGAAGGAAGGAGAGACTTGTAGATACAGCAAGACATGAAGACTGAGGCGAGATATGGTGGGTTCAGGAATTACAGATGTCAAGTATTCAGGTAGATGAATAAATAATGAATGTATAAGCAGAAAGCTAGCCAATTCTAGAGGTAAAATATTCTATAAGAAAAGGACCACTGGATTAAGATCAAAGGACTTCAATTAATTATTATCTGGGCATCTGAAATTGAGTTTTCACGGTCAATTTAATCATATAAGCAAATAGAACAATTATTCATCTCTTATGAATGTGCATGTCTATTCTTGCAGAGAGAATTGTCAGAATCTCAAATTTTGAGTTAAATATGTTCTATTTCCTAATATTCTGTTAACATCAGCAAGATTGACATACAGATTCTGTGTAACTTTTTCAAAAAATAAAAATAAAGAAGTATTTCAAGCCAGGCACTGGTGCCTTACGACTTAAATTCTAGCTACTCAAGAAGCTGAGATCTGAGGATCATGGGTTGAAGCCAGCCTGGGCTGGAAAGTCTGTGAGACTCTGACCTCTAGTTAACCATCAAAAAGTCTAAAGCAGAAGTGTGGCTAGAATGGTAGAGCTCTAGACTTGAGCAAAATAGCTCAGAGACAACACCCAGTCCCCCTGACACTCTCTCTCTCTCTCTCTCTCACACACACACACACACACACACGCACACACACACACACACACACACACACACAGAGTACTTCGACAAGTGGATAGCTCAGGATAAATGGTCCTTTGTGTGTTTTTCAAAGGCATTTCTGAGTCTAATGGTTGATCCAAACAGAAGCATTGTCAAATGGGCAGCCACTTGGTGTAAGAGAACCCAGACACAGAGAAACTATGTTGGCCTTTTGGCCATCTACTATCATTTGAGTACTACATAAACATGTCCAATATCTACTCGATATTAAAAAAAACTATACCAGCAAACACAACTCAATGATAGTTTAGGGATAGTAGTCTTTTATAAAGAAAGAGATTCTCAACCTAAAATTCAGGATAAAATGACCTCCAGAAGAAAGAAATTGAATGTAGTAAGAAAAATGCACATTATTGGCAATGTCCTAGTTCTCAAATTAGTTAGCAGGTGTGCATTTCATCTATACCCATCATCACTTATATTTTACATATTTTATGTGCATAAAATATTACAAAATATTTAATCATGATATTCCAAATTGTATTATTGTGCTATATAAATCTAGTATAATTCACAAATGTCCCTCCCCCATGGTATAACCCCTGTTTTCACTTTATTTGATGTTGGTATAATTTGTGGAGGGGAAGGGAAAAAAACAAATTGTTTAAATAGGGAAACAGGTGAACCCATTGCAAATGAACTTTACAACTTGGGTGCAAGGGGAGGCTGGCACGGGGGTGGGGGTGAGATGGGAAGGGATGGGAAGGGGAAACAAAGAGGAAGGCAACAATGCTTGATAAGAAATGCGCTCATTACCTTGCCCATGTAATTGTAACCCCTCTGTATGGTATTTTCACAATAAAAAAATAAAAGAAAGTCTACCAAAGTTATGGAGACTCATATTTGAACACAAATAATGTACAGGCATGCTTTGAAATATGTTTCTAATTGATTTCAAAGCAAAGAAAATACCTTTCAATCAAAGGACACCTAGCCCTTCTGTTTGGGGGAGTTTGTGAATATTAGAATGGAAATTTCACCTTTTTTCCAAAAATAATTCATAACTTAATTTTTCTCCAAAGAAATTCTAAGTTTTACAGGGATACTGGCATGTATTCCAAAATGAAGTTTTTCATATATAACACAGTACTATGTATTTTAGTTCTGTAAATGTTACCATGGCCTGATGGGGGGAAATAACCTACTACAATAATCTTAAGAAATATTTTAAGTAATTTTTTAAGTCAGGATCATGAAAATCCTAAGTAATAAAGAATTGTTGAATTGCTTCATTATTAATATACTGGATAGATGTGATGTTTCTTAGGATATAGTTTAAACATAATAGATGACTGGATACTAGGCAAGGATGAGGTAAGTTTACAATGTGCTACATGACCATACTCTAAAACTACAGAATCACTGATGGTGATCTAAATGTAAAGATGATTAATGTGGCAGGTTACAGGGAAACAGGAACAAACATTGACAAAATGTAAGATATAGGCAATATACCAACTAGTCTTGTTTAATAATAGTAGAAGAATGAACCCAATACATTTTAATAGAAGCAAATGTTAACTAGAAATAAATGTTAATTCTAATGCTTAGAACCAAAATCAGTAGTTAGAAAGGATCTAGTGAGCCAGGCATTAATGGCGTATGCCTGTAATCCTAGCTACTCAAGAGGCTGAGAGCTAAGGATCAAGGTCTGAAGCCAGCCAATGCAGAATATGCATGACTTGCTTATCTCCAATGAACGACCAGAAAAAAAGAAGCTGGAAGTAGCTCTGTTTCAAGTGGTAAAGTAGCTTGAGCAGAAGAAGCTGAAGGACAGTGCTCAGACCCTGACTTCAAGCCCCAGGACCAGAGTGTGCGCACGCACGCGCACAAACACGTAACTGAGGAAATCAGTGACCAAAAGTGATTTTAACCCCTATGTTTATTAATGCAATAGGATGTCTACAAGTGAAAGGATCATTCATTACTTAAGAAATGCCCCCATATCTGAATGCTGTGTCTTAAAAGCATGTTTCAGGAAACATCCAGGAAAATGAGTTCTTTTGTGTCAACATCATACATGAAATTGAGAATATTAAGCCAAAGAAGAGAGGATGACATAGCAGGAAGGGGAAGGTAAAGCTCTGCAGTAAGTATAATTTTTCAGGAACAAAAAATTATTTGATTTCTTTTTTTTTAATTTGGGGTCTGGTTGTGGGGCCTGAACTCTGGGCCTGGGTGCTGTCCCTCAGCTCTTCAGCTCAAGGCTAGCGCTCTACCACTTGAGGCACAGCACCACTTCCAGCTTTTTTCTTTTTGCTTATGTGGTGCTGAGGAATCGAACCCAGGGCCTCATGCATGCAAGGCAAGCACTCTACCACTGAGCCACCTTCCCAGCCAAATCATTTGATTTCTATATTATTTTTTAGTTTGCATATTATCTCCTTAGAAAGTAAACATATGACCAGAGGAGGGAAAATCTGTGTGTGTATGTGTGTGTCTGTGTGTCTGTGTCTGTGTGTGTGTATGCATGTGCCCAAGAGTGCTGATATTGAACCTGGGCTTAAATTCAGGACCTAGGTGCTATTCCTTAGCTTTTTCACTCAAGTCTGGAGCTCAACTTGAGCTGCAGCTCTACTTCCACCTTTTTGGTGATTAATTGGACTTTTCTGCCTTGGCTGGGCTAAAATCATTATCCTCAGAGTTCAGCCTCTGATTAGCTAGGATTACAAGTGTGAGACACCAGCATCTGGCTGAATGAAAAATTTTAACACAGCTAATAACAGTGGCAAGACCCAAATGCCAAGCACAAACAGTAGTGGAATTCTTGATTAGATGATATGGAGTATAAGTGATAGGGTGAAACACAGACCTTGACTTCCTCAACTCTTGATTACTTTGGGGTCACTACAAGGGGTGTTATAATTAATAGATAGATATATAAATAGATAGATAGATAACCATATATGTTATACATAATATACTCACTTAAAAAGGTATGTCTCAAATAGCTGGAGGAAACAAGGATATCAGTTGCCTGCTTAAATAGAATAGACAGTAACAACAACTACAGATAGTCATGCCAAGTGATTCACATACTCAACTCTATTTAGTCCTTCCAAAAATGAGGAAGTTACTATTATCCCAACTTGTCTGATAAAGAAGACCACTGGGCTGGGAAGGTGGCTTAGTGATAGAGGGCTTGCCTTGCATGCATGAGGCCATGCGTTCGATTCCTCAGCACCACATAAA
>NW_012267388.1:1965367-2024643 GCF_000151885.1 Dipodomys ordii
AGCCGGAAGTGGCGCTGTGGCTCAAGTGGTAGAGTGCTAGCCTTGAGCTGAAGAGCTGAGGGACAGCACCCAGGCCCAGAGTTCAAGCCCCAGGACCAGACCAAAAAAATAAAAATAAAAATAAAAAAATAAAGAAGACCACACTGAGAGCAGAAACAAGGACTAAAATTTAAACTAGAGTGAATTTGAAAAGCCAGATTTCTTGTCTGATTAATTCAGTCATTGTCAATTCTAGCCAAACATTAAACTTGTCTGGAGTGTTATTTAAAATATCAATATCTTGGATCTCATGCCTAGAGATTCTGTTTTAATTGGTTTAGAGTGAGACTCAGGCATTCATATAAGAAAAGTAAAGTAAAGTGAATCTTTGTCAAAGTGACTCTAAGATGGAGTCAATCTTGTGAGCTATTACATTAGGCTATTCTGTTTCCTTTCCTACCCTTTCCGTGGAGGTCATAGTAGCATAAATCAATACAAGCAGAGACAAAGTTTGCTTTTCACTACTTTCTAACCTCTATTTCACCTCAGAAAATGGAAGTCTGAATTCCACATTCACCATCTACTCTATGACATGCTAAGGATGTCAATTAACTGCTGCCTGATAAACCCTGTCCTTTAAATATCTCCTGCATCATCTGACACTGAGATTAGAGCATCATTTTTGAAATTATGCTTGTCTCAGTTTGTAAACTATCCTCCTGCATTTCCCTGCTGCATTTTCTTCCTTTCCTTTCTTTCCTCCTGTTTCCTCCTGTCTCTCAACCCAGTTCCACACTACCATGTCCCTCCCTAAGGAGAACAAACACAACATTTATCATCTCCATCTCACTCTCTCCCTCGAGTCTGAATTCCATAAATCTAGCGGCCTATGCAGAGTATCTCCATTTTCTTTGTTCTATGCTAAAGGTACCTGGACCTTCCTAGTATTACTTCCCAGAAACAAGGAGTTACTTTGTTATACTGTACACAGTGACACAGAATTACATGTCTAGGGGACAGAGTATCACCACCTCTCAACTTCTGAGGGGAAGAGAATCCACCAGGCCTTCCAACTTCACCTCCTAAGCCTTGGAGACCATTTGTCCTGCTGATGCCAAAGCAAAAGATTACTAAGGCCAGGCATCAGTGTCCATACCTGTAATGCTACCTATTCAGGAGGCTGAGATTTGAGGTTCAAAACTAACCTGGGCAGAGGAATCCCCAAGACTTTTATCTCCAGTTAATCATCAAAAAGTGGGATGTGGGGGTATGGCACTAGTGATAAGGTTCCAGCCTTGAGCGAAAAAGCTGGGCAAGAGCACAAGGCTATGAGTTCAAGCCTCAGTACTCAAGAAAATAGTAGACCTTAGAAATAAGAAATAGAAGTGTGTGTTGCTAAGTCAGCTACAAGGTTCTCCAACTTTGCTACAGAAACACAACCACAGGTGTAGTTATGAATGATTTGCTCTTTTTTGTTTATTACTGTAACTAGGAATGTATAAGCAATATTTTACATTTAGGTATTTATATAAATATTAACTTATTTCCTAATTAGTTACATATATTTGTGTAATTTTACACTTTTTTCTCATTTCTGAGAACACACTTGTAAAAAAAAATGCTACTTTCAATAATCCCAAAGACTGCTTGCTTCTGCAGCACATATACTAAAATTGGAATGATGCAGAAATTAGCATGGCCCCTGCGCAAAGATGACACGTAAATACATGAATTGATCCATCTTTTTAAAAAATAATCCTCAACAGAAAGAACAGTGCTGGAGGAATATCAATACCAAATTTCAAAGTCTACTACAAAGCCATAGTAATCAAAACAGCTTGGTTGGTACTGGCACAAGAACAGACCTCAGGACCAATGGAATAGAACTGAAGACCCAAAAATGAACCCACAGTCCTATAGCCATCTAATCTTCAATGAGGGAGCTAAACAAAAATAGGATGGAAAAAAGACAGCCTCTTCAGTAAATGGTGCTGGCAAAACTGGTTATTCACCTGTAGAAAACTAAAGCTAGATCCTCATATATCACCCTGCACCAGATCCAACTCCAAATGGATCAAAGACCTCGGAATCAAAGCAGACACCTGAAAACATTACAGGAAGGAATGGGAGAAACCCTAGGTCTCCTTGGCACAGGCCAAAATTTTCTTGATAGAGACCCAGAAACACAACAAATCAAAGAAAGGTTGGACAAATGGGATTGCATGAAGTTGCAGAACTTCTCCAAGGTAAAGGACATAGCTAGCAAGATCAATAGTAAGCCCATGCGCTGGGAGATCTTCACTAGCCATACAATGGATAAAAGCTTCATATCTAAAATATACTTGGAACTTGAAAAATCAAATCCTCCAACTACAAATCCTCAAAGAAACAACTGCCCAATAAATAAGTGAGCTAAAAACTCAAAGAGAAACTTCTCTGAAGAGGAAATAAGAAGGGCCAATAGACACATGAAGAAATGCTCAACCTCTCTAGCCATAAAAGAAATGCAAATCAAAACAACATTGAGATTCCATCTCATCCCAGTTAGAATGGCTATAATCAAGAACTCTAATAACAACCGATGCTGGAGGGGATGTGGACAGAAGAGAACCCTACTGCATTGTTGGTGTGAGTGTAAACTTGTTCAAGCACTTTGGAAAGCAGTATGAAGGTTCCTCAAAAGACTCCACATAGAGCTCCCCTATGACCCAGCAACCCCACTTTGGGGCATATACCCAAATGATCACAAACAAGGCCATACTAAGGCTACCAGCACAACTATGTTTATCACAGCATTATTTACCATAGCTAAGATATGGAACTAACCTAGATGCCCCTCAGTAGATGAATGGATCAAGAAAAAAATATATATATACACATATATATACATATATATGTGTATATATACATATGTATATATGTATATACATATATATATATGTATATACATGCAATGGAATTCTATGCCTCCATCAGAAAGAATGACATCGTCCCATTTGTTAGGAAATGGAAAGACTTGGAAAAAATTATATTAAGTGAAGTAAGCCAGACCCAAAAAAACATAGATTCCATGGTTTCCCTTATTTGCAATAACCAGTACATGCGTAGGACAAGCAGAAAAGGTCAAAAGCTCTTACTGTGTGAATGTTTAGATTGCTATTTAATTAATCCTGTCCAAGAGTAATTATTTGTCTTTTACTATGCATTGGGTTTACTTGTAGGTTTATAGGCACATTCTAATTATTACAAATTATGGAAACCATGCAGTCTGTGTTTCTTTGTATCTGGCTTATTTTGCTGAATATAATTATTTCCACATCTTTTCATTTCCTTACAAATGGGCCAGTGTCATTCTATGCTTTCTGATGGAAGAATAGAAATCCATTGTATATATAAATACTACATTCTCTTGATCCATTCATCTACTGAATGTGGAATCAACCGCTGGGTTGATTCAATATCTTAGTTATTGTAAACAATGCTGCAATGAACATGGTTGTACTGGTGGCCTTAATGCCCGTTGGTTTGTGGTCATTTTCATAAATGCTGCTTTCCAGAGTGGTTGAACAAGTTTACATTCCCACCAATAATGTAATACCATTCCCTTTTGGCCACATCCCCACTAGTATCTATTATTGTTAGTTTTCTTGATAATGGCCATTCTAACTAGGTGAGGTGGAATCTCAGTGTTGTTTTGATTTGCATTTTTTTATGGCCAGAGATGTCAAGCATCTCTTCATGTATCTATTGGCCATTCTTATTTCTTCTTCAGGGAAGTCTCTCTTTAAATCTTTAGTCTACTTTTTAATTGGGTTATTGTTTCTTTGAGGATTTGTTTTTGGGAAGTCTAGTTTTTTTATTTCATATTTTAGATATGAGGCCCTTGTCTGATGTATAGCTAGTAAAGATCTTTTCCCATTCTGTGAGCTTTCTATTTATCTTGCTAGCTATGTCCTTTGCCATGCAGAAACTTCAGCTGTCTGCTTCACATCTTTAGTTAATTCCTAGGCTTTTTTTTTTGAGGCTATTACAAATGAAGTTCTTTCCTGACTTCAGTCTTGCTCTTGTCACTGTTGGCACACAGAAAAGTATTTATTTTTGTGGGTTAATTTTATACGCTTCTACCTTGCCAAAATTTTGGATCATCTCAACTAACTTGAGAGAGAAATCATAGTGCTCTTTAGTAACATTTTTTATAGTTTATCTTGCCCACTACTAGAGACTGTTTATCTTAAATTATTTATCTCTACCATATCAGAGTATAAGAATATTATAATGTCCCCTTATCTACTTTCATTCATTATAAACAAAATAATTTGACCAAATGTAAATTAAAGAAATTAATTTAATATTGAATTCCAAATGCAAATATGAGTTATAGGCTCAGGAGGTACTTCAATATAATTATATGATAATTATATGAATTACATGAATGGATGAATCAAGTCATTTATAATAAAGTGCAAGTGCTTTGTAATTTATATTAAGAAAAAAATCCAATTAGAAAGTTTGCAAACATAGTCATTCCATTACTGACTATATTAACTTTGTCATATTAAAATCATCTCCCCAGTGTTAAATTTTTAAATTAATTTCTGACATAATTTCCTTTTGCTTACAAGTTAATATGCATACTGTGCACATGGAGCATGGCAGATATAATAACATTCAATAGATTCCTATATTTTGCTTCATAAATTTAATATAAGACATCATCTTCACTGTGTTATATGTAAGACATGCTGGAACTTGCCTATGAGCACAGATTCTGAAAAATAACTTAGTATTTTATATCTTCCTTCAAGTGAAACTCAGCAGTTAGATAATTTGCAGTTATCTTGTCTACATTTGTCATAAAACTTTGTAATAAAAATGATTCAATAACTTAAATTTTTGTCTCTTTCAATACTAATTCTTGATAGATAATTAGAAAGTAAAATGCAGTAGTTTTCCAGTGTAATTCACCACTAGGAATGTTCTTTATTCAAGAAGGTATAGAATAGGTGATCCAGGGATGGATTTTACTTGTGCTTGTAAACACATTCTAATCCATTAAATTAAAATCCCAATGGTAAAAGAGGATATGCACCCTTTGTCTCTCTGGGTCTGATTTACTTTACTTAACATAATTTTTCCAGATTCATCTATTTCTTTGCAGCTTTTGTGGAATCATTCTTCCTAATGGATGAATAAAATTCCATCAAATATATGTACCACATTTTCTTGACCCATTGGTCTATCTAGGGGCATCATTACTTTAAACATACATTAGCTCTAATGAATAGGCAGCAGTGCACATGGTGCAGTGTACATGCTTGTGCTAGTGGCTTTATTGAATCCTGATATGTATTTTTCTGGATAAATGTCCAAGTGTATTATGGTTGTATAATAGGATAGTTCTGTTTCATTTTTGAAGAATCTCCAACTTGCTTTCCACAGTGGTTGCACCAGTTTATATTCCCACCAGCAGTATATTAAGGTTCATTTTCCCCCACATTCATACCAGCACCTGTTGTTTGTATTCTTGATAAAGGCCATTCTAACTGGGGTGAGATGGAATTGCAGTGTTGTCCTAATGTATCTAAGCTAAGCAGCAGAAAAGTGACTACCTTATGGCTCTTAACTGTCCTGATACTGGTGATAATATAGACAATAACAGATAAGCAGAAAAAAAATGTGAGGAGTGATATGGTCCTATTTTATGAAGCTGAACTGAGATAGCTAAGGTCCTGCTTTTCTCTAAGGGAAGAGATGTACTTGGAGAACTATATCAATTTTTTAAAAATAAACACCTTTAAAGATGAGTGTTCTGAATACATTCTCAGAAGATTCCCTTCAGGCTAAGCTCTGATCTCAAATGTATCCTCATGAAAGTTAAGAACCAGGTTTGTGTAGATTTCTTGAAATTTTTTGAGAAAATGGACATACTTTAAGGCTGTGACTAAGAATGTAAATAAATTTAGAAATCAAACAAAATAGAATCATTACCATGGCATCTATTCATCAAGTGACCTTAGAAATCAGGAAATGAATTTTTCCTTTACTAATCTTAGGGGTTTGTTTCTTTTTCAGCTTTAAAATAGAAATAATAATACCTAACATTAAAAGCATTGGTTGAGACATCATGTGCCAAGAAATCAGCATATCTTAAATTAATAAATATTCACATAATAGCCAGACTGCAGACATTTTTACACTCTCTTAATGACCTTTATATCCTTTAGCAAGTAATAGAGTTAGGAGAGAAGAGAATAAGACCACTTACTTTAATAGTTTAAATTATAGCTTCTTTTCTACCAGTGCTAACTTTCTTGACTTCTTTTATATGAAAGAATCTCTGCAAGTTTAAATAGATGACTTAATAAATTCAAAAGTTTGCTTGAAATTGTGTCTTTAATTTCTTTTAAATTCTCTCTCATATCTTTGTTAGTAGAATATTCAATGGCAAGGGAAAACTTTATCACACTTCATCTATGAGTTATTTTACCCCTTTCAGCAGTAGAACTCCTAATTACTAGCTTCTTCCCTGGTGTTTGCACAAATAGTATATTATGTATTTTATTATCTTTGATTAGTTGCGTATCAATCTTTCCCTTAATAGCATGTAAGCTCCTTAAGGAAGGGGAGAATGGCCTATTTGTGCTTGTTGAAGTTATTGTGAAAAACAGCTTTAAGATATAGACATTGACCTGAATTGTGAAATGGTAACTTGTCTATACAACACCTTAATGATAACAATTAAATTACATTACTATATATAGGCATTGTATTATGTCATTAGCAGGAACATGGATGTGAAGTTAGTCAGCTTAGAGATACAAAAACGTGGATGTTTTCTTTCATATGTGAAAGTCACATCTAAATTATAAATACATGTATGTAAACATATATAGAATCATATGTATATATACACAAACATATTAAAGTATGATATATGCAGGGGATAATTCCAATGGTAGAACTCTTTTGAACAACTAACTTACAGTTAAATGAAATGAATACCAGGAAGCAGGAATTTGAGATCTCAGTGGGGAGTGAAGTCAAGGGGAGAGTAGTAGATGAATGAACAGTAAGAATGGGAGAATGCATTGAAAGTGGTGGCATTGATCAAGATGCATTGTACTCATAAACTGGCATGTTGAAGTGAAATCCCTTTGTACAAACACTTAAAACTAATGTAAAAAAATTAAAAGAAATAAAAAAGAAGAAAGCAAAAAAAAGTATATATGTAGGCTTTGGGGGAAAAAAGTGAGAATCTTTTTAGCAGTGACATCAGTTGGTATATGGAAAGCCACTGGGAATGGAAAACTATGGTCAAACATTCTGTTTGATTTTCTATAGAAATGCTACAAAGAGGAGAAGGGGGATAGAATGCAGTCAAAAATCCAGTACATACAAAAACTAAGAAAATGAGGGAAGGGGCTGGTTGGAAGGGATGGGTAAGAATGATAAAAGGTGTGACATCAAGATGCAATGTATTCATAAACTGCTTGTTAAATGACAAGTGTTTTGTACAACTATTTAAAGATAATCATTTTTTAATTAAAAATTTTTTTAAATTTAAAAAATAGGGAAACACATACATACACACACACACACACACGGGGGAACAGGTCATTTGAGAGCCCTCTTGATGTGTCACATCTTGAAGCAGTAGCTTCTGATTGCTGTTTTAATCCACATTTTCTCTTTTTTGTTGTTGTTTTTATTTTTTTTTTTTGGGTCCGGTCATGGGGCCTGAACTCTGGGCCTGGGCACTGTCCCTCAGCTCTTCAGCTCAAAGCTAGCGCTCTACCACTTGAGCCAAAGCGCCACTTCCAGCTTTTTTTTTTTTTTTTTTTGCTTATGTGGTGCTGAGTAATCGAACCCAGGGCCTTGAGCATGCAAGGCAAGTGCTCTACCACTGAGCCACCTTCCCAGCCCCCTGTTGTTGTTTTTAAAGACTGTGCAGCTGGGCACCAATAGCTCCTGGCTATAATCCTAACTTCTCAGGAGGCTGAGAACTGAAAATCATGATTTAAAGCCAACTCAGGGCAGTTTACCTCCACTTAATCACCCAAACAGCTGGAAGTGGGGCTATGAATCAAGTGGTAGAGTGCTAGCTTAGAGTGGATAAATCTCAGGAGCTCAGTGACAGCACCCAGGCTCTGATTTCTAGGCCTGTGCACACACATACACACATGCAAAAAACTCTGCAAGGCAAATTATAAAATATTATTAAATAGATTATTTACTTTTTTCCCTTTGAAGATTAAGAGAATGATGTCTCTAGTCATTAAGGGTCATTAACTACTCAAGATCTCAATAACAATGATAATATGGTTTTTGTTCCATCACTGAAGTTATCAAGATATAAATATAACTTACTCCACATACTCCTTGAATTTTTAAAATAAAACAAAGATAAATAATTCATGATAATCACAATAAGGTCACAATCATAGTGAGGACAATGAAACTTGTAACAGAAATAGGAATATTAATTTATACTGCTAGCTGTGGAAAAATAAAACTATCTTCTGAGAAATTGGTTTTTAAAGAACTATTTGCTTTTGTCACGTACTCTAATAAATCATTTGCTTAAGTGAATGCAATATTTTTGAAGAAACATTAAGCTTATTACAGCAAATTAATAAACACTTCAAGAAGTTCATCTCTCTAGAATAAGTTAATAGTTTAATAGAAGTAAGGGAATGCATTAATTTCTCTGACTCTTCTACTTAAATTTTATGCTAAAATTTAAATAAATCTGAAAAGCCTATGACAAATTAAAATGTTTTTAAAATATAAAAAATAATCATAACTACCAGTAATAATAATTTCTAATACATTTTAAGGAAAATAAATTTTCTGAAGTTAAATTACCACAATTTTTACTGTGAATAGAAAGACCTAAGTCATCCTCATGTTCACAAGAGGTAATTTTCATTTTACTTTTATTCTTTATTGGGAATATGGAAATTTAATATAGAAATTGAAATATGGAAATTGAAAGATAACTTCATTGTGCTTTTTAAAGAACTCAAAAATATTTTATTTATTGAAATATCTGGAGAGAAAATTGGTAGTTATTTGAGGTAAATTGTCCAACCCTTCAATTTTTGGGACTACAATTTCATTCAAAATTATTATAGATGATTAACTTTTTATCTTTCTAGTATTTTTGTTAAAGAAATTCTGATAAATTCTGGTAAATTTAAATAAACTATTAAGTCTAAAATATTCCCATGGCATTGTTTATTCCAGAAAAGTTTATAAGTAATTCTTTCTACCAACATTAAAAATTACATTAGAGAGGAGCTGGTAAGGTGGTTCAGTGGTAGAGTGTTTTCCTCACATGCATGAGGCCCTGGGTTCAATTCCTCAGTACCACATAAGCAGAAAAAAGCTGGAAGTGGTGTTGTGGCTCAAGTGGTAGAGCACTAGCCTTGAGCTGAAGAGCTGAAGGACAGCGCCCAGGCCCAGACTTCAGGCCCAACTACTGACAAAAAAAAATACATTATAGAAAAAAGTGATATTTAGCAACTAAAAAAAATTTAAGTAACCAAGTACAGTCAATATAAACCTAGATGAAAATGAAGTACAAGTAGTCAATAAATAAATGAAAAAAATGCTCAATAACCCTGGACATAATGGAAATGAAATAAAAAATGCACTGGGATTTCATCAAAAAAGCCATAATCAAGAACATACATAGTATAAGTACTGAAAAATTAGTAGAAATGTTGGAAAAAGCAAATCTTATACACTGTTGGTGGACATATGAACTAGTGCAACCATTATGAAAATCAGTAAGGAATTTCCTCAAAAGTGAAAAACTGTACAATATAGCAATATTGTTCTTGACCATAAGCCCAAAAGGATGCAAGTCAGGATACAATAAAGGCACCTATACACTCATGTGCATTGCAGCCCTAGTCATGATAGCCATGCTATGGGAGCAGCCCAGGTGCCTTAAAACAGATATATGGGTCAAGGCAGAATAGTACATATATACAATGGAGTATTATGCAGCTATACAGAAGAATGACTTAATATCATTTGCAGTTAAATGGATGGGTTTGGAGAGCAACATATTATGCAAAGGAAGCCAGGTTCAGAAAAGGACAATGGCCAAATCGGTTCTCCCAAATGTGGATGCTAGACCTTAAAAAGCCATATCCATAAATACAAATATATCTGCATATATATGTCTGTGTGTTGAAATGATAGTAAGAGAATATTATGAATATATCTACATTCGTGCATTGTGTGATCTAAATCAAAGAGGACATTTCCTTAAAAAGAAATTTTACAGCACTTATACAAATATAAGTTGACAATCTACACTAGTACTTCTAGAAAAGATAGTGAATTGATAATCATCTTCCCAAACAGTTACCCAGTGGAATAACTGATGAAATTGACTAAACTCTAAAGGAGGAAGTGGTGCTATGGCTCAAGTGGTAGAGCGTTTGCCTTGAGCTGAAGAGCTGAAGGACAGCGCCCAGGCCCAGAGTTCAAGCCCCACAACTGACTAAAACAAAACAAAACAAAAAAAACCTAAAGGAAAATTAGGCTAATTTCTATCATCTCTTCAGGAGACACTTTTTAATCCATTTCATCAGGTTATCATTATTCTAATATCAGACCCCAAAAGATTTTCTTTTCTTATTAATCCTTATTGAAATGGTAATGAGCAGGGGGTTACAGTTACCTAAGTAAAGTAATGAGTACATTTGATTTTAAACACTGTTACCCCATCCCTCATTTCTCCTGGTTCCCCTTCCTACTCCCCCTGCAAGTTCTAAGATTCATATCCAATTTAGTGTCAAGTGAATATCAATGTTGTATTAGTTCATCCTTTGTCATGCTGTTTCTGTGATTCCCTTTCCCTTCCACTATTCAAATAATCTTATATGCAAGACACAAGGTACAGATAATCAAGAGAAAAAAAAGAAAAAGAAAAAAACTACATACAGGACATAATAAGAACCTCTTGGTTCCATATCTTAGAGTTCATGTTGATATGCTTCATTATATATGGTCCTATGCAATTTGGTTATTGAGATCTCCTGTTGTGCATATCATAGACATATTCTAGTTCTTACAAATGAGGGAAACCATGCAACCTACTTTTCTACAAAAGGTTTTCAAACCTATCAGAAAATATATACATATATATTTATGTATATATATATATAATTCCTCCAAAAATAATCAGCAAATCAACTTCAATATTCTGAAAATAACCCAGTGGGATTTATGTCAATTCAAGGTTTGACAATGAATTACTACTACCTAGCACATCAATAGGCAAAAAGAAGAAAGTCAAATCATATCAATAGGTACAGAAACAACATTAACAAAATCCAACATCCATTCACTATGTTTTGTTTTGTATGGATAATTGGGCTTTAACTCATAGCCTCACATTTCTGCTTGGCTTTTTACACTCAAAGCTGGCACTAAATCACTTGGGTCACATCTCCATTTCTGACTTTTTGCTGATTAACTAGAGATAAGCTTCTTTTAGATTTGTTTGCTGGAGCTAGTTTCAAATCATGATCCTCAGATCTCAGCCTCTTGCTTAGCTAGGATTACCGGTGTGAACTACCAGCACCAGAGTGTTCATGATACTTTTTTAAAAATAGTAAATTAGTAAGAGGAAACGTGCCAACTTGGTTAAAAAAAACTACTATTAAAAAAAGCCTATAGAGCTGGATGCCAGTGGTTCATGCCTATAATCCTAGCTACTCAGGAACCTGATATCTGATGATCACGGTTCAAAGCCAGCCCAGGCAGGAAAGTCCATGAGACTCAGCTCTAATTAACTACCAAAAAACAAGCAAACAAAAAAAAACCTATAGAATAACAGATTCTCTGGACGGTTAGTGAAAGGGCTCTTGGACAGGACAAAATAGAAGATGAAAATGGTTGATGTATTTTCTATACCTGCATGGAATTGGAACAAAGAAACCTGTTGGACTTGTTCTGAGAAGGAAAAGAGGAGGTGAGGGAGATGAGGGAGTGGGACAGAAAGGTTGAGTTTGATCAGGAGACATCTATGCCTGTATGTAAATATCACAAAGAAGCCCCATTGTAGAATTAATAGAGCTAATTATAATAACTACAGTGAAGAGGACACTTCTCGGAGGAAAACCCAAGTTTTCCACTTATCATACGAGACATAACAGTTTTTATTTATGCTTCCCTTTCTCTAAGTTCTTTGCAGACATTTAATTCATGGACCATTGGCAACTATAAAATTACTCTCCAGAGTTGCCTATCTCAAGTTTATTTGATGCCCAAGTAATTTAAAAATGATTACATACATACAGGCAGTATTCCAAACTGGAAGTCATTATCTATAAAATTTTATAAGCCTTAAAACTTGAAAATATTACCATTATGTGCTAAAGGTATAAAACTCATTATAACATGAGCAGATGTTCAATGTCAATCTTCCAACACTTGGGTATTGGTGACTATTGCTTCCACATTAGCACACTGATTAAGTGACATATGTTAGGTGCTTACTCTCTGTTCCCTTAGGAAACGTTCTTTCCTAACAATGTTTATTAAAGTTATTTTTCTGAAATTTAGATTCTAGAACAATATAATACAACCATGCAAGTATATTTATATACATGTGTATACACACACATATATGTTTTTCCTAAAAACTTCTTTCTAATATTCATTGTGTACAACACATGTATTATCCTCTTAAGAATCACTGGTATATATAGAACAGGATTTGGAAGATTTGATAGATGTTATAGATTAAGCCCTAAAGAATAAAATAGAATGTTCCATCAGTTCTAATAACAGGATCCTAAGTGAATCAGCAGTATCTTCTTTCATACTGTAAAAACGGACAAAAATGTGAACATATTGATATTTTCAGTCATTTTTTTCTCTGAGAAACTCAGCTAGAAATAGTATGTACTATGTTCCTTCAAAAGCTGTCTGAGAAAGAGAGAAAAAAAGAGAGAGAGAATGAGAAATCACTCACCCTGTACATGAAGATGGAAAATCTTTAGAAAAGATTCCAAATCCAGTACCCCACTGGATTGTAGTTTGACAGATGGAGCTTTCAGGGTCAGTAAACCAATGACGTCCTTCTTCCCCTCTAAAAGGTCTCCAAATAGAGAGGTAGGACATGGATCACTTTATATAACAGGCATCATTTTAATTTTCATCTTCGTTATATATAAAATTAACTTCATAAAAACATTCAAATAATTATAGAAAATAATAAAAGCAAGATACGTCATCATTAGGATTAGGGTGTGTGTATGTGTATGTGCACATGTGTGTGTGTGTGTGTGTGTGTGTGTGTGTGTTGGAGCTTGAACTTAAGGCCTTTTGTTCTCACTTTTTCACTCAAAGCTAGTACTCTACCACTTAAGTCACGCTCCTATTCCAGCTTTTTATTAATTGGATATTCAGCTTCAAACACAATCCTTAGATCTTAGCCTCTTGAGTTGCTAGTATCACAGACATGAGCCATGGGTATCCACCTTACTCATTACTTACACAACATGTGGGTGTAGCACCCCCAGCTCAAATCAAGCAGCAAACATTTCAGTGATGACACTTTTTTCTTAAAGATCAGGGATTATTGGTAATGAAAAATTACCCAAATGTCCTAGGTTTGGTATGTTCATGTCCTCTAATTAATATAGATTTTCTTTTTTTGGGGGGTCCGGTCCTGGGGCCTGAACTCTGGGCCTGGATGCTGTCCCTCAGCTCTTCAGCTCAAGGCTAGCACTCTACCACTTGAGCCACAGTGCCACTTCTGGCTTTTTTATTTTTGCTTATGTGGTGCTGAGGAATCGAACCCAGGGCCTCAGGCATGCAAGGCAAGCGCTCTACCACTGAGCCACCTTCCCAGCCCATGTCTGCCATCTTTACAACACAAGTTATGAATTCAGCATGGCCAGGCCATCGGTGGCTCACTCTGTAATCCTAGCTATTCAGGAAGCTGAAATCTGAGAAGCATGATTCAAAGACAACCTGGAAGGAAAGTCTATGCAATTTTTTTGGGGGGGTCCGGTCATGGGGCCTGAACTCTGGGCCTGGGCGCTGTCCCTCAGCTCTTCAGCTCAAGGTTAGTGCTCTACCACTTGAGCCACAGCACCACTTCCGGCTTTTTTATTTTTGCTTATGTGGTGCTGAGGAATCGAACCCAGGGCCTCAGGCATGCAAGACAAGCGCTGTATCACTGAGCCACCTTCCCAGCCCCTAATATAGATTTTCTTTAAATAAAATTTTAGTTACTGAAAGAAAAACTATAAAGCCACTTTCCATTCTGTTGTAATTTTATTTCTAAACTTACTGAATTATATAGTTTTGACCTAAATATCTATTATTGATGTAAACCAAAATATATTTTTAAAAAAACAGCCACAGACAAATAAAACTTACACCGTAGATACAAAAGAAAAAGCTTTTAAATGATGAAACATCAACTCTTGGAAAAGTAAAAGCATGAACAACACACTTCAGGAAACAATTGGATATTTGCTTTGACAACTTTTGTATGAAACATATAGCACACATTGCATGCTATGCTCCAGAACTAAAATAAGTTGATGGTTTTAGTCTAAGAAATAAAGAAAGCAGTAAGTATGATCATTCACATTTCAGAAAGTTCTACCATCTCATCATTCCTGGAAGAGGCTGCTCATGGTGTCTGGTGTTCTCTGTGTGTTTATTCTACATAGCGTCTTCTGTACATGTTGAAGCTTGTAAGTGCCTCTCAGTGGAAGCTACACTGTGTGGAATGTGCAGTTTGTGTTGTGTAACTTGCTTCTTTTTTTGGTGGTGTATCTCATTTTTCAGGCCATTTTATGACCCTGTGGAGCAAAGAAGAAGGATCTTTTGGCTTCTCTGCTCAGTGAGCTTAGTGCCATCTGCTGCATGCTTCCAGCTACTGTAGTGGGAACTATAGTTAAGAGGAGTTTGGGGAGAGCTGGCCTCATAGTTACTAATTCACAAGCCATGGGTAGGAAGGAAATAAACTTCAGAAACATTTAAACATGGGAATCTCTTCTGAGACTATCTTAGAAACATTTATCAAAAGAGACTCGTGTAGTGATTCCTTCACTAAAGTTTTATATAATGCACTCCATAGCTCGTCTTATAATTTCTTGGTGTAATAATTTCACCTAAGAATTGATTTAGCTTTAACTTTAGTTCTTCCAAAATGAAGCCATTTTTATTCAGCTTGTTTCTTAGATAAGTTATAATTGCATCTGTGGGAAAAAAGATAATTTAATGGTATTAACAATTATGTTCACTGGTCGATATTTACGTATTTTAGATAAAGGACTTCCTTTTACTTAAAAAAATACATCAACAGGACATATATGAATATATATTAAAAAGCAATAAGCCCAATGATATTGCCAAAGATTACCAAAGAGAGTCTTGTTTATTATGTAAAATACCTGACACAAAATCACTAGAGGGGATTGTCCTAGCCTACATCTCTAAAACTTGCAACCAGTCTTCTCTATAGCAATCCCTCGAGCTAATTTTTTTCTTTCTGTTCCAGAAAATTATACCTTTCTGTCACCTTGAATGCAGACCAATTTTATCTTCCAGATAGTTAAAAATTCTATTCCCTGTAGTGTTTTAAGATCATAGCTTCCTGCAAAGCTACATTGCTTCCTTCATTTCCTCAACATTGGAAATGAAGCAGACTGAAGTCATGTGAACGGTGTTTAATTATGTATAAAACAAACCATCATTGTAAAACCAAAAGAAATTTGAAGCAAGAAACTAAAAGGATGTGAGGGTGGATATGATCAAAAGCATGGCAGCCTACTAACAATTACACTGCAAAATATTCAGATTTTCTGGAGAGATTTTTTAAGCAGTTATTAATCCTAGAAGAATCTCTGTGAAAAATAGAGTAGAGCCTAGATTTTTCTATTTTAATAAATGTTACTTTGTGTACAAAAAAGATAGGTATTCACAATGTGTGATTCAAGTTTCAACCTTGGAGTTCTTGTCAAACACACCCTAAAATAAGAAGGAAAGGAATACTTTCCTGCCTAAAGCACCAAGAATATCTGCTTGTCTCTCTCCAGAATTTTACTTAGGACTACTAAAGAAAAGTACTAGAAAGCTACCGACTCTGTCCTAAATATACCCATTTATGACTCAGTCATGAAAGGCCTTAAGTTCCTTTTGACAACTCTTCTACATCCAAGTTATCTCTTACATTTGCTTTTTCTCACAATTCTGAGTGGCATATTTTCTACCATGGGAAATTACATTACAAGAAACAGCTGTATGGACAGAGGAATGCCCAGAACACCTGCATACTCAGGGTGAACAAGCCATGACTGTATGATAGGCCAGTTTGCTTATCCTAATCTATATATGATATACCTACTATTCATCAAGGTCTTTTTTCTTGTTAATATTTAACCTAAAATTGATCATTGAAAGTAGTACTGAAACAGGCAATTAAACCAAATTCATCTGACTTGAAGACATATGCCTTTTTCTGAGAAAGATACTGATAAACATTGAGAGCTGTACAATCACAGTCAGAGCTACTCTCTTCAGAGACTTGGCACCTTTCCAGCTTACTATTCCCTCTGCACTTCATTTGATTCTTTATCACTTCATATAAGATGATGCTAAGTTAAATGAACCCCAAGCTATGAACACAAGAGGTCTTTCTTTGTTGTAGTTGTTTTTAATGTACTATGTGATTTTTTTGTTTCTTATGCATGTTTTCCCCCTATTGTCCCCTGTTGTCACTGTACTTGATTATGGTACCCTGTATCTTGTATATACATTTGTCTAATTTAGGGAAGGGAAGGGAAGAGAAGGGAAGGGAAGGGAATGGAAGGGAAGGGAAGAGTAATAACAAAATGCTGAAACAAGGACACAGGATGACCCATTGCAACAATGATACCCACAAGACACTATGTTGAAAATGAACTTTACAACTTCGGTGGGCTGGGGGGGGAGTCAGGGAGGTGGGGAAAGGAAGAGATAGTGGGAGAACAAGAGAGGGGTAACAATGCTTGACAAGAAATGTATTCATTGCCTTACTCATGTAACTGTAACCCTTCTGTACAACATCTTTACAATAAAAAAAATTTTAAGAATTCACTTCAATCTGCTGCTTTTTTATCCTGTTATACTTAACACAATGCTTAGATCATTATAGATATCATTTTTTAAACCAACAATATTATATTATCACTTTCTAGGTCCAATACTAACACTTGGTTCTTGTATTTCCTTCCTTCTCCTCCTCATGACTTTCATTTCAGACATTGTCTCCCTTCACAGCCTCTACCACATCAGTGCTGCTCTCACACTTACTTTCTACCTGTCAGAGCAGGGAGATTCAAAATCCTTCTCAAATATAAGCCAAATAAAAAGGTCAAGAAACAAAAGCAGTCAAGTGAGATGAATATAAAATTTGCAGGAATAACTTGAGGGAGAATGAAAAACAAGCTGAGGATTGACTGAATAAAGAATGTCATCTCTAAATAATAGTGGCTCAATAAAAAGTTAAGGGGCTCTTGCAAAATTCCAGGTAGGCATACAGAAACAAATGTCTTCTGAGATTGTTGTTCTAGTGATTTAACCAACATAAAGTATCTAGTATTGACCAGCAGAAAAGTGAAAAGCCATTCCTAAGGCTTTGCTAGATGCGTGCTTTGTTCAATGCCTGGAACTCAAACTCCAATTCTACAAGGGCCCTCACTCAGCTCTACCCTGGGATTTAAAAGAATGAATCCTCCACTTTCAGGACACAGGTGGACCATCTCTGGTCTGCATCAGGATAAACATTCTCTGTTCACTAAGTGTTAAAACAACCCCACATCCAACGGTGAGCCCATCTGCATAGTTTTCATTTATTTCTTATAGAGAATATCATTTCAGAATGACATAGTTCTGCTTTCCTTTATGATTCATTTTCCTCAATTGTAGTAACAACTGTTTTGTTGAATAATAAATATCCAAATAAATAAATGTTGTTGGATAATATTAATTTTCATATAACATGAAGTAGTGTACTCTGCTTTCTGCTGTCATCACAGCACTAAACAAGACAATGTAACTACTTAACATTTAGTATTAAAAAGTCACCGATAATCATTTTCCCTTCATTTTGAAAGGTACCATCACTACTTATCTTGAGCCTCTGAAGATGTTCCTATTCTGCTAACTCCTGATATCCTTAGCTGCTACTGAGGAGCTGGCTGTCACTGAAGCCAGCAACTCTGCCACTGAAAGCAAGCCACCTTTATGTTCCTTTTATGTTTGAAAGACTGACTCTTTGCCTTGGTGTTTTCACATTTTTCACTATCATATATGTATATGTTTGCCTCTCATTTTCTTCTAATATTATTGGCACAATTATGGTTCACATTTCCCCTATTTTTCCTCAAGGTTAAAATTTTGTAAAACTAGAGAGGGTGCTGGTAGAAAACATCTGTACTGTTAGCTATTCAGGAGATTGAGATCTGAAGACTCAGTGTTAATGCCAGACTGGATAAGCAGGCTTAGGCCCTGTGTGAGTTCAATCCCAGTGCTGCCACCAAATATACATATACATCGATATGTGTGTGTATATACACATATGCCCTGGACTGCACTTCTCCTACCTATACCTGTGACATAGCTTGGCTGACGTGCACATCACCATACCTCTCTTATTTGCTGAGATGGAATCTCACTAACTATGCTTTAGTTTCTTTCAAATGACAATCCTCCTAAGTGCTTCAGGTATAGGTGTGAGCCACTGCTTTGGACTAGTTTGCCAATCTTTTTAACTATTTCTCTATTAAATCTTTCCACTGAAGTCTTAATTTTAGCTGTTGTTTTAGGATAAGAAGACTGATTTGTGTTTTTAAAAATTAGTATCACTTCTTTTATACTTAGCTGCTTCTTATTTTCTTCTGTTTTCTAGTATATTTTAGCTCACAAGCATAAGTTATTTATAATATTTTGTTAATTTCAACAGTTGAATTCCTTTTTCTATTTTATATCAGTGAATATTGGTTTGAAAGAGTTTCATGTTTCCACACACATATTTTATATACTTTGGTCCAATTCTTTCCCTTTGTTGTCTCAGCAGGTTTCATGATTCTATTTTGATCCCTCTTGCTAAATTCTTCTTTATGTTCACCCCACTCACACATTCTCCTCCATGTTTAAATTTTTCCTGAATCCCTTCCATAGGCTGCTGTCAGTCAACGGTGTCTTTCCCTGTAGATTGCCTCCCTCTGATAGTATCACTGCTGTTACACTGAAGTTGGGTAGAAACAATTTTTGAAGTTTGTCCCCTTATCTCTACATGCTGCCCAAACCACAGGTCACCTGCAGAAGCTGTATCTTTCAGCACACAAATATCCTGTGGACAAAAGCAACTTTTATTTTGAGCCTTAACCTTCTAATATTCAGTTCATCCTACCTTTTGGCTAGGTAATAACTTGCTACCAGGTAAGCTCACTTACTTTTTTATTATTAATTTACTTTGTTACTATAGTGGTGATGTACAGAGGGATTACAATTACAATTACATGAGTCAGATACTGAGTGCATTTACTTTTGTACAGTGTTCTTCTGTTCCCTCATTCTCTCCCAGTCCCTCCCTCCTGTCTCCACCCATGAGTTGTATAGTTCACTTTCCTCAGTGTCCAGTGAGGACTGGACACTGCTGCATTTTTTCACCATTTTTTCTTTACCCTCCCCCAACCTTTCTGAATATGTTCACTTGAATACACCACACACATCGTAAAGAAGACAGAATCATCAAAAACTAAAAACAAGAAAGAAAGAAAGAGAGAGAAAGAAAGAAAGAAAGAAGGGAGGGAGGGAGGGAGGGAGAGAGGGAGGGAGGAAAGGAGGGAGGGAGGGAAGGAAGGAAGAAAGAAACAAAGAAAAAAGAGAAAGATAGAAACAAAGAAAGAAACAAAGAAAGGAAAGAGAAAAAAAGGAAAAAAGACATCTCTTGTTTCCATATCTTCCATAACTTGGAGTTTGTTTCAGTATGTATATTTTTATATAAATACGAAGAGGACTTGGGCATTGCACCTTTGTGTGAACCATATGATAAGGACACCTGCACATCCAAGTTCATTGTCGTGATATTCACAATGGCCAAGATCTGGAAACAGCCCAAATGCCCCATAATAGATGAGTGGATCCAAAAAATATGGTACCTATAACAATGGAACTTTCTACAACCATTAGAAAGAATAAAATAGTGTCATTTGCAGGGAAATGGATGGAATCATGTTAAGTGATGTAAGTCAAGCTCAGAAAGACAAAAGGTGCATGTTCTCTCTGATATGCAGGAATTAGATCTAAAAATACGCTGAGATTTGATAAATTATACAGGATTCTAGATACTCACGTCTTAACAAGTTTGTAGTAATGGAATTTAATCATTCATCAGGAAGTATGATATTACATCATTTACAGAGAAATGAATGGCCCTGGAAAAAATTATATGAAATGAAGTAAGTCATGATCTATGAGGCAAAGATCACGTTTTTCCCCTCTCGTGTGGAAGTTAGATCTAAATCATATGTGTGTGTGTGTGTGTGTGTGTGTGTGTGTGTGTGTGTGTGTGTGAGTATGTAACCATATACAGGATCAAATGTGTTCGTGAAAGAGTAGCTAGCGTATGCAGGGGAGAATTCCCATGGCATACCTTTTTTGTAACCCTTTGTACAACAAACTACTTTTATAAAGATAATGTTTTAAAGACACACAAAAAAGAGAGGTTAGGAGAAAAAATGTTTGTTGTGTGATGGAGCCTACATGCCACCCCTAGCAGGTGCCAATTCTTCATCTCTGGGGTAGGGAGGAGGAGGTTCCTCAGGGAGGTTGAGGCACAGCCAAGGCAATGGAACACTGGAAACATCTGGCACTGGTGGATTTGGACAGCTGTGGCACAGCTGGAGAAAACTATCACCTTAGCCTATCAACTTTGCGAGGTTGACACAGACAAGGTGGAGCCTGTGGCATCAGTCCTTAACGGGAGGTTTTCTATACTTGAGATTGGATAATGTAGTAGGAGCAACTATGCTGAAAAACTACTACAAAATTCCTAATGCACGGTGGAAGAGTATTGTCTGGCTCTCCCCAGATCTCAGATATTAGTCCTTTGCCAGAGCCCTTGTCACAGGGCTGATAGCTAACTATTCTGGGAAACTATAGCCTGTGAACGAACACATGAAGTACTGCTATCGTGAACCTTAGTTTCCCACTTCCTTCCATCACCTGAAAAGTGAATGCTTGAGCATTTCTTAGTAACTCTTCTGTGGACAGAATTAGAAAACAACTAGCTAAATAAGGCAATGGGTTCCTGATGCTAATGGAAGAAAGAGGGAATGTCAGCTTCAAAGGAAGTGGAGCAAGCATTTACTTATAGGCTTGTTCAGTATGGAAGATATGCTCTTTTATCTCCCTCTAAAAAGTGTATGTCTACCAAACCATGTATACTTGAATGTTTTTACTGATATACCTAGTAGACAGAGTATCTGATCACTGGGTGACAACCTGAGTTGTCAGTTTTCTTTTCCTTGCTATTTCCACCAACTAGAACAATCGCACCTTTACCAGACATACTTGCATTTGTTCTGGGTACTTACTTTTTTGTCAGCAGAGGGCTTACTTTTTGTAAAAGCTTGGAAAAGGCTGAGTAAACTTTGCTTAAGAACTCCTTAACAATCTTCTCTAAGATTGTACAAGGTAAATAAAGTACTAGCCATATCTGTAGTTTATTTCTTAAAAGAGAACTTATAACAATAAAAATGGAAGGTTTGAAACATTTTCCCATCATTTTTGTTGTCATTTCAGGATTGTGTGTGCCCACTAAATATCATTTGACACTTTTTGAAAGTTGGAGTCATGTCAAATAATACCATTTTGGAAATCACACAATACACACACACACACACACACACACACACACACACACACACACACACACACTTTGTTGAAGGATTCTAAAGATGTATCTTTGGAGGAGAAAAATTTAAAGGACCTCTATCAGAGATAACCAGGCCATAATACTCCACAAAATCAGTCACATAACCGTGGAGTCAGTATTTTGTTATTTATTTTTGAGGCTTTTTCTTTTTTTCTGTTTAGATGTACATTTGCCGAAACTTTTTGGCACAAATACAATAAAAACATAGAATGAAGTATAGGGGGTGAAAGAGATCAGATTTACTTTTCCATATTAATCCTGTAAGTTCCTTTTCTGTGGAAAATTTCTAAGGTGAATGAACTTAAAACCATTTAACAACTCTTTATGTTTTCATTTTTTAACCAAAATGTGTTCATTGTCACCAATAAACTCAAATAATCTACAATAGCCTCATGAGCTCTGGAAACCTTACAAAATAGAGTCTGTGAAGATTTGAATAAGAGGAGAGTCTTATCATACCTCCGCTGTTGGTTTTCATTGCTGATCAATTGGAGACAGGAATCTCGTGGACTTTTCTGCCTTCAAACTGGGATCCTCAGACCTCAGCTTCCTGAGTAGCTAGGATTATAGGCATGAGCCACCAGTGTCCGGCTTCTTCTGATTTTGAATGTATTTGTATGAATGAATATATGTATATTCTGGTTTTGTGTTTCAATTGAAATGACTCTTCAAGTGGGTCCCTCTAATCTGCCTTTGTTCTTTTTTAGGTCCATTTTATTGAATTGTGTGTCTTCTTTTACATTATCTTGGATTTCAACTCTTTATCAATTATATGTATTACAATTACTTTCTTCCAAATTGCATTCATTGGAAATTATCTTTTGGGGCTGGGAAGGTGGCTTAGTGGTAGAGTGCTTGCCTTGCATGCATGAGTTGATTCCTCAGCACCACGTAAGCAGAAAAAGCCAGAAGTGGCACCGTAGCTCAAGTGGTAGAGTGCCAGCCTTGAGCTGAAGAGCTGAGGGATAGTGCCTAGGCCCAGAGTTCAGGCCCTACAACTGACAAAAGAAAAAAAGAAAAGAAAAGAAAAAAATTATCTTTCGTGTTCATATTTAGGTCCAGTATTTCCTCCATTGTCATCTCAATACTGGTGCTTAAAATGCCCTTCAATAATCATGAAACGACAACTCACCACAATCAGTTTTGGGCATGTTCCACTTTATTTCAGGATAATGTTATTTTTTATTGACTCACAAAATTGCTGTAGCTTAATACATTTTCCTGCATTAGATTTATTTTTTATGTCACTGGGGTTTGAATCCAGTGCTTCATGCTTACTAAGATGAGACTACCACTTAAGCCATGCCTCCAGCCCTGATTTTTACCAGTTGTTTTTAAGATAGAGACTTACCTGCAATTCATGCATGCACCTGAGCTCTAATCTGCCTACTAGGTTTTTTTTTTGTTGCTGGAATGGATTACAGATACGTGCCTCCGGCCCAGCTTTGCTGCTTTGAGATGGAGTCTCTCTGATTTTTCTACCCAGGATGGCCTGTAACTGTCACCTTCCCAATCACAGCATCCTGTGTGATTTGGGATGATAGGCATAGGCCACTGCACTAGCTACAGATTAAATAAGGATCTTGTGATCTTTTCTTCACAGGCTGGGCTCAAATCTCAGTTCTTTCCATTTCAGCATCCCAAGTAGCTAGAATTATAGACTTGAATGCTTCACTGTTAGCAGCTTTATGCAGCTCTCACTAGGTAATTTTTAATCATGCTTTTAAATTTTATTTCATTTACTGAATCAAATAAAACTATAATTGAAGTTTTCACTGATGCATATGTCTAACAGTCTTAGTAAATTATTCCACAATTCATTTTAGGTTTCTACATATTTTTTAAAAAAATGTCATCTCTATAGTTTGTTGGTATGTATGTTATAGAAACTATATTTTCCTTTTTTGTTTTGTTTGTTTTTGTTTTTGAGATTAAGTGTGTATAAGGCTAGCCTTAAACTCTTCATCTTCCTAATTCAACTTCCTAAGTATAGGGATTATAGGTATGAACAAAACCCAGCCTCAATATTATTTTCTGTTTAGCCACCTATATTCCCAAGTTACTGTACATTTGTCAGCATTGTCACTTTTAAGTAATAGTGATATTTTCTTAATGGATTTAAAAATCTATGTTCACAAGCCCCTGGGAGCAGTTGTATGTGTGTGTGTGTGTGTGTGTGTGTTTTAATGGATATTTACCTTGTAGATTCTGGAGCCAGGATAATATCACACTAAAGGTAGATGTATTGCTCCTATTTCTGTTCACTGTTGATGAGTACTTATGCTGATGCCATGGCTTGGTTATTGTAAATGTGCTGCCATAACCACGGGTGCCTAGGTGTCTATTGTGTGCTTGCTTTGATTCCTCTGGATATATCACCAGGAATGGTAGAACAGGATTGTATTTTTAGTTTTCTGAAGAATCTGCATACTTACTTCCATAGTATTTCTACTAGCGGTGTTGTTTTCTCCTTGAGGATGACCATTCTGAATGGAGTGAAATGGATTCTCAATGTTGCTTTGTTTATACTCCTTTGATGGCTAAAAATGTTTAACAGTTTTTCACGCATTTATTGGCCATTGCTACTAATTTTTTGAAAACTGCCCGCTCAACTCATTTGCCCTCTTACTATTTTACGACTGAACTTTTGAGTTCCATATACTACTCCCTTGTCAGAAGGATAGCTCGCATATATTCCTATACTGTAGACTGATTTTCACTTCTATCATTGTTTCCTTTGACCCAAAGAAGCTTTGCAACTTGATAAAATCTCATTTTGCACAGTGAAAGAAATAGTATCAGGAATCAAAGAAAGACTACAGAATAATACAAAGTCGCTGCCAGTTATTCACTATATAAAGCATTAATATTCTGAATATATAAAGAGCTCCAAAAATAAGGTATCAAAGGAACAAATAACCAAGAAATCAAGACAGGTGTTGGTGGCTGATTAATATAATCCTAATTACTTAGAAGGCTGGGATCTAGAGGAGGATTAAACTAGCCTGGTTAGAAGTGGCGCTGTGTCTCAAGTGGTAAGCGTTATCCTTGAGCTGAAGAGCTGAGGGACCCAGGCCCATAGTTCAAGCCCCACAACCGACAAATACACACACACACACTCACACACTCACACACACACACACACACACAAACACACACACAAAACATTCTGATTAGAAAAGTCCCTGAGATTCCATCTCCAATTAGCCAGGAAAATATCAGTCTGAATGTGTGGATCAAGTGCTAGAGCACCAGGTGTGAACAAGAAAGCTTGGGAAGAGCATGGGGTGCAGAGATCAAGCCATTTATCAGGACTAAAATAAAGTAAATAAACAATACAAATAACAAATGAGCAAATGAATTAGACAGTTTTCAAAGTATAAACTTCTAAGAAACACATGCAGAAATGTTCAAAAGTTTTGCTGCTATAACTATTGGAGCTCTATTAAGACAGTTGTTGCCTAAATCTATTACTGGAAGAATTTTCCCCTTTCCTTCTACTATTTTTTTTCAAAGTCTATAGTCATGCATTAAAGACTTTCTGCAGAGTGAGAGATAGGGTCATAACTACAGTCATCTACATGTGGATGTCTAGTTTACCCCATTTCACTTGTTGAACAGGCTTTATTTTCTCCCATGCATGTTTTTGGCACCATTGTCAAGAATCAGGTGACTGTAACTATATGGGCTCACTTCTAGCTCCTCTATTCTGTTTCATTAGTCAATATATTTGCTTTGTGATGTTATTACTATTAGTATGTGTATGTGTTGGGACTTGAACTCAGGAGCTGGGCACTGTTCCTGATACTTTTTACTCAAGATTCTCTGCCACTTCCAGTTTTTTGGTAGATAATTGGAGAAAAGAGTCTCATTGACTTCCCTGCCTGGTCTGGCTTCAAACTGCAATCCTTATATCTCAGGCTCCTGAATAGCTAGGCTTACGGGTGCAAGCTACTGGTGCCTGCTTGCTGCAACATTATTTTAAATTACACAGAATTCTAGCTATGTCCCACCTTTCCCTGATTGCATACTTTCCCTTTGCCCAATTGTACTAGAGTTTTGTTTATTTGACCATTTCAAATAATATTTAATTCTATTGATCTCTGTTGTATGTGTGTTTGTTTTATTTGTTGTTGTTGCATATTTACATTTGTTCATTTGGGAAATCTTTTAAATTTCCTAATATAATTATTTAAAATTCTATTTTCCTTTAAGAATTGCTGAATTCAACATTTTTGATGGGAATTTTTTTCATTATCATTCAGATCTTAACAATGTGTGTTATATAAACATTATAGAATAAGTAATTTTAGTATTTTGATAAAAAGATCTAAGTATCCTTGAATGGAGACGTTTGCAATTAATCTGTTAAAGGTTAAGGTTATAAAATGTGTTATTCAAATATACTATACTCTTACTTTGTCTCTGATTGCCAAGTTTAGTCTCCCATTCAAATATGCATTCATCTTTTTATTCCAAATATCTATGCATCAGCAGTATTATTTAAAACAATGTTTATGCCAGTTAAAATTCCCACACCTTTCTAATTGAAACCTATTTCCACTTTGATCTGTACTTACGTGTTTTTTTCCCTTTCCAAGGCAATATTTACAGTTGCACCATGTATTTACACTTACTTATTAGTTATTATTTGCTCTTAGGATTAAACTCAGGACTTGTACGTGCAAGGAAGGCACTCTATGACTTAATCAATCTCTCCAGCCCCTTTGTACATTGCTTATTTTCTAAATAGAGTCTTACATTATGTCCAAGCCAACCTGGGCTGTGATCCTTCTAAATGTGCTTCGTTATCACTGTCACTAAGGATGATATATACATACCACTGTCCCAGACATTGTAGTTCCCCAGGACCTTATCTAACAGGACACTATGCCCAAACATTGGTTGAGATACAGACTCAGCAACTTTTATGACTGTGATGGACTCAGACTGTAAGTATCTAGAAATAAAGGCTTGGGGCACTATGCCACTTACATCACTTACAGAATATATTTTTTCCACTCCTCTATGTTTAACTCTAATGTAGATGGGTGACTGTTAAGGGGAAACAAAGGAGGAGGCAACAATGCTTGATAAGAAATGCACTCATTACTTTGCCCATGTAATTGTAACCCCTCTGTACGGTATTTTCACAATAAAGAAAAAATCAGGGGCTGGGAAGGTAGCTCAGTGGTAGAGTGCTTGCCTTGCATGCATGAGGCCCTGGGTTCGATTCTTCAGCACCATATAAGCAGAAAAAGCCAGTAGTGGAGCTGTGGCTCAAGTGGTGAGCGCTAGCCTTGAGCTGAAGAGCTGAGGGACAGTGCCCAGGCCCAGAGTTCAGGCCCCACAACTGACAAAAAAAAAGAAAAGAAAAAATCACAAATGAAATTCCTTGTCTTTTAACTCAATCAATTATATTTTATAGTCTCCCAATTTAAATTAAGAAATGCAATAATCATACAAAAACTCAGAGTACTTTGCCCAAATATAGCTAAAACAGTCTAAAACTCACATAACAAGGCACCAAAGGTTTCTGATTTACATAAAGTATTGACACTTTCACATTGTTTAATGCCTCCCCTAATGGGTTCCTTATTGATTCTCTTGTGCCATAGTATATCTATTCTCTAAATTTTGGACACAAATTACATTGACTGTCTATATAAGAACAAATAGATTCCATTACATAGCCCAATGAAGACCTACTATCCTAATTGGAGCTAGATGTTAGTACCCAAGATACTTGATCAAACAAAACAAAACAAAAAAAACAACAATATAAGTTACATACTCAGAAAGATAACATTGGCAAGACATAGACATTATCAAGAACACAACTGAGACCTTTCCATAAGAATTGCAAATCCTGGCTCCCTAAACATATACAAAACTTAACAATTTGGCTGATGTATGTGTAGTTGCATCATAGTTGGCTTTCATTCCAGACAGTAAATTTTTAGCAAAACATTGGTAATTATTGGTGATTATTGCAAATACCTAAGTATTAGGTCTCACACACAAACACACATGCACACACAAGCATACAGATCTATTTGGATTTTTGTACTATTAATTCCACAGATTTGTCTCTTTTTCCTTTTCTTGTCATTTTTTTGGTTTATTAATTTTGTTTTGTCAGTTTAGATATTGATTGGAATTTTCACTGTTTCCTTCTATAACTTTGAAAGTTAAAAGTTTTGATTACTATTATTTTATTGTTTGTCTTTAACATTGACATGTAGTACCCTGGTTTCCCAACAAGACACCCCCAACACTGGGTCAACTAGGCTAGCAGTCATTATTGCCATGTGGCCTCTGCATCCAGCTTGCAGAGCTTAGGAATGCAGCCCCGATTTGCAGATCTGCTGGGTGCTTAACAACACAAGCCACACACAGGTGGCATTTTTGCAATAGGCCAGAGCAAGCAAGCTGGGGGTACAGAAGGGAGAAGTACACAGTAAGAATTTGGCAGTATGCTTGGCTTCCTTCTCACCCATTTCTTGGATTCTGCAGAGGTCAGGCTTGGCTCTGGTTATTCAGGTCACTGTGTCTTCTGCATCACCCCTGGCCTAGAGAGTCCCCATGTTGGAATACTGATCATTTTACTACTTCTTAATGAATTCCAGTAACCTGGTGTTTAACTCACTAATTCACTTCAAGCCTTTGGAATTTTTTGAATTTTTGGAATCTTTGGAATTTCTACTTTTAATGACTAGCCTTGAGGTTTGGTTTTCTACAGGAAGATCCTGCCTTTCAAGTTTGGCCCTATTCTTAATAATCAATGATTTTGTTCTGTTTCTAATTTCACAGTTTGTATTCTTTTTGGGTGGGGATCATCACAGTCAGAATCCCTACACTGAGAAAAGGCATCTTTTCCACCAAAGTGGGTGACTTCCTTCTTTCAGTCTTGTGAAAGTTCCTGTTTTAGACAGGTGGCTTGACCTTGCTTGATGGAATCAGGTGGCTTGACCCTGCTTGATGGAATTTTACTTACATTCTCTTCCAGATACACTTTAAGACATTCTGTTAACAAGCTCATTAAATTTTAGTTACATTCTATTCTTGTTATACTTTAATTAAGACATCCGGTTACAGGCTCACCTGGTCTTGTTAATTAAGACATCTTATTTCTGTTAATGAAGCCACATCCTGTTAAAAACAATTTTGTTTTTATCTTTTTCAAACTAACCAATCACAAGCAGATTGTGAACTTGAACTTGGCCAATCTAAGCAGAGGGGCAGGGCCTGCTGTTTATGGATAAAAGGCAAGCAGCCCAGCTGCTCTATGTACTTGAAAACAGGATTTTGGTTGATTGCACTCCCTTCTGCTCAGATGTAAATTTTGCTTTGCCAGGATCCTTTGTTTTTGTCTTCACTTGTGACTTGAGGGGTTCTTGGAGAACACACACAACATACACACACACACACACACACACACACACACGATAGATAGATAGATAGATAGATAGATAGATAGATAGATAGATAGATAGATAGATAGATAGATAGAAAATCAAATATGGGGAATCATCTGGGATCTTTTCATCCAGGAGGGGTACTCTGGGAAACAAATCCCTCATCATCGTTTCAGAGAACCTAGGTTGTTGGTTGACTAGTGCTCTTGTATTAGAAAACCACCTTGGGCCTGAATTACCTCAGCAACACAGGGCCAAGCAATTTCAGGTATGCACAAACCAGGGCAGGAAACACCACTGATTGATATTCTTTGGTTTTTTGAGTATGTGCTCTTGTATCGGAATGAAATGTGTTTGAGACACGTGGAGTTCTGATCCTCAGTTCTACAAGTATTCAGGTGTCTGTATTCAGCTTTCCAGTGGTTCATGGGGACCTAGCAGGAGTTTGTATTGCTAAGGAGCACCTTCAATTTGATATCACCCTGCAAGGGAATCCACTGGAGACTAACAAAGCACAAGGGGTAGTTTGTGAGACATCTGCAGATTTGAGAAGTGTAGCATCTACAGAGCTAGCCTAGTAAAGTGAGATGGGGAACATTGTAAATGCAAAGAGCTCTGAGGAAGAAGAAGCTAGAAAAAAGTCCATTGGGATGGACACTAAAATACTAGTTTGATAATCCTCAAACCACAGGGACAAAGATGTAGGAAATGATCAAATATTGCTGCTTCATCTGGACCCAAATACCTCTTATTCAGCCAGCTATCTTGTGACCAAATTTTGGGTCATATAAGGACTGGGTCTGCCAATTGCTTACTTACATATGTTAAGGACAAGGTTCCAGGAAGTCAGGAAGAAATTGAATGAACCAGGCCTGCACCAGATATAGGTGTGTAGAGAGGGAACTAATGGCAGAGATCATACAATATAGGAAAGGCGAAGAGGAGGTGTGGCCACAGCAGATGTGGAAGTAACTTCAAAGCCTGGGGTCCTTTTGCTGCTCACAGTCAGGTGATTGACAGTTGCTGGTGATTACCGGTTTTGGCAGATGATTTCTGGTAAGGCTATGTGCTTCCCTTCACAAAACGGGGAGCGAGGAAGGAGCTGTTCTGGTCAGACCTAACCTCCAAATTGGATTCCCTTTCCTATTCACCTTCTCTATAATCCTGAGTCTGAGTATTTCCAGGCAGAATCCCAAGACCAGATGGGCAGTCTGGCCAGAAGCTTCCAAAGGCTCAATCTTAACCCCTTCCTGAACTCCCAGATAACTCTCCCATCACATTCAGCCCCACCTCCAGTTTGCAGTTTTTTTTCAAGCTCCAAAAAGAGCTGCCACTATGTCAAAAGGGCATCCAGAAGCTCTCCTTTCCCTCATTAACCAGAATGCAATCACAGGCCCTTTACTCACTTGGAGAGGTCCCAACTGGAGGGGAAAACTGTTTCTGATGAGACCCCACTGACTAGCAAGATAATCCGACATTTTTTTTTGTTGCTATGGTTTATTTTAGTGCTTTAATAAATAAAATTATAGGCAGCTAATAACATTGATGTTAATAATAATAGTAATAACCACCACCATATTAGCCATTTATTGAACATCTATTTTAAGTTCTTCCCACAGTTTATTACCAAACATGATATTAACCTGATCTTCCTCTTTCATATCTTAAGGAATTGAACATTTGAAGTGAACTATCAACTTGCATGTCACACATACACCTGGCTGGGACCCTGTGCCACAGTGGCCCATGATAATCCGACATTTTAAGAAAGAATTCAAACCCTCTCTTGAAGAACCACATGGGATCATGGCACAGGCCCACAAATCTCTACCTGGGCTGAACGCATGTCCATCTTGGGAATCTTATTGTCTGGGAAAGAGAGGACTAAAATGAGGACAGCAGCATGGGTCCTGGGGTTCCACCCACAGGCAGGAAGTTCTCAACTACTCCCACTGGAGTACTAATGATCCAGGCGACAGAAGAGAAATGGGAGATTTGAAACATGACCATTAAAGGGATGAGACTTCAATGCATTGCAAGGGAAAGATGAAGTACCTGCCAACTTCCTACACAGACTGAAAAATCAAAGGAGAAGTTAAATACTTAGAAGAACAATATTAGCAAGAAACAAAACTTAGAAAAATGACATTAGCAAGAAACAAAACATTATCAAGAACACAGCTAAGACCTTTCCATAAGAACTGTAAATCCTTGCCCACTGAACATACACAAAACTTAACATTTTTGCTGATGCATATGTAGTTACATCACAGTTGGCTTTCATTCCAGACAGTAAATTAATGTGATTGTTTCAAAAACCTAAACATTAGAAGTTCGAAAGAGAAAGAATATTTTGATTTTTTGTGCTACTTATTCCAAAAATTTGTCCCTTTTTTTCTTTTTTCTTTTTTTGTTTAATTTTGTCAATTTCAATATTGCTTTGAATTTTTTTCTCACCTGTTTCCTCCTACATCTTTGAAAGTTAAAGTTTTTATTTCTCTTATTTTATTGGTTGCCTTTGACACTATTAGAATGCCTACCCGCATCCTTTCTTATCTTTTGAAAGTTCCTCCTTTGGCCCTGGTTGAATGAATTTTAGTTACATAAATTTTATTTACATCCTATTCCTGTTACACTTTAAGACTTCCTGTTACAAGCTCATTAAATTTCAATTACATCTTATTGCTATTATACTTTAATCAAGACAACCTGTTACAAGTTCATTGAAGTTCAGTTACACCTGGTCCTGCTAATTAAGACATCCTATTCCTATTAAGCTACATCCTGTTTCTTTAAAAAAAAATTTCTTTTGAACCTCTTCAAACTAGCCAATTAAAAGCAGCTTGTGATCATGATCTGGGCCAATCTGAGCAGAGAGGCAGGGTCTGCTTCATAAGGGATACAAGAGCATCACCTGCCTGTGCTGTATCTTGCTGTGTTGTATTTTTGCTGATGGTACACCCTTTCCTGCAGAAAATTTGCCTTGTCAGGATATTACTTTTTGTTTCTGCATTTGTGACCCTGGTGGTTTTGGAGAGCATATTTATATCACTACTTCAAAAAATTCTAAGCCAGATACCAGTGGCTCATGACTTTAATCCTAGCTACTCAGGAGGCTGAGAACTGAGAGCTAGAAGCTAGATCCAGCAGGAAAGTCCATGAAACTCTATCTCTAATTAACCACCAAAAAGTCAGTAGTAGAGCTATGGCTCAAGTGGTAGAGTGTTAGCCTTGAGTGAAAAAGTTAACAAAAAACATGAGGCCCTAAGTTTAAGCTCCAGTACTGGCGCACAGATGCACACAAATCTGAAAGTGCAATTTTCACTCCTTAAATATTTTTAAAAATTTAAATTGGATCACCCCTTCCTAAGATACATGAAATTAAGAGAAACCATAGTTCCACCTGCTTTCAACTGCCTTATGCGATCAATGTTGTCACATTTACCCATGCATTTAGCACATTCTTTTAATTCTCTTTTGCATTTTCTGTGTGCAATGGCTTTCTCTTTGACCGGAGTCCATCTTATTTTGAACTTTTTTCAGTGGGTGTGTTTTGGTGGCAAACTCTCAGTTTTTTTTTTTCTCATGTGGCAACTTATTCTTTATTCGGCACAATTATTTTCTTCAAGTATACAACTCTAGATTGATAGGTGTTCACTCTTACACAGTAACAATGTTTCACTGTTTTCTGGCTGCTCTTGCTGCTGCTAAGAAGTCAGTAGTCAGTTAGAAAGTTTTCTCTTTGAGTAGTTTTTTTTGTGGTTTTTCTGTCTATATAAGCACTCTGTAGTTAGTTTAAACTAGAAAAGCTATATATTCACTTATTTTTATTTCTTGGCTTTAGACTGACAATTTTATAGATACATGAATGTTTTCCCTAGTTTGGCAAGTTTCTGAGCCAATTTCAACATTACTTCTTCCTTGTTCTTCATTTCTTAAACCGCCAATTATTTAAATTAGATTTCAGTCTGCTTATATTTTCCCTTTTTCTCAGTGTTCTCCATTCTAGATAAAGTTTTTAGATCCTTTTTCTAGTTCATTGGGCTTCTCAATTGTGTAATCAAATCTCAGCTCCAATCACTTTTTATTTCAACATTTTTCATTTCTGAAATTTATATTTAATTCTTTTTCAGATCTACTTGTACAATCTTAGCTCCTCAACTATAATTTTGTCCTTTGTTGTTTTTAAAAAGCAACCATTTGAAAAATTATTTTATGGCTTGTATAATAATTCTAAAGTCTAGTTGTTTCACTAGTTTAATTCAGTGTTGTGTCTCCTTGGGATAGTTTCTTCGGGCAGTGCAGGGGGTTGACTCAGGGCTTTGCACTTGATAGGCAAATACTCTGTCACTTGGGTCATGCTCAGGGCCATTTGTTTTTTTTTTTTTTTTGATAGGAGCTCAATTTTTGCCTAGTAAAACCTGGACTATGTTCCTCCTGCTTATGATTCCCACTATATCTAGGATGATAGATGCCTTTCACCAAGCCCAGCTTTTTATGTTCAGATGGGGTCTCATCACCTTGTCTGGGTTGTTCTTAAACTGTGGTTTTCCCAATCTCTGCCTGCTTTGTAGCTAGGATTATAGGCGTGATTCACTATACCCAGCTCAATCCAGTTTTTTATTTTCCCGGCTGGTACTTATTTGTATTGTTCTGCTTCATTGAGTTTAACTTTGGTGATGATCTTCCATTCATCTGCCAGTATTTGCTTTAGACTGACTTGATACTGGATAACATGAATGCTTTGCTAAGTTCCCAAGAACACATTAAGTTGGAATACTTCCAATTAAAATACTACTAACAACATTTTAAAATTACCCAGCTGATACAAGTTCAGTCACTCTGCAAATGCTTGTTTTATAACCTGTTAATGATCGTTTGTACACACCCCTCTCCCTTTAATCTAATGTTGTTTTAAGAGAGGCAATAAGTTGCACAGTCTTTTTCTATTAGCTCTTTAATTGAGAATTAAGGACCCATGGGGTTATATGCAGGGGGAATTACTTGTTAGAGTCCAATTTTTGCAATTCTTTTCTCTTCCCCTATTTCTTCCTATTTTCAAACTCTATGAAAATGGAATTTTATGTTCATGCCAAGGTTAGTAAATATTTTTAGGGTAATAGTTCTCCATACCTGTCAGAATTGTCATTTTTCACCTCATTTTTACCCTTTAGGGAGGCTGAAGCAGAGTATACTTTCATCCCCAACGCCAAAAACAAATAACAATATGATGTCCTTATTATGTCAACTATTGTGTGTGTGTGTGTGTGTGTGTGTGTGTGCGCGCGCGCGCGTATGTGTATGTGGCACAGAGACAGAGACCAAGAGAGAGAAGAGGACAGAGAGTGGGGACAGAGAAAGAAACAGAAAGAGAGGGACAGGGACACAAAGAACATAAAAAAGGATAGATAAGCACAGAGATTAAAGAAGTAATAACTTTTATTAACTCTGTTAAATTCAATAACTATCAAAATATTGCCAGTGTCTGATAATAACATGATATGTGTGCTCATTTGAAGCATTTTTGATCATCTACCATTTTCAGTTTCTGAATCCATGGGAACATTTCAGGAAAATCCTCAACATAGAATAAGTATGACCCCTGACAGCACTGTGTAATTTTTTTTTAACTCTCCTGGAGAGGAGGGAAAAGGAAACCCAGGTTCTTGTGACCTTTTTCAGTGGGTTCAAGAGATGATAGGAAAGATTCATGCCTTTTGACATAAGGATGAATGCTGTAGACAAGATTTCTGCCTGTGGTTCCTAGTGCACAAGAATCTATTAGAAACTAATAGACTGGCTGCAGTGATTATGGCTGGCATTAGGCTGTGACTGCTCAGTTCTTAATGTAATCCTAGCACCCACAGTGACATCAACAATAATTACGCTAGTGAAGTGATACAGCCTACAGAAAAGTACATGCTTCTAAGAGTAACATCCCATATGTGGTCTAACTAATTAGATGGAGAAGTAAGATTCCTCCAGAGGACAGGGCAAAGGACTGGCTGGGAAAATATTGCACTACAGGATCAAGGAATCTTCCTCTTCCTCTCCAGTTGTTCTGTCTTCCAGTCCTATCATTCTTTTATATCCATTTTCCTCTTTGTCTTTTATAAAATAAGATGTTATATTTTTTATTGTGCCAGTACTGGGGCTTCAACTCAGGGTCTAGATGCTGTCCCAGAGCTTTTTTTGCTCAAGGCTAGTGCACTAATACTTGAGCCACAGCTCTACTTCTGGCTTTTAGACAGTTCATTAGAGATAAGAGTCTCCTAGACCTCTCTCCCCAGGCTAGCTTCAAACCTTGATCTTCAGATCTCAGCTTCCTGATTAGCTAGGATTACAGGCATGAGCCAGCAGTGCCCAGCTAATGAGAGGGTTTATTAGATGATTTTACTCTATTTCTTGCCTCAACACTTCCACCGCTATATGTTCCAACACTTCAACTAGACTTCTAGGAGTAACATTTAGAGATGAAGAGGAGTTGTGCCTCATCCAGAGGATCCCAGTTTCAGGGAAAATTTACTACTTTGATGAGGCTGGGGGGGGGGGTTACACTATACACAAGGAGTTGGATTGCGAAGTGAAAAGTTCTGGTGATGTGTGTGTGTGTGTGTGTGTGTGTGTGTGTGTGTGTGTGTACATTTTAACTTTAAAGGAAGATTAAAATTTAAAATATGAAATATATTTTACTATGTTTGAATGTGTTGAAAGTCAAGCACTATCAGAATAAAAATTGATACCTATTTTAAATAATGAGGATTGTGGGTAGTAGGATGAAGGACTCAGAATGAAAAGTTTCAAAACACAGACTATAACAGAGAGATTATTTAGATTCACATATATAAAATTTTCCATATATTATACTTGAGAGCTACTGAAAATACAATTATATGGATGACTCAGTAATGTTCAGTTTACCAATTAATTGTGTTGCTTTACAACATGAAGTGGAGGTATGGTTCAAGTGGTAGAGTTCCAGCTTTATGCCAAAAAAAAAGAAAGGGAAAGGCCATGTTAAAGACCCAGTACTGGCACAAACAAAAGAAAATGTAGCACAAGGTTAATAATTCTCATTGAAATGGAATTAGAACATTGCTCAAGGAGCTTTCACAATTCAAATTTGAAAAGTAGCTTTGTTTTTCTAAAAATAGCTTTTCTTGAATAAAGAAGGTTAAGAAGCATAGTAGATTAGAAAAGATAAAGACAAACCTAATATTTTGAGAGTCTGTGTACCCATATGTATATATTTACAAACACATACCATATATGTGTATATATGTGTATATGTACACATATAATCAATAAATCTTTATAAAAACATAAGTTTGATTTATAAAAGATTGAAAACAAAGGGGAAACAAAGGAGAAGGCTACAATGCTTGATAAGAAATGTACTCATTATCTTGCCCATGTAATTGTAACCAACCCCTCTGTACAGTATTTTCACAATAAAAATAAAAATAAGAAAAAGATTGAAAACAAACTTTGCTCTTAAATGCAGGTAAATTCATTCACTAAAAACAATTACCAATTTTTTTCCTTTTAATATTTTGCAATACTAACAGACTTCTTTCTACATCAGAGACTATCATTACACAAGAACATTTTAGCTACTATTATATACATAATCACATATAACTGAAGTAAAAAATCATAGTCACAGTTTGATATAACTCTTCCAAGGTTATGATTCTTGAAAGGAATGTGTTATTTTTTAATTCCTCAAAAGGATACCTCATTTGAAAATATTTGTATGCAGCTGATATTCAAATCAAACATCCATTCCTATTTTCTCAAAAATATACCTCTAGAAATGTTCATCATCCCTGGTGGTGAAGGAAATGCAAATAAAGACAACCCTGAGATACCACCTTACCCCAGTCAGAATGTCCCACATCCACAAATCAGCCAACGACAAATGCTGGAGGGGATGTGGAGAAAGAGGAACCCTATTACACTGCTGGTGGGAATGTACACTTATACAACCACTTTGGAAAGCAGTCTGGAGGTCCTTAGAAAGCTAAAGATTGACCTCCCTTACGACCCAGTCATACCACTTCTAGGCATCTACCCTGAACAACAGGAACCAATATACAAGGACACGTGCACCTCCATGTTTATTGCAGCACTGTTCACAATAGCTAGGATATGGAAACAACCCAGATGCCCCACCACAGATGAATGGATCCAAAAATTGTGGTATCTATACACAATGGAATATTATGCAGCCATTAGAAATGACAAAATAATGGCATTTGCAGGGAAATGGATGGAGCTAGAAGGAATCATGTTGAGCGAGGTAAGCCAAGAGCGAAGAGACAAACGGTACATGGTCTCCCTGATAAGTGGATGATAAATCCAAAATGTTAGGTGATACGACAAAACTAACAGGACTTAAGAAACAAAGAACTCCTGCTCATCTGGTTGAACCACTACTAAATATCCCACGCTGCTGATCACATGTATGGTGTATAACATGTGAACACTGTTATATATTACAGACTGTGATAGACAATTTGTTCCAGGAAAGTTAGAATGAACTTGTGACTTAGAAACTATGTAATCACTTAATCACAATCAAAAAAAAAAAAAAAAGAACTTCGGGGAAGGGAGGGAGGGAGGGGATGGTAGGGGGAAAACAATGGAGGGGCTAACAATGTTCAAGAGGAAGTGTACTCATTACCTCACTCATGTAACTGTAACCCTCTGTATAGTATCTTTACAATAAAAAAAAAAAAGAATCCATTCAAGGAATCCAAAAAAAAAATATACCTCTAATGAGGTAACTATAGTTTTAAAATTAACAGATTGATATTCTATAGCCATTTTTGTATAATGAGCTCTTGTATAAATATGTCATATTAAATTTGAATAAACCTGTGGTGTCACTTGAAGGATTTATATTCTAAAGCAATCAAAACATGGTTTGTCTTCCTGGGTGCTGGTGCTTACACCTGTAATCCTGCCTACATAGGAGGCTGAGGTCTGAGGTTCATGGTTCAGAGTCAGCCTGGGCAGTAAGGACTATGGGAATTTTTTAATCTCCAGTTAACCAGCAAAGATCAGGTGCTGGTGGCTCACATCTGTAATCTTAACTACTGGAGGAAGCTGAAATATGAGAATCCCACTTCCAAGTAGGCCTGAACACAAAAGTCCTTGAGATTCTTAATTAACTACTAAAAATTAACTACTAAAAGAAAATTAACAACTAATTAACTACTAAATTAATTAACTACTGAAAAGAAAATATGGGATGTATAGCTGTGGCTCAAGGGGTAGTGTGCTAGCTAGCTTTGGGCAAAAAAATCAGAGCCCAAGTCCCAAATTTAGGTCCCATGACTGACACATAAAACAAAAACCAGGTGACATTGTCTGAAAAGAAATGTGCTCTTTACCTTATGTAACTGTAACTCCTTTGTATATCACCTTTATAATGACAATAAAAAATGAAATTAAAAAGCTCTAAAATTCCAAATATAAAATAGAGACTATACTGATCACCATACATAACAAATATTACCCAAAGTTCCAGCAAGCAAAACTCCCAGCTGGATACCTTCACAGTCTGGCAAGGTTTCTCACCTTCAACTTTGGTGACATTTGGAGCACATAAAGCTCTGTTGGGGCAGATATCAGTTACTCTGTGAAATGCTCAATAACATCTCTCACCTATAGCTCCTGGATACCAGGAGCTGGGCTGACCTACAGTTCCTGCCTTCCCTGCACTGTGCTTTCGACATTACAAATATTCTCTTGGCACTAAGTAACCAGTAATGTAAAAAACTAGCTCTGGATAAATGAATATTTATAATAAGCATGCTATTTGGTTTGGGGTTATAGATTTGAATAACTTTATTTTTCAACCAGGACTAAAGCTTGAACTCTAGGCCTAGATATTTTCCCTTAGGTTTTGCTCAAAGCTGGGGTTTTTCTACTTAAGCCACAGCTCTACCTTTGGCTTTTTTTCTGGCTAATTGGAGGTCAGAGTGTCACAGACTTTCCTGAGTAGCTAGGATTACACGGGTGATCCCTCAGCACCCAGCTATAGTCCTGGATAACTTTTATCATTGCACATTATATATTTCAATTTTCTCTAAAAAGATTTTTAAGCTTTAAATAAATGACAGGCTGGACTGATGGGGGTGATGTTTGTTCTTCATTTTGATACATGGCAGGATGTGAACAATTGCTAACAGACTTGATGAATGGATGAGGATAATGAAACATGAGTCTGATCTAAACTTAGATGTGATTAGTCATGTCTCAGCTAGTGAAGCACCGGAGAACTCAGGGAAGGATAGGCCCACCTTTAAGGGTCAGGCCAGGACTTGGGTGAATGGCTTTGCTGCGTGGTGGGGATATGAAGCAGCAGTCTGCTAGACTGAAGAATATGATTATTTTTATGTGTCAGTACTGTGGCTTGAACTCAAAGCCACTATGCTCTCCTTTAGCTTTTTGCTCAAGGCTGACACTCTCTCACTAGAGCCACAATTCTGTTTCTGGCTTTTGGGTGGTTAATTGCTGATAAGAGTCTTATGTACTTTTCTGCCCAGCTGACTTTGAACCACAATCTTCAGATTGCAGTCTCCTAAACAGTTTGGATTACAGGTGTGAGCCACTGACACCTTACAAGAGTGTATATTTTACCTACCATTATCTGTTCCACAAAAACGCATGAGCACTGCTGGAGTCAGGATGACATCCAGAGATTCAAGTAGGTAGGCAGGCAGATAGTTGGCATTGAGGAATTCAATTAACTAGACACAGGACTCCAGTCAACAAAGTGGGACACAGAATCAGTTTTTGAGGATGACTGAAAAAACCAAAGATGAGACATTGCCAAGACAGAGAAGTAGTCGGGGAACAGTAGAAAGGGTTGAAATATAGAAATGACATGATCACATAACAGAGTTAAGACCTGTGGCTGGACTAATAATCTTCCTTCACATTGCAGGAACAGATTTGTGGTGGGTTACTGTGCTTTGAATAGGAATATTTTAAAGCACTAGCTTGCTATTATGTTAAAACTGTATACACACACACACATATGTATGTATATGTACTGATGGTAATCTGCTTTGTATCATTATAACAACATGTTGCTCCCTTTTCAGCCCAATTCTTTTTATGTATCCAAAGACCTGTATGAAGGTCTTGCCTCTAGGCCCATTCTTTCTATGTATCCAAAGATGGAATATGAAGGATTGACTTCCACTCTGTTTTCTTAGGTTCATACAGATACCAGACAAGCCACCAAAGATAAGTGCAGACTGCCAACTCCAGCAGGACAATTTCTCTAAGCCTGGCTGTAAAGAGTCCATCGTGGGCCCAACCGAAAAGCCCCCCACCTCCCTTGACCTAGGGGTTTTTTCATTAACCTCTGTCTCCTTGTTCAGACCTCATAAACCCAGCTCCTGTCCCAGCTTGGACACACAGTCTCCAAGCCAGCGGGAAGGCTGTGTCCCTTGTTGCTCTATCTCAATAAACAGTCCTGCCTGTGGAAGATCAAGTCCAGCCTGTTTCCTTCCTTTCTCCTCCGGAAACCCGAGAAAGGAGAAGTGCCAGGAGTCCCCTCCATCCACCTCCTGGCTGCCTCTCATAGAGCCTTTTACCCTCACTCTTTCTGTGGCCTCTCCCCTCCGGGAGACCCCCACCCCCACCCCCACCCTGCCCCGTGCCTCTTCCTCCTCTAGCTTCCTCTTCCTTTCTCCGGGAGCTCTGATCTCCAAGCAGGAGGCTCTTTGCCATTTGACCAACTCCACCCACCACCTAAAAGCCTTCAGGACAAGGTAACCACACAGACCAGGGGACTCCAGGAAGTCCCCTACTCCCTGTCTGTGGGGTCCCTAGAGACTTCAGGAGTCTCTCTCTCTCTCTCTCTCTCTCTCTCTCTCTCACACACACACACACACACACACACTTTGCTGACCCCCTAACATCCTTTAATTAGGACTTTGGGGACTCCCTCTCCTAATTATTGGGCACTTGTTCATTTGCCTTCCCAAAGGCATTGGTGATCTGAAGCAGCCAGACAGGCCACTCTTATATTCCTACCAAGTTTTCCAAAGTGGGCTCTAAATTGTTTGTTCCCAGAGACATCCCATTGGCAATCTCAAGACTCTGGGCTGACTGATTTACAGTCTAAGAAAACTGATTTGTTTGTCTACTGAAATCGGTTCTCACTATCATATAAATAATGGCCACCATTGGCCTGAAGTTCAGAACCTTCAACTTTACTCTTACTGATTTAAACAATTCTCCAATGAAATGGTGAGGATCTGAGGTCCCCAAGCTCTCCTCTACCTCCACTCCAGTGCAGCCGCCCCCCCCCCGTCCCCCACTTCTGCTCATCCTGTTCTGCCCACCAAGTCTTCTCTATCTAATCTCCACTTGAGGCTGCCACCTCTGTTCTCCTGCCTTGCTCACCAAGCCCTTTTCTGCCATGACCTCCCAATCATCTCCTCTAGAAAAGTAACTCCTTATCCTGTAGCAGCTCAATCTGTCTCTCACCCCCTTTTCTCTCCCTCCACCCCTCTTTCTCTCTTTTCTTTGATGACCTCTAGCACCAAAGGTCCTTTTCTCATTCCTTGCTCTTCTAACTACTCTTGCTATCTGCAATTGGTCCAGATTCTCTAAGCTAAAACCAACTGCTCCAGCAAACTCCTTCGGTTGAACTCTGTCCCTGTGCCTGCCTACCTGTGTAGCTGACACAAGGTGGGGGTGAGCACAAATCTCCAAAGGTAAAACAACAAGCTAATGGCCCTGCTTAAACTCCCTCTAAACAAGCCCCTTCACACTTACATATTTCTCAACCCCCTTCTATGGCGAATACACCTTTTTCCCTTCCAGACCCTAAATAAATAGGCCTCTGCTCTGACTCTTTTGTTAATCTGTCATAGTGGTTGGCTGTTGTAATATCTGAGTTGCCCTGCAGCCCTGTTTGTTTCTGGGGGTTTGCTGATGGGCAAACTTATGGGAAAAGCCCCACCTTTTGCCTGCCAAATTCAAGCGCCAATTCAAACCAAAATGTTAGTTTAAACAGCTACTATAAGGCAGACTCTAACTCCATTGGCCACCTGAGTGTGGCCAGGCTTTACTGCATAGATTTTGCCTTTAAAAACCCTAGCTTGTGGGCCATTTTGGGGTGACACCAACCACATAAATTCATTTGTTTAAGGAAAGGAAGTTTGTGGACTGTGATGATCCCCCCCCCCAAAAGAAAGAATATAAAATGTGAAATTGTGCAGAACTATGCCTCAAGCTTCCTTTTGTGTTTTTAATGGAGCCCCACCTGCGCCTTGCTTCCTCTTTTATTACCTTGAACAACTCTTTCCAATCACTGATTAAAGGTTGCTAATTATCCACATTCCCCAAGAATTGTTTAAGGTCAACTTTCTGTTCCGACTGTCCCCTATGCCCCTATGCCCTATGTAAGCATAAGATGTTTTAATAAACTTTGTCTATACCCACATGGTATGGTCCCTTTCTGCCTACCAGACACTGCACTCCTGAGTCTTATTGTGTGAACAGCAATAGCTGGTAAACACACTGAGGACAGCTTCTCTCTTTTACTGCTCTCTCCCTTTCCCACTCAAAAGTCCCATAATAAAAACAAACCAGTCCTTTTTGTTTTGGGGACTCAGACAATAATCCAGTCCTTTTTGCTTTCTTGAATCCACTCACTTCAAAATCTAGATTCTTGATTTCCCCTCTAAGAGGCTGCAGAAGAGAAATCCCTCCATTTCACCTCTTCCCTATCAGATGCTCTCTCTATCCAAATGTAAGTTTTGTGTTGAAAGAGTTAATTATCAAATGTGCTGTTTGTTTAAAGGAAACATCTTTATTAAGGGTAGTAGTAAAAGGAATGAGACACAGCTCGGCTCCTAGCCAGCTGTGACTAAGAACACCAGGAAGAAGATAAGGAAATGTAAGAGGAAAGCTAGTAAAGAAAGGGAAACTGAGGAAATGCCTTTGGATAAGAAAGTATTTGGAAAGTAAGAATTGTCTTAAATGTTTGTTCCAAAATGGAAAAGATAGAAATTAAGACAAGCCCCAGAAGGTTCTAGTAGGTGGCAGTTGGTATGAGTATGTAATAAATTCTTGTAAAATAAAGCTTATTAAAACTGGTATGTGATCAAGCTAGCTATGATTTAAATACTGTTGTAACACCAGCATGTCATTCTTTATGTCCATCTAAAGTCAATTATCTTTAACCAGTCTGTGTATAAGTTTGTAAGCAACCAAGAAGGAGATGTGACAATTCATATAAGGACATGGTTTAGCCCCGATCCTGCCTGGACCATCTTGCCTACCTCCACTATGATAAAAGTAGAGTAGACTCCTGCCTGATTCCTTGTGAAAGGCTGCTTTAGAGTTACAAAAACTGAGATGCCTGTGGGACCTTACCCAGCCTGACCTGAAAAAGCTCTCTATGTTGTTACGCTATTGAAACAGGGATAGGCCAGGAGAATCTCTTGTGAACTTTGGTTATCAGGTTTTCTGGGCAGCCAAGCTATGCTAAAATTCTCATCCCATCTACTGAGTTTTGTCATTGCAGAATTCTGGCAAGTATTTGTTGGTAAATTCTGGATAGGGTGCAAGTAAGCCCTACTTATTCCCATTGATCTCTTTGTTGTTTAATTGGAAATAATAAAGGGTTTTTGTGGCAAAGATTACAGTTCAAAGCCAGCCTGGGCAGAAAAATCCAGCTGAGACTCCATCTCCAACTAACCAGCAAAGAGCCAGGCTGGAAGCTGGCTCCAAAGTTAACCAGCAAAAGGCTGGAAGTGGCACTGTGACTCAAAGTAGTAGGGCACTAGCCTCAAGCAGAAGTGCTCAACAGAAGTGCCCAGGTCTTGAGTTCGAAGCCCGTAAATGCCAACTGGGACAAGTTAACCCAACAACAAACTCTAGACCTCCAGGATGATGTGAGAGGAGTAAAAGGAGATAATGTCCCTTCAGTCACTTTGTGCCAGCCCTTTCAAAATTAACCAGAGCCAGGAGATCAAGAGAACATAGTTAATAAGCATGCCTAGCTAATATCCATACCTTTCTACCTTTTAACTAGACAAGAACTTACATGCTTGCCTTTGTTACCTGCTATTTGCATTTATAGTAGCCTCTGACTGGTTATTCCTAGCCAGTCTACTACGTTCTAAGTTGCCATAACCCTAGACACCCCCCCGCTTCCTGCTCCCAGGCCAGTTATTCCTCCTTCCCTAGAGGCCACAATTGGGCTTATGCTCCAAATGGAACTTTTCTGGCCCATGGCCAGTGTGTGTTCTCCTACATCATTCATGTCAACTGACCTTGTCAACTTGTCAGCTTTTTGTCTGACCTTTCCAAAAGTTTCCTTTAACAGGATAACAGCCCCCCACTCAGGACACCACCTGGGAGCACGTCAAGGTCATCCTATTACTGCAGGCAACCAGAGGTTTCACTTACACTGTCATACCTTATCCAGTGCAAGCCTGGACCCTGAAGACCCCAGCTCCAGTGACTTCTAGATGCCCCTATGTCAGCAGGAAGTAGCCAGAAAAGACTACGGCATCCCTCAACTTTTTATAGTCCTTCAGGGTTTTTCATGATGGGAATCTGCTTTGTATTCACTATAAGAACATGTTGCTCCCTTCTCAGTCCAATTCTTTTTATGTACTAAAAGACCCTATATGAAGGACTTGCCTCTAGACCCATTTTTTCTATGTATCCAAAGATGGAATATGAAGGATTGACTCTTACCCTGTTTTCCCAGGTGCACACAGCTACCAGGCAAGCCACCAAAGGTAAGTGCAGACTGCCCAACTCCAGCCTGTAAACATTCCATCATGGGCCCAACAAAAAGCCCCTCACCTCCTTTGACCTAATGGCTTTTTCATTAACCTCTGCCTCCTTGCTCAGGCCTCATAAAACCCAGCTCCTGTCCCAGCTTGTATCCATGGTCTCCAACCCGTGGTAAGGTTGTGTCCCTTGTTGATCTATCTCTATAAACAGTCCTTGCCTGTGGACAATTGAGTCTGGCCTGTTTCCTTCCTTTCTCCTCCATCTTCCCAACATGTACACACACACACACACAAACACACACACACACACACACACACACACACACACAAATACTCATATTTTTGGATTTAAAGTGTCCAAACTTTTTAGAGTAAGTTAGAAAAAAAGTATCATTATTCTGAGTAAACGCACTCCTATAATATAAATTTTATTCCATCTCAACAGAGAAAACAGGTCACAGTAGCACACACATACCTTTGTAGCTGTGGGAAGGAGCATAAATAGAAGGATTCTGGGTCCACAATGCCCTGGGCAAAAGGGAATAGAAGGGGCTGGAAGCATGACTCAAGTGGTAGAGTGCCTGCTCAGCAATTGTGTAGCCTTGGGTTTGAACTCCAAAACAGAAAAATGAGGAAAGGAAAATGGAATGAGAGAGGGAGGAAGGGAGGGGCAGTGAAGAGAAAGAAGAAAGAAAAAGGAAGGCGATCAGAGAAGGCCAGTCTCCAAGCATGAATGGCAAATTTGTCTTTTTCAATCAACAACTTGAGCCAAAACTCCACTTCTGTCTTTTTGGTGATTAATTGGAGATAAGAATATCATGAACTTTCCTGCGCAAACTGGATTTGAACACTGATCTTCAGCCCCCTGAGGATTGCAAATGTGAGCCATTAGCACCAATCTTGTCATTACTTTGAACAGAAAGAAGTAAAGGCTTACTGGGATCCAGGAATCATAATTCAACACATTAATTTTTTCTGAACACATTTAAATCCTCATTGTTATTTATTGCTTCACTTCAAGTCTTATTACTAAAAACAACATTGGTTTTTGTTTTCTATTTGAAAGTACTGGATGATATCAAGTCTTATGACTCCCAGCTTTTCACTTTTCATTTAGCATCAAGAAATACCTTCATCCTTATAAGTATTTTTTAAATTTTTATTGTGATTAAGTGATTACATAAATTTCACAAATTTCAAGTATTGTGAGATAGTGACAATTAAAGTCACAAACACATTCTAACCTTCATGGGGCAAATTGTCATTGTGTAACAATGACAATGTCTCTAAAGTTTGTGAATTCTATGAGCTTTGACAATGCAGCTATTTCCACCACATCGGTGATATGTATATTTTTTTCCTTTTACTTAGTGCTAGCTGTTCGTTCTATCTCTTTCATTCCCTCCCTCCCATCGCTGTCCTTCAGTTGCTTAGTTTGTTTTCATCAATGTCCAATGCAGCTGATGGGTCCCTCTGTTGTATATTTCCCCGTTTCCCTCTGATTCTGTGTTCTCCCCCTAATTTCCGTCACATCTGTGCATGTATACCATATATGTGGTCAGCAGCATGGGGTCATTTAGTAATGATATGACAAGATGAATGGAGGTCCTTTGTTTCTCAAGTCTTGATTACTTTGTCATATGTCCTTTTTTTGTGTTTAACTTCCACATATCAGGGAGACTATGTGCCGTTTGTCTCTTTGCTTTTGGCTTACCTCATTCAAAATGATTTTTTCTAGTTGCATCCATTTCCATTTGTCCTTTCTAATGCATGTATTTAGGTAATTTCTACAGTATGCTCTGTTATTAAGAACTAGCATGATTCCACTGAGGTCAGATAGAATACAGGGGATTATGTTGATCCTCTTGTATTTGCTTAAATTCCTTGTATGAACTATGATATTGTCTATTTTGGAGAAAGTTCCATGGGCTGCTGAGAAGAACGTGTACTGGGTTGTTGTTGAGTGGAAAACTTGAGATATGGCATCATTTAATTTGGAGGCTTCTTTGCCAATCCTCTGATTGATAGACCTGTCCTTTGGTGAGAGAGGAGTATTAAAGTCTGCTAGTATTATTGTATTTGGATCTATTTTATTTTGTATGTCTGAGAGTATTTGCTTAACATATTTGGGTGTACCAATGTTTGGAAACTATAAGTTGATAATGGTAATATTCTCTTCTTGAATTGTTCCCTGTATTAATATGTAGTGTCCTTCTTTGTCTTTTTGTATCTATTTTAATGAAAAGTTTATTTTGTCAGATATCAGGAAGCCAACTCCTTGCTGGGAACATTTGCATGGTAGATCTTCCTCCATCCCTTCACTCAGGGTTTGTTTTTATCTTTGGCTATAATATGGGTCTCTTGAAGGCAACAAATAGATGAGTTTCTGATCCAATCTGCAGTTCTTTATCTTTTGATTGGTGAATTAGTTCATCAATATTTATGGTTATTATAGAGATGCACTGTGTTTCCTGTCATTTTCCTGCTTTCCTAAGTTTTTCTTTTTTCCTTTCCTCCTGTGTTTACTAAGTTGGACTTCTAGTGATATCTGTCTGATGTGAATCCCTGATCTATCTTGTATTCCCCCTCTTAATATTCTTTGAAATTCTGGCTTTTTGTTTATGAATTCTTTAGTTTTTCTTATTATTAAAAATTTTAGTTCCTCCATCGAATGTGAATGCTACCTTTACTGGTATACCCATCTGGGTTGCTTCTCAGTTATTGCTTCTCAGGGCTCGGATGGTGCTTTTCCTGGCTTTCCTTGCATTCAGTGTCTGTATGGAGAGATCTGCAGTGATTATGATTTTTTTTCTCATGATAATTTAGCTCCTTCTTTGTTTTTGCTGCGTGCAAGATTGTTTCTGATCTATCATTTTTACTATAATTTGCTTAGACGTGTTCCTCCTGGAATCCTCCTTGTTAGGTGTTCTGTATGCTTCTTTTATTTAGGCAAGATTTTCTCTTTTAAGATTGGGGAAATTTTCAGTGACAATCTTATTGAACAGGTGTTGCATTCCTTTATTCTGGTATTCCTCACCTTCATCCACCCCAGTCATATGAAGGTTAAATTTCTTGGCACTGTCTGCTTTTTCTTGGACTTCCCTTTGGAATAGTTTGTTTTTTTTTCCCCCATATCTGTGACTTTTTTTCCAGTTGCTGCATTTTGTCATCCATACCTGATATTCTATTTTCCATTTCATTCACTCTGTTACTTATGGTTTCATTGTGGTTTGCATGGAGGAAACTGAACCATTTATGACTTCTATGTTGGTCCTCAGAGTATTAATCTCATTTCTTAACGAGGTGTGTACTGCATCTAGTTTTGAATGCATCTCCTGTTTGAAATCCTGTATCTCTTTTGATGATTCATTTCTTTAAGTTTCTGATCCATTTATTGCTTTAATTCTTGAGTCATTGCCTCTAACATCTCTTGGATGTAGTGTTTGTCTTCCATTTCTGTTTTGTTTTCACTGGAGCTCTTCCCTGGGTGGCTGCTAGCCTTTGGAGGTGGCTTGCTATCTTGGATATTGATGAATCTTGTAATTTTTTTTTTCTGTGATTTTTCTCATGACAGTTCAGGGATTATTGGAGACCAATCCCAAACTCTGTTTTGGTCAATAGGTGGCTGTCTTTGCATGGTTCTTGGTTGTTTCCTGGATAAATTGATGAAGTTTGCTCTTGGCCCTGGGTTGGCTGAGAAAGTTTTTACCTAGTCTCAGTTCTGCAATGGGGAGAGGCAGACCTCCAGCTGCTAGTCTGACTCACTCTCAGCTATCTGTTGGAGATCACAGGCAGTTCCCTCCTTCAGCCAAGGACTAAGCAGCCTAGACTGCTTGTGCTCCCTCCTATCAGATGGAGCTCTTGGCAAGAGCAGGTGGGCTGGGTGTATTCTCCCAGTTGCTGGAGTCTGGTATGAGTTCTTGACTATAATGAGGTGCTGGTGGCCTGAGCTGTCCAATCCCCAGCCTAGGATACACAGGTCAGGGTCTGGTGAGATTTGGGCTTTTGGTTCTCCTGCCCAGGACACACAGGACTTTTGCTGTCATAGGCACAGTTCCCTGGGGGTGCAGTTCCTTGCTTTCCACCCTCTGCTGATGTGTGTGCTCGGCTTCTGACTTCAATAGAGACAGGTGGGTTATGCAGCTCAGGCACTGGATCTCCAGGCCTGGCCCTGGTTCCCGTCCCCAGCCTGGGACACACTGGTTGGACTCAGGTGGGACATGTGCTGCTGGATTTCCTGCCTGGGGTACGCAGTTCAGATTTCTTCCATGGCTGGCTGCTGTGGCCCATGGGTGCTGTTCCCAGCTTGAGCATTTGCGCTCCCTCCCAGGGGTGCTCTTGGTCAACCCTGGTGGACTGGTGTGCTCCACAGGCTGGAGTACACAGTTTTAGTGGGACCTGTAGTCCAGTTTGTAGAGGGAGGGGTCTGGTCAAGCTCTAGGGGTTATGCCAACACTTGTCTCTCTTGGGAGGGGAGGCTGTCCCCTATGGGGTGCTCACTTATCCTGGAACTGGTTGGGAGCTGTCCAGCAGTGCTGCAGCAGATTACTGTTTCTGTGAGTTGCAGGTCACTGGTTGCCACAGCACTCTGCATTCCGTTGAGATGATTGTAGGCTGCTCTAGGTCTATGTTTCACACCGTCTCTGTTTGCACTGTCTAGGTTGGCACTGCAGGCACTTTTTGCGCTGGCCTCCTATGGACAGCTGTGGTTCTGGGAGCCCAGTGGCTTTTGGAATGGCGCGGAGCCACTCTGCTGGCGAGGGCGGGGGAGGGTTTTGTGCAGGTTCCAAGCTCTGAGCTTTCTCTGTTTGCAATCAGCAGGTCCAGTACCGGCACCTTGGGCATCTTCTTTGCTGGTGTTCTGCAGATGACCCTCAGTGGCTCTGGGGTCTCCGGCAGCCCCAGGCTGGGCCAGCCCATGGGCTGGTGCCTAATTGTGTGGCCAGCAAAGGATGGGGGAAGGGTCTTCACACTTTTCCATTGTGAAATATTTTCCTTTTTTTTCTTTTCACCTCCTCTTTTTTTCTGGGTGTTCACCTTTTTGCTGTTGTCAGTCTCTTGGGGAAACTGAGCATTGGCACTTGAACTCTCTGGTTGGTTGGAGAGAGAGCTGTGGTATTTCTCTACTGTCCTGTTGCCATCTTGGTCCCCCTCCTCTTAAGACATTTTTAGTTGATCTTTCTTCCTCAATATGTTTCTGTCTTACATATCAAATCACACGCAAAGATGAAATCCATCCAGGAAGGAAAGTCCCCAAGATTCTTATCACCAATTAATTACAAAAAAAACAAAGTGGAGCAGTGGTTCAAGTAGCAGAGCACTAGCCTTCAACACAAAAGCTACAAACAGCACCCAGGACCAGAGTTCAAGCCCCAGAACTAGCCAAAAAGAAAAACAAACAAACAAACAAAAAACCCCAAAAGTGAAATCCCAACCCTTGATGACATTTGAGGCAATCTCCCATCTCTTCATTGTCTTGCTATTTTGTCCCATCTAAATATTACACCAGAGTAGTGAGCTTGAACTTCGCTGTTTTCTGTTTTCCAGAACAGCTGGCTCTGATTACAAATGTTTTTCTTGTGGTACCAGTGCTGGGGCTTGATCTCCTGGCCTTGCGTTCTTACTCAGCTTTATTCACTAAGGCTGGTAGGTGCTCTGCCACTTGAACCACACCTCCATTTTCAGCTCTCTACTGCTTGATTTGCGATAAAGTCGTTTATGTTTTTATGCCTGAACTGGCTTAGAACCCAGATCCTCAGAAATCAGCTTCCTGCATACCTGTCCACTGACACAATTAATGCTTTTTAACCTCTTGCAGCATTTCTATCATCTTCCTTTCCATAATGTACAGCCTCCCAGCCATAATGCTAGTGATTCAAGACAAGACAGGTATTGGTGGCTCCCACCTGTAATCCTAATTATTCAGAAGGGTGAGATGTGGACCATTGTGGATTAAAGGCAGCCTAGTAAAATAGCTTGAGAGTCTCCATCTCCAATTAACCAGCAAAAATCTAGCCTGTAGGCACGGTGCAAGTGGTAGAGTATAAATTGAGCAAACAAGCCCAGAGTTCAAATCCTGATATCCAAAAAATAATCTAGACTTAAAAAATCATAGGCCTGAATACCCTGGTCTCTTTCTTTTTGCAGCTTGCTATTTTGTAGCTGACACAGAAAATCACAGAAAGCATTATTTCAAGTGAGCCAATAAATAGTAACACAGCTTTTCAAACATAATTATAACAGACTTTTAACCTTAATAAGGCATTATACAGAAACCTCATATATAAAAGAGAAAAACAAATTTCTGGTGGAAACTTTAGGAACTTGAATATTCTTTCTTCTGCTAAGTTCTGTCCTGTCTCTCTTCTAGCTCTCCACAGTACTATTGGAAAACTAGGCTAAATATTGAGCAGTTACCAGGGGCTTTTAAGTATTTTTCTGAGTGATTTCATCAGTTCCTCAGCATTTCATTATGAATAAAATCAAGTAAAAGCTGGATGTTAGTGGCTTAAGCTTGTAATTCTAACTACTCGGGAGGCTGAAATATGAAGATCTCTGTTCAAATCCAACTCAAGCAGTTAAATCTGTGAGACTTGTATCTCCAATTAATCAACAAAAACCCAGAAGCGAAGTGTATCTCAAAAGGTAGAGCACTAACCTTGATGGAAAAAGCTAAAGGACAGTGCCCAGGCCCTCAGTGTAAGCTCTGTTACTGGTGTGCACATAGACACACACAAACACACACACACACACAGCACCAAATAAAATGATATAGTTTATACATCATTCGACTCTGCCTGATAAAGTGTAAGACATGATACTTTATTAAATAATCTGTTGGAGAGCGAAATAAAATCAATAGAGATGTTCAAATTGTCTCAGGCCTCAAAATATGCAGTTTAACAATGTCCATCAATCTTGAAGCTCAGTGATCCAAATGGCTGTGTTGACTCAGATTGGGGACCCACAACAGTGGCTGTTTCTGGCTTTCAATTCATAGTTGATTTAACATGGAATTTTGTCTAGAGCCTTCCTTAAGCCCACCCCTCTGCTTACTACTTCTTCCTGTCAATCACAAAAATTATGTACTACCTTCAAATTCTCACTACTTTTCAGGGTAACAATCTTTCTATTCATCTTTGATTCCTCTGACTTTAATGATTTGACTCTTGGTTCATCTTTGATTCCCCTGATTTCTTGTGGGCTCAATCCTTCTTTTCATCTCTGATTCTTCTGACTTCCTGTTGACTCCTGCCATGGGGTGCTCAGCAATCTCAGTGTTTTTCTGAAAGAAGTAGGAATATATAGTGTTTCTGTGCATCATTCTCCAACAGCTCATTTTCTGATATCAAGTTCCTGCCTAGATTGTTAGCCATAATACCTTGCCTTAAATCTCCTGGCTCCTGCCTACATCTGTGTCTTCATATAGACCCTGGCTTCAGTAGTATACAACTCCATATCATTCTCACCCAACATCAGCCCTTCGGATTTCACATTTTTTTCAAATGCTTTTTCTTTGAGGACTCTGCCCCTTCTGTGTTTATCAGAGTCTAATTATTCCTAATTCCTAATTATTCCTGAGGAATAGCTAGCTTATTGCATTCTTTAGGAAATCCTTGGCAGCTTCCTGTGAGTGTCTGCATAACCCTTTCTGAACTCATCACCAAGTTATAATTACTTACTCATTTATCTTTCTCTCCCACTGGCCCATAAACATGAGCGGAATCAGGAATGTTTTTCATCCCTGCACTACTCTAGTTATCATGGGACCTGTTGATTGATGATTGCTTGTTGGAGGGATGAGTATATTTGGGGAGCTTCATAAAAGATGCTCCCTTCATTCTCTTTTGAACAAAGTAATGGTAAAATGTCAGTACCACTAGGGGGCACAGAATTATAACAGAATGTTCTAGTACATCAGCTCAAAGCAGCCATTTCCCTTCTAAACTAATGTGCTCAATTTCTAAAAAGGTATACTTTTAGAAAAATTAAATGACTACTCAAATTATTTCCTCAAATAAGTGACTTAAAGATGGAGTGACATTGTCATATCCACGCACCTGAACAAAATGAAATCAGTTATAACCAAAAGCAATAAACATGGTTTTATTAATGAATGTAGTATTAGGGAAAAGATCAAAATGAAAAGAAAATGTCCAGATATTAATAGCACTCAGAATTTTTGAATGTTTTTAACTAAAGAAAATAAATAGCAAGGGTACCCGACAGCTCAGTTAGGGAATCCCTTGCCTGCTCTGTGTAAAGCCCTAGGTTGGGTCATCAACACCAAGTGAGAGAAGGAAGATGAAGGAGGGAGGGAGAGAAGAAGAGAGGAAGAAAGGAAAAGAGGAAAGGAAGAAGAAAGAAAATAAGGGAGAAAGGGAGGGAACGAAGTAGGGAGGGAGAGAAAGAAGAGGAGGAGGAAGAAAGCAAGACAGCTATCTAAAATAACTTTTTTTTTTTTTAGTCGTGGGGCTTGAACTCTGGGCTTGGGCACTGTCCCTGCACCCTGCAGCTCAAGGCGAGCGCTCTACCTCTTGAGCCACAGGACCACTTCCCTAAAATATCTTTACATGAAAAAGTCTATTTCCACAGGAAAATGAAGAGAAATATTGAAGGTATACGTTTAAAATAAAACCCAAATATTCTTTTAAAACCAACCAGAAGAATCATTCTAATACTTTCCTTCATTAAAAAAACCATCAAATTACCTAGATTAATACAAAATAATTAGAAGGTTTTTAATTTTAAAAGTGAACATAGGGTTAGTAATTTACAACTTTGATATTGGGGTTTTTTAGAATTGTTGGGAGATCTAGGTTATTTTTTGATCATTATAACTACTATTTTCAAAAAGTTATTGATTTGTCAGGTACTGGTAGCTCCTACCTGTAATCCTAGCTACTCAGTAAACTAGGATCTGAGGATCATGGTTCAGAGCCAGTTTGGAAAGAAAGCACATGAGACTCTTATTTCCAAATAACCAGCAAGAAACTGGAAGTGGAGCTGTGGCTCAAGTGGCAGAGTGCCAACCTTAAGCAAAAAAAAGCCAACCGGGAGTTTGAGGCTGAGTTCAAGTCCCAGTATTGGTTTACACACAAATGAAAAATTACTATCTTCACCTTGGTACTTCCTCCAGAAATTGAGTAATGCTGTAGTATGTACTTAGAATGTTATCATCAGAATCAAGAAAAGTTATTAGATAACCATGGGGCCTAGTAACACTGAACACAGACAAAGGATTTGCTATCATTTTGCTTTGAATGATGGTAACTATTCTTAGAAAAATAAATTTTAGTAACTGCTGGGGTGGAAATGGTGAGACCTTTTGAAGTGCTTTCTTCTTGAAGCACATTTCTCTGATCCTCTATCAACCTTTCCTTACAGCCACAGACATTCACACCTACCTCTTTTTGGTACCCCTGGGCCAAAAGCTGTTCTAAAGGGTTTCTGACTCATTCACCATGTGATGCATGCCTGAAACTCCTACTGTTAGAATTCTGTGCAGTCTGGCCAGCCTCAGAGACTCTCTGTTATTTATTGTCCTGGGTTCTCTGATGATGTCTGGTTATTGGAGTAACAACTTGAGAATCTTGTATCCTATCTCTTAGAGGTAAGAATTCTCAATGGACAAATGGTACTTCAGAATACCCTGCTGATCAATTTAAAATTGTGACAAGAACTAAATATGCTTTCTGACCCAATGGTTATTAGCATACATAAAATTCAATATATGCTGGTTGCCAGTAATTCTAGCTAATCAGGAGGCTGAGATTTGAACATCACGATCTGAAGCCAGCCTAGGCAGACAAATCCAAGAGACCCTTATCTCCAATTAGCCAGCAAAAAGCCAGAAGTGGAAGTGCAAAGCCTTGAATAAAAAGGCTAATCAAAAGTGAGGGGCCTTAGCAGAGCGCTGGTGGCTCATGCCTGTAATCCTAGCTACTCAGGAGGCTGAGATCTGAGGATCGCAGTCCAAAGCCAGCCCGGGCAAGAGAGACCGTGAGACTCCTGTCTCCAATAAACCACCAGAAAACCAGAAGTGGTGCTGTAGCTCAAGTGGTAGAGCGCTTGCCTTGAGCTGAAGAGCTGAGGGACAGTGCCCAGGCCCAGAGTTCAAGTCCCACGACCGACAAAAAAAAAAAAAAGAGGGGCCTTGAATTTCAAGCCCCAGTTACCTGTACACACAAAAGAAATTCAGTCCAGTTTTATGCTTATTGGTTAGATTATGGCTTGACAGGAAGGAAATAAAGGTGATTTGTAGGAGGGATACAGCTGAAAGATCACTTTATTTAGGAGTTGGAGATTTCAGTGATTTTTCCAAGCCTACATGCCAAATTGCTGGGCTTTATGTAAGACCCTAAGCAGCAACCAACCACAGATTTCCATTAGTAAATTTCAAATTTGTTCCAATGGTTAAGAATTCGGTCTTATCATCAGTGCTATGATTAGCCCAGGAATCTCACTTGGAATCAAAGTGCAGCCACAGCACTGGAGACCTTCATCTTTACCACCACTATTCCACACTCACACACTGATGGGAACCATGAGTTGGAACTGATGAACTTGTGTGTTGCAGAAGAGTTGTAGCAAATGGGAAAATAGGCTGGTATGGAGATAAGAAAAAAAACAACAGTAATGGCTCACTGACATTTTTTGAAAGCAGTCAAAAATCTAGTTATTCTGCCTTCTTTGTAGGCTCTGGCTGATATTTTTTGAAAGCAGCCAAAAATCTAGTTTTTCTGCCTTTGTAGGCTCTAGAAGTCTTTCTTGTTATCTCTTGCTCATAGAAGGATTTCTTTAAGTTCTCCTCCTCCTCCTCCTGCTCCTCCTCCTCTTCCTCTTTCTTTTCATTCTCATTCTTCTGGAAGCATTGGAGTTTACTCAGGACCTTACACTTGCTGGGCAGGCACTCTACTCGAGTATGCCTTCAGTTCTTTTTGCTTTACTTACTTTTAAAGTAGATATTTTTATTTATACCCATGTCAGTGTGAACTGTTCTCCTATTTATGCTTCCCTCATAGCTGGTGCAAGCCACCATGTCCAGACTTTTATTGATTGAGATGAGGTCTTTTAAACTTTTTGCCTGAAGTGACTTCAAACTAAAAAGAACAATCCCCCCAAATGGCTAGTATTATAACCATGGGCAACTATACCCAGACTAGAAATTTCAGTATCATTATTCCAGATTCTCCTTTCAGAAGAAAAATATAATGGGAGAGAGAAGACACAGAAATAAAATATTTCTTGTAACTATGTTCAACTGAGTCCACCTCCATATGGACTTCAGAAAATAAGCTTTGAAGGTCATAAATTTCAGGCAGAAAAGAAATGGTTGAAAGCCAATATGTTTCAAAGGCCAATCAACATGCACATACTACAATAAACATTTGCCTTTGAAAAGTATATCTGTCATTTACCTTTACCTCTACATCTTCATAGGTCTAATGCAATCATTATGCATGATATATACACAATATTGTTTTAGTCATGGCTCATTATGTTTACTTTCTTTTCTGATACTTCAGCAAAAAAAAGAAAAGGCAGTTTCCTAGCAACATCTATATTCAAGGGAACAACAACAATAAAAGCTTAATCACAAACATTTTATTTTCCCCAAAGTTGATTCCTGTCTGTGCAGTGAAGTTAGGTAGGTAGCAAGTATGCATCTCCTTAGCTTTTCCTCCTGTGAATTAAAGGGACAGTGAATACAATTTGCAACTTATACCTGGTTTTCCTAGCAATTGAAAGCTTTTATTGTCCATTTGCTCTTGGATGTCATTAGTATCAATGATCCGAAGGAAGAAAGAGTGGATTGGGATTCGAGATGGCTGGATTCCTAGTAATCCTTACATGAATTACTAGTTGATATATCAGTCGGTACTGTTTTTTGGACGTTTATTTCCAAATGCCCGTTATTCTGGAAGGTGCATTTCAAGGGTCCTTCCCAGATCTAAAGCCCTACTAACCATCACATCTCATTTTATTTTTAAAGTTTATGGGAAGCCAGGTACTGAGGGCTCATGTCTATAATCTTAGCTTCTCAAGAAGGGTGAGACTGGAGAATCACAGCTTGAAGTTCTGTCAGGCAGTAAAGCCCTAGAGATTCTTAGCTCCAGGTGGCTCCTATCCATAATCCTAGCTACTAGTTGGACCCTGGTGTCCAACTGAAGGATGAAAAGCCAGAAGTGAAGGTGTGGCTCAAGTGATGGTGCATTAAGTCTTGAGCCCCAAAGCCAAAGAACAGTGCCCAGACCCTGAGTTCAAACCCCAGTACAGGCACACATGCACTCATACAAAAGCCCTAAGTGAAGGTGAGACTTAAGTGGTAGAGCACCAGCCTTGCGGGTGAGAGATGAGTCCCTGAGTTCAAGCCCCAGTACTGGCAAAGTTTATTGGCATCCATTCAATGAACATCACAGTTTCACTGTAGTATTCCTTCCTCCCAGGAAAGCATCTTTGGGAAATGAAGTAGCTGGCAGCTCTCCAAAGAAACACGTGCCTGTGCCTAGCTTTCTGGAGACTTCCTGCTTGCTGGCTGCTTGGGAGGTGGGGGTCCCCAGGTGCATGCAGAGGAAATGACCTGACTGACCTCTGTGGTGGAAGTCTACACGTCTTCCTCCTTCCTTAGGAGGAAGTGGCGTTCATTTCACTGCCTTCAGAAGAGCCAAGTTTCTCCAGTTGAAAGCGTGTGCACAGCAGTCTCTGCATCTTTCACCCCGAAAGTCCCTGCACAGAAACTCCGTGGGGAGTCTAAATATAGCAAATAACAAACTCCCCCTCCCCCGCCTTCAGCCGGGGTCCCCTGTGCAGCTCGAGGATTGGAGGATGGCATATCCCCACACTCTTCTTTGCATCTGCCTGGAAGAGCGGGCACGGAGCAATCGCTCTCGCACCTCCACAGCGCGTGGGTGTGAAGTGTATTAGGGGAAAGCAAGAGTGACTCTGGGTGCTGGCACTTGGCTCGCAGTCACGTGGCACCACTGCCAGCCACAGTCTCCTGTCCAGAGGAGAGGCCTGTGGGTCTCAGGAGCAGGCCCCAGGGCTCCCACCTATAATAGATAAGAACTTAAAAAAGAAAAAAAATAAAGCATTTAAGGGGAGCCCACAGCAGCTGCCGGCAGGCGTGGTGCCCGTGTGCGCTGTGGGTTGGGGCGGTGGGAATGCGCACCTTGCTGCTTGTAACTTGTCATTGTTTTCTTTCCTATTTGGGAGGAAAGCTACTCCCTTGGAAGAAGTGTCCAAGCCTGGCTTCTTCTCAATTTCCCCACGCTGGATGTGAGCTTGAACTGCTTAAAGTTTGGACTTAACCATTTTTGTTTAAAATTCCAATTTAATTTTATTGGGGGGGGGGAAGTATCTTTGAAAGCCAGCGGCACTGTGGCCTCGCCTTCCGCCAAGGGAACTGAGCCCAGATGGGGGTGGCAGGGTGCTAGACCTGCACCCCAGTGGGAACCCCAGGCAGTTGGTTCCCGCACCCCATCTCTATAATCAAGTCAGTGTCAGCATCTGAGGCCTGGGGGTGCGCCCTGGACACCTCATCTTCTAGGATCCTTCTCCCAGCCCCTGAGACTTGGGCACTTTTCTGACTTCCTGAGACTTAAATGGAAATTTCTTGACGAGGGAACTGGGTTCGTTCTCCCCGGCTTGGCTGCCAGGTGGAGCCCGGGGGCAGCTCACCCACTGCGGAGAAGCCGCTGTGGAGTTTCACGCCCTCCCCGCACCCCACCCCCGGGCTGGGAAGGAGGGATGTTCAGTCAACTCGAGGGCGTCTGTCTGAGGCTGGGATGGAAAGTCACCGCCCGCAGGCTGCGTTGAGCGGCGGGAAGACGCCCGGTCCCCACCTCGCCCTCTCCACGGCCGCGTCCTTCGGGTGTGCCGCCCACTGAGCTGCCCACGGCTCGCCACCAGCGCGGGAATCCCAGCGTGGGTCGCGCTCGCCCGATCGCTTGAGGACGGCCGGGGACCCGGAGGGCAGGCCGGGGCCGGGCCGGCTGCACCCCCAGAGGGAAGAGGGGCAGGACCCTGCCCGGCGAGGCGGGGCAGGGCGACGGACACCTCCGCTCCGTACGCTGGGCACCACCCCACCACCTCAACCTAGCCGACAGCTCCGAACTCCCCCCCCCCCCC
>NW_012267388.1:2025417-2183572 GCF_000151885.1 Dipodomys ordii
GGGAGAGCCGCCGGGGCAAGCAGGGGGCCCGGATGAGCTTGCTGGGGAAGCCGCTGTCCTACACCAGTAGCCAGAGCTGTCGGCGCAACGTGAAGTACCGGCGGGTGCAGAACTATCTCTACAACGTGCTGGAGAGACCCCGCGGCTGGGCGTTCGTCTACCACGCGTTCGTGTGAGTACCCGCCACCCCTCTCCCTCCTCCCCTGCGCGCGCCCGGCCACGCCGGGGACCCCTCCCCACCGGTGCGCTCCGAGCCCGCGACCCCGCCGGACGCGCGCGTGCGCGCGTGCACACACTCCCAACGGAGCGCGCGCGCACGTGGTGGGTTTTATTATTACCATTATCATTATTATCGCTATCATTATTTGCTTGCACGTGTCGGTGCTCTTGCAGCCTTTCGGCTCCCCTGCGCCAGCTCCTCCATCTATGTAGCTTGAACCCCCTCGATTCCCTCGGTCCCCTCGGTCCGGCGCCCCAGGAACTGCTAGGCACCCAGCAAAAGGTGGATTTTAGGTTTCTCAGCTAATTGGGATCGGGGAGATCCTGAGCTAGCATAAACTTCAGCCGAAGCGGGGAGAGGCACAGAGAAGGCACGTTAGCGGGGTTCCGGGGTGATGGCGGAGGGGGAGACAGGTCCTCGGTACCGGGGGAGGAGCAGGGAAGCTGCTAGTTGGTGGAGAAAGCCACTGGGTTCGGAGTGCGCCCGGAAACACGCCTGGCCACCACCACGGTCGCCACCAACGGCAGATCTTGTCAGCGCGTGGAGCAATTCTTGTCACCGAGAAGGTGACTAAGGTCGAGAAGAGTGAGCCAGGCTCGAGCGTGGACCCGGGCGACGTGGGGCGCTGGAGCGCCGCGCCCAGGTGTGATCCAGGAAGCGCGAACCCACCCGCCACATCTGCCCGGAGTCAGCTCCGTGTGTGTGTGTGTGTGTGTGTGTGTGTGTGTGTGTAAGCCCCTCGCCGTCTAGCAGAGAATGCTTAATGAGAAAACGATTGGAAGCAAATGTTTATTTTCCCCACAGGCATTAAAACCTTTCAGTGGCTTTAAAGTTTACTACTGTTTTCCCCACAAGGTCCATTCATTCAGTCTCCTGTTAAGAGTCCAGGTTTTACACCCTGTTTCATTCGTGTTTTTTTTTTTTTTTGTCCCTTCCTCTTTTTCATTTTTTGCCTTTTGGCTTTCCACTCTTCATACTTGTTGCCTATGCTAAGATGAAATATAAACACGATAGAATATCTTTAGAGAAAGTTGCAATTGCCCATGCGTTCCTTCTTTCCTAGGAAAATTCATTTTGAACACATAACCTAGTTTCTTTCTGTATCATCTGTACATATCCTCATCTGAGACAGGCTGGCACCAACATGGAAAAAATAGTTTTTAATAACTTGGGGGAAAGAACTAGGTTTGTAAGTACTGAGCCTGGAATTTGACCACGTAGGACTCAGGAAGCCGTGGAGGCTACAATCCGTGGGGCTCTGGTGTCTGGAAAAGTTTACAATTCCAGGCTGCTTGTGAGCTTGTAGGATTCACTGAAAGCTCCCCTGCAACTTTCATTATTATTATTATTTCTACTAATTTCACATCCTTATTACACCCAAAGGGATTAAGTTCTATCATTTGCTGATGAAGATCATATTAATGTAGGATGTAGATACTGTAATTAATGTTAGTCATAGAGAAACACCACTGATAAGCTTTTCTTCCCTGGGTTGATAGAAAATCACTCTTATTATTTAATGAGTCCAATAAGTTATTTTGACCTGTTTTAGAATAAACTCAAGATTTAGCAATGATGACAGCAAATATATCATGCGTATAATAACTTTTTACAAGATATGCTTAACATATTCATGGCTTGGAACTTTCAATATGATGACTTCGTGGTGAATCATATGTTTTATCCACCTAGCAGTGCTTTTTATGATAGATATGATATAAATGATAGGATATGCTGATATGATATAAAAACATGATACGTTGATATTGAGAACATGAAGTTCTGCTTCATATACTTCCAGCAGTAGGAAACAGTACTGTTTTAGTTGCTACATAGACTTGCTAGGTACACCTTAGCACAAGGACTGCTTGTAATTTTATTTTATTTATTTCATTTTAAAAGTAATTATTAATTGTTTGTAATTATTAATTCTTGTGATGGTCCTGGGGCTTGGACTCAGGGCTTTGGTGCATTCTCTGAGTTTTTTTTCTTAAGCCTACTGCTCTATCACTTGAGCCACAGCACCAATAATGGCTTTTTGGTGGTTAATTGGACATAAGAGTCTCATGGACTTTTCTGTCTTTGAACCACAGTCCTTAGATACCAGCCTCCTGAGTAGCTAGGATTACAGGCACCCAGCTTAAATGGGTTTTGGAATAGCTGGACTTTACACATTAAATTAATAAATCAAACTTGCTTTGAGCTGTACATCTAACAAGACCACTAATAACGCAGGAAATTACAAGAAAATCACTTCTAGAAGAGGTGTAACTAACTAATTCCCTGCCAGCCTGGGAATCCCCAAATCTTACTTTAATAACAGTTTTTGTAGCATATTAAGGTTCCTGCCAAGAAACAAGTGCACTGTGATTAATGAAGCACTTCAGGGATGAATTTACTTGGTAGACCAATGTTTATACTGCCAAGAAACAAGAAAAGTGTACTTAAACTTATGCTTTAGGTAAAGAAAAACCTCTGTTAAATATGTAAAACTCATTATATAATGATACTTTAATGATATAAAATGTGGTTTTAAGAGTACTTATTCCAAGCTGGGTGGTGGTGGCTCATGTCTGGAATCCTAGGTACTCAGAATGCTGAGAGCTGAGGGTGTGGTTTGAAACCAGCCCTGGCAGAAAAGTCCGTGAGACGCTGCAGTTAACCAGCAAAAAGACATAAATGTTGCTGTGGTTCAAGTGGTAAAACACCAGTCTTATGTGAAAGAGCTAAAGGACAGCATCCATGCCTGGAGTTCAAGCTCTAGTATTGGCCTGAGGATGCCGGTGCACACACGAGTACTTAGCCCACCAATAAGAGATATCTGAAATGTCTGAAATACTTGCTTGCAGTTGGTGAATCGGGGGATTAGAAGATCAGTGTCATTGCTGTACTTTTGGTTTTATGGGTAGCATTTCCTGCCTTTAGCTGTTCTTCAGTTTATTAGATGAGCCATTAAAAATATAAGCTGACTAATTTCCTTGAATGTTGTTTGATTTTTCCTAGTTCCCCTTCCTTTCGGGAAAATTTTATGGTCATGGTGGTACTATGTAGAGGAATCATAGTGGGATTCTCTGTATAAATTTGCCTTGCTGTAGGAAATGTGGTTCTGAGACAGTACACAGGAAATAGTAGTGTAGATACATCTTACTTAACACTCCCCCAGTGTATATTTGCCTGGTTTAAGACCATGGAAGAAGATTCATAAGTATTTTTAAACTAGAAGAAATATTCCAGACACCCAAGCTAAAAGCCCTGAAGGCATCCCTTTTTTCATACTTCCTCCTTCTGGCCATCCAAATGGTCATTCTGTCCTGTTTATTTACGCATAAATATTTTGGAAATACATTTCTTTAAGTTCTTTGCTTTTCCCACCTCTGCCTGGTTCTAAGTACCTCTGCATGGGATGATTGTAATACCTGCCTGTTTGATCATCTCCCTTCTATTAAGGACCTTGTAGTAGGAGTCTCTGAAACCATAGCTCTAAATGTAAGTCTTTTCACTTCCTAAAAATGCAGATATTTATTTATTCATTTTTGACAGCACTAGGATTTGAACTCAGCACCTTCCACTTGCTAGCTGGCACCTTTCCACTTCAGCCACACACTTAGTCCTTTAACTTTTAGCTATTTTTGGTAAAAGACCTTGCATTTTTTTGTGTAGGCCAACTGGAACCACATTTCTATTTACTTGTCCTGTGTGTCTGAGTTGACAGGCCCACACTGAGCTACTGATTGAGATGGCATCTCACTGAGTTTTTGCCTGAGGGGCTTGGAATCATAATCCTCCCAGTTACCTGGATTTCAGGCATGAGCTATTGAACGCTGTTAAAATGCAAATCATGTATTATTCCCTTGCCTTAAATCTTTCTGTTATTATGTCTTATTAATTTGTATATGTGTTTATTTTATTTTATTTTTATAAAAGCTGAGTGGCAATGAGCCTGCGAAGTAGCTTATTGGTAGAATGCTTGCCTAACATGCATGAAGCTCTGGGTTCGATTCCAGGACCAGCTCCAGGACCAGCAAAAAAATGCAAAAGAAAACAACAAAAAAGCTGAATGGCAATTATTAATTATAGTATGTGTTGATTCCCAAATTAGTAAGAGAAAGACCTCTACTTTTAAGGATGGAAAAGATTCTAGCATGTGGTGTTTACAACCATATGAAAAAGTGTGACACAATATCCATGATTTTTTTTTTTTTTTTGGTCGGTTGTGGGGCTTGAACTCTGGGCTTGGACGCTGTCCCTGTGCTCTTCAGCTCAAGGCGAGCGCTCTACCACTTGAGCCACAGCGCCACTCCGGGTTTCTAGTGGTTTATTGGAGATAAGAGTCTCACGGACTTTCCTGCCCGAGCTGGCTTTGAACCACGATCCTCAGATCTCAGCCTCTTGAGTAGCTAGGATTACAGGCGAGAGCCATGGCACCCGGCATTCATGCTCTTTAGAGGAGGTAGGTTACCAAGCTCTATGGGAAAGGAGAAGGTAGTGGAGGAGATGAATGCAAAACCATCAGCAGTCTCCTAAGAGAGAAAATGAGACATGAGCTGACTTGAGACAAATGAGTCCTTAATTTGCACTTAGGCAAAAAAGGGAGAATGAGGTCCTGATGGAGAAAGAAGCTTATGTAAAAGTTTGGAATTGTGAATTGGTGCAGTAATTGTATGTGCTCCCAAGAATTTGTAGGACAAGACCATGTAAAAAATCACATGTTGCCAGATGCAGGTGGCTCACATCTGTCACTCTACTACTCAGGGAGCTGAGGTATGATGATCATCAATCAATGCCAGTCCAGGCAGAAAATTCTATGAGATGCTTATCTTTATCTAGTGAACTAGCAAATGAAGCTGGAAGCGAAGGTGGGCTCAAGTGGCAGAGTGAAGAAGTTAAGGGAGAGCTCCAAGTCCTGGGTTCAAGCCCTAGTACTGACAGCAAAAAGAAGACAAGTCATATAGCTAACATTTGGGAGCCTCAGATGCTAGCCATGGAATCTGGTCTTTATCCTATAGGTAGTATTACACTGTGATGAAAAGGAGGAAAGTGAGGCAATCAGATAAGAATTTTGGCAATACGTACATTTTTATCGGCTTAGAAAATGAGCTGGAACTGAGCGCTGGTGGCTCACACCTGTAATCCTAGCTACTCAGGGGGTTGAGATCTGAGGATCACAGTTCAAAGACAGCCCAGGCAGGAAAGACTCTTATTGCCAATGAACCACTAGAAAACTGGAAGTGGTGCTGTGGCTCAAGTGGTAGAGTGCTAGACTTGAACTGAAGAGCTGAGGGACAGCATCTAGGCCCAGAGTTCAGCCCCACGACCTCAAAAAAAAAAAAAAGAAGAGTTGGCAGATCCAAAATGGAGTCATTGTGGCCTATTGTAAGATGGAAGCCACTGTATCAAATTTTCATTCAGTCTTGTAATCTTTTTTTTTTTTTTAAATTGTGAAAATACTGTATAGAGGGGTTACAATTACATGGGCAAGGTAATGAGTACATTTCTTATCAAGCATTGTTGCCTCCTCCTTTGTTTCCCCTTCCCATCCCTTCCCCCCCCCCCCCCCCCCCCCCAGTCTTGCATTCTTTCTGCAAACATCTATTTACTCTTTCCAATATACCATGTGCTGGTCGAGAAAGAAGAGAGAAGATTGCCCAAGAAAAAAAACCCAGACAATAACTTTGAAGGAAAAGGAAACATTAAGCTGTAGAATTGGCTGATTGTTTTCACCAGTCTAACACATAGTATGAGAACACAGATCTAACCTGGGGATTTGAAGAACAGAAATGCCATCCATGAATGCATGGGAAAGAAGACATTGTAGAGTGTAAGTTCACATTTGGGCATGTTATGTTTTAGATGTTTTGGGTTTTTTTTTTTGACGGTTGTGGGGCTTGAACTCTGGGCCTGGGTGCTGTCCCTAAGCTCTTCAGCTCAAGGCAAGTGCTCTACCACTTGAGCCACAGCACCACTTCTGGTTTTCTGGTTGTTAATTGGAGACAAGAGTCTCATGGACTTTACTGCCCGAGCTGGCTTGGAATCATGATCCTTAGATCTCAGTCACCTGAGTAGCTAGGATTACAGACATGAGCCACTGGCACCCAGCTTGTTTTAGATGTTTTTGAGTCATTCAGGTTGCTGTTGAAATGGATCAGAGAATAGTACTGAACTAAATACAGGCCTTTTCCAGGAGGTTTTAGATCAACAACCAGAACTTTTTTAGGTACGTAGTATGATGATGATGATGATGATGATGATGATGATGATGATGATGATGGTGGTGGTGGTAGTGGTGGTGGTGGTGGTGTATGTGTGTACTGATAGGGGGCTTGAACTCAGGGTCTAGGTTCTGTTGCTCTACCACTTGAACCACAGCTCCACTTGTGGCTTTATGCTGGTTAACAGGAGATAAGAGTCTCATAGACATTCCTGCTTGGGCTCAAATTTCCGTTTCTTGTGATTGCAGGCATGAGCCACCAGTGCCTGACTAGTAAGATATTTCTGGATAACTGAATCTGCAAAGCTCAAAATTAATCTGATATTTAGCTTGTATATTTAGGCTTTTGAGGTTCTAGTAGTTTGTGTTAGTAAAAGCAGTGTGTAGGGGAAAAATGAGATAGTTTAGGGAATAGGCAATGATTTACCACATGGTAAAGAAGAATCTTAGGAATATCAGAGCCAGCCAGTGGGTGGAAGAATACAGAAAACATGTGCAGAAGAACACCCAAAGGCCAGGGGGAAAGCCAGAATAACTTGTTTTTATGAAGGCAAATGAAGATGTACACAAAACTAGAAGTTATGGTCAGCAGTTTGTGGTGCTGCAGAAATGTTTTAAAGTTGGGTTAGATTTCATTGGATAGCTCAGGTTGGAGACTACTCTGTTGAGCTTCCCCCATAGCAGCTGACGTGGTGAGTGTTAGGATTTCAGTAGACTGAGAATGGTTAAAAGTAAGCTCCAGATCCACTGAGACAGTTCACAGGACCTTCAAGTTATGGCTATGGATTCTCTATCAGGCCTTATTGCAACTTCTCCTCTTTAATATGCATTCCAGTAAAATCCTTTCTGAACTGGTCTGTCCTGTATTTCACCCTTGTCCTTTTGCTCATGCTGTGCTTGAGGACTCTGACCACTTCTTGCATTGGCTTTCCAACTCCTATAGTGTCTTCAAAATCCAGTGTTTACAATCCTAGCTCTTGAGGAGGCTGGAATCTGAGGATCAAAATTCAAATCCAGCCCAAGCAGGAAAGACCATGAGACTATTGCCTCCAATTAGGCAACAAAATGCCAGAAGTAGAGCTGTGACTCAGTGGTAGAGCACCAGCCTTGAGTGAAAAGGCCAAGTGAGAACATGAGGTCTTGAGTCTAAGCCCCAGTGTTGGTATTACAAAAAGAGAGAAGAAAAGAGAAAAAGAAGAGAAGAGAGAAAGACATGCAAGGATGGTTTCTCAGTCTTTCAGGATGAATCAGGTCCTGTTGTCTCAGGTTCTATGGTAGAGAAAGACATGCAAGGATGGTTTCTCAGTCTTTCAGGATGAATCAGGTCCTGTTGTCTCAGGTTCTATGGTATTCTGGGATCTGATCAAAATAGTATTCCCCCAACTCGCCTCACTGTATTGTCATTTCTGGCTACCTTTTCTGTGTTTCTTGTACAAAGAAGAACATACCCACACAGGAAGTGTCCTACTTACCTATGAATCTCAAGGTCCAAGCAGCGTTTTTTTGTATCTTGTAGACCCTCTATAATTGCTTCTTTAAGAGGAAGTTAATCATTTTCTTGGAATCCTTCCATACAGGAGTTTTAGGATTAAGATGAAGCTAAAAGAACCACCAGGTCTTTCCAGTTTTCTTAGAAGTAACATTTAAGAAAATGATAACCAGTGGGAAGCGGCCTCAGAGATCAGGGCTTTGCTCTCAGCTTGACAACTAATTAGCTGTGTGACTTAGAGGAAGTTGTTTTATCGTTCTGGGTCTTCAAATCTTCATCTTTGTATGGTCACCATGATAGTGTCTGCCGTCCAACTGAGTTTTTTTTTTTTAGATGTATATGCTGCTATTATTTATTGTAACATCACCCTACTTCATAAAATATGTAAACATTTGCCTAGATGTCGTTGATGTTTTGCCTTTTTTTGATTATGCAACATTTATAACATCATCTGACTTACAACTTTTTTTGTTCTGAAGATTCATTTTTTTTCCAGGCAGGGGAGAGAATATTTAACAGTTTGTTAGCTTGTTGTGTGACTTCAGTTACTCATAGTAAATGGTCCTTAATCTGTTCTTTTGCCCCAAACTTGCAAATGTTCAGGTGTTAACAGCAGACTTTCTACCCCAGACTGTGACCATCTGTCCATCTGCTCCTTTCTTATTCATTCTTCACATTTTCTGTGAATCCAGTATTGCTCAAATTTCATTCAGTAAACATTGGGTGTCTTTGGGGTGCCAAAGCCTAGATGAGTTACTAAGGCTATTCTGGTTAATATAAGCAATTGTAATAAGAAGGAGTTCATTTCAGAGGGGAAGACAGAAAAACAGAGAAATAATATGGTAAATGCTTAGTGAAAGTGTATACACCATGCAGTAAGCACCCAGCTGAGGTTTTGAAAGACAATGTTGGGTGTCTAAAATGCAATCATGAAAGGAAAAGAGTAAGCTGGGTGCCAGTGGCTCATGCCTGTAATCCTAGCTACTCAGGAGGCTGAGATTTGAGTCCATGAGACTCTTATCTCCAGTTAATCACCAGAAAACCAGAAATGGCACTGTGACTCAAGTGGTAGAGCACTAGCCTTGAGCTGAAAAGCTCAAGGACAGAGCCCAGGCCTAAAGTTTAAGCCCTCTGACTGATGAAAAACAGAAAAAGGAAAGAGGATTTTCATCAGTTCCCCTCCTCACTTCTGAGATAGAAGGTGGCATTAGTTGTTAAAACTTTGCTCATAACTCTCAAGATCTCTGTCCACAATACTCCTTTGCTTGAAGGAGAGATCTGTTTCCCATCCATGCATACATCATCCCTAAAATCAGGGGCTCCCTCTCTCTTGTTCATTGCTTTTTCCCGTTCATGCCTACCATGTAAACCACGGTGTAAACATACATCATTACTCTTACTGACACCATCTCCAAAATACTCCAGTACTTCCCTTCTGGAAGATGGAATTTTTTCCTTACTGGCCATTGTCTGTGTCTGACACCACTAGATCCAATTAATTGCTTTATTATTTATGAGAAATTCTGTTCTGAATTAAGTCTATGGGTCTAGAAATTGATACTTGAATTTTATTGTTCTTCCAAGTTCCTTAAAAATCACCGACTTCTAGATACAGAGAATCTTTTTAGTGATTTCTCTTTAGCTGATACAATACTGGTATACTTCATTTCCTTCAAATTATAATTTTAGAAAAATAAAGTTAACAATAGTTGAGGACCTTATTGCTGTTTGAAATATTGTAAAGTGTGAAGATACTTAAAACTTACTGGAAATGCTGAAAATAGTAGGGCCTAAAAGAAATAATACACAGCAACATAAGATTTTTTTCCTTTTTTATTTATATAATTATTTTCTACCTTTAAGTAGGGGCTTCAATTCAACATGTCAGTTATGAGTACAGTGTATCTTGGTCAATGTCACCACTTTTCATGAAAAGAATATTTCAAAATGGAATAAAATCCTGAGACAAGAATCACTATAAACAAGGAAGAGAGCCAGCAGCCTTTTGATAATTACTTGCAATGAAGTAATGCCAATTTTATTTTTTAATTGCAGATGGTCCTATTGGCAGACCAAAGTGCCAGTAGAGCATGTTTGATCCCAGACCAGTGGTGTGAAACCACTAGAAGCCCAATTGTCAGACAGTCATAGCACACAGTTATGGTTAATGACTTGTCTGTGTTTCCAGTTTAATTTTCTTTTTCTTCAACTTTGTATGAGGATGCTATTTGAAGTTTGATTTGGTTGCAACCTGGGAGACCAATTGGCCACACAATTGCATTTTTTCATAAACAGTGAGATACTTGGATGAGTCTCAGAGTTTCAAGCATACCTTCTAATTCTTTGTAAGTTTGAAGTGTGAGCTTCCTAAATTAAATTACATCCATCGTTTCCTACTTTTAGTAGTTTGAACTTTTTATGTTACTCACATATTATTATTATGCATGCATATATTCCAGACATACACAGAATTAACCTAAATATATCTTTTTGCAGAGATTTTGTGTCAGTGAAAATATTTACATTTCTCTTTGTTTTGTTTCACCAAAGGTAAAATGAGGCACTTGAATAAAATGCGATTTAGAAATAAAAAGGATTTTACATTTACTCTTGGTATTATAAAGATGGTCTTATAATTTGAACGATGTATAAGTTTACCTATATATGAAGAAATACACATTTTTTATAAACTCAGAGATAATATAATGGATGCTGTTTCCATGTTTGCATGCTAAAGAACTAGAATTTTATTTTGTGGATGTCGAGCAGCCTATGAGGCAGATAGGATTTTGACAGATAATAATTCTAGTAGATTTTATTTGGGATATGGTCTCACTGAACGTGAACTCTTTTTTGTTTTTTTTTGGTTGGTTGTGGGGCCTGAAATCTGGGTCTGGGCGCTGTCCCTCAGCTCTTCAGCTCAAGGCTAGCACCCTACTCCACTTGAGCCATAGCCACAGCACCACTTCCAACTTTTTCTGCTTATGTGGTGCTGAGGAATCGAACCCAGGGCCTCATGCATGCAAGGTAAGCACTCTACCACTGAACCACCTTCCCAGCACCTGGACTTGAACTCTTTATGTATATATTCCAAACTAGTCTCTAACTTGCAATCTTCAGGCTTTAGCCTTCTGAATGCTGGGATCACAGGTATGTGATCCATACCATATTGCCATTGGATTTTTCTTTTAGATTTATCACACTGTCAGCTCTATGACTTATGGCTTGATAAGGACCACACTGGACATGGAGGACCAGTTTTGAAACTTACTCCAACCTAAGCAAGAGATAATTAGGGTGTAGACTGGGAAATGATAGCAGGATGGAAAATATATGCTGAAAAAATTGGAATGTATTAACAAATGATCTAATGCAGAAAACGATAAAAGAAGATCAGATTGGTTATTTCCAGCTTCTTTTCTTGGATAGTTTACAGATGTTAAACACTTTACTGAGATCAAGCATGCAGATGGAACAACTGGTTGAGGAGAATGTGAGATGTAAAAATGTGAGTTTAATCATAGAGATAATCTGCTTGCAGTGCTGGTGGGCTGTCCAGCTACATATGGCCACATGGCTTGTGGATGATGATACAGCAGTAAAGAGTAAGAGAAGCAGGAGAAAGATGGTGACCTGAAGCATACTAGCATTTGAAAGATGAGCAGAAGATATGAGGAATTTAATGAAGTGTACAATGAGATATAAAGAATCACTAGATCCTCAGAAGATGGCAAGGTGGTTATGGAAATAAAGTGTTATGTGAAACCAAGAGTTTCACAAAGTAATCAACTATGAAATAGGGGAGTGGCTTAGTATAATAAAGAACAAGGATCAGGGTTGGGCATCACTAACACCCACAAACACTATACTTATAACAGCACAGGGAAGAGGTTCAGGAGCCGCATGTCTCCCAGACCTAGATGCACTGGGGAGAATTGAACTAGAGTGAGATTTTAAATTCTCCTTTCTGTTTCAAGTCATTGGATGAACATCTCAGCTTTCTGGTTTGTAAAATTAGCCTAGAATAATCACAGTTGTCTGAGTTCACAGTATGTATAAGACATGGGCAAGGAATTATAGATAGGAGTGAATGATAAATAAGAGATAGTCAGTTGCCTTAAAGATTTTACTTTAAATCTAGAGTGGTATTAATTCATGATTTACTTCATCACAAATGAACCCTCAAAACATATTTAAGAACCAAAAGGATCAAAGCAGTGTCTGGCTTTTCTCCAGTGATGTTTAGTGACTGCTGCAATAGAAAGGATTTATCCTGTACAGACCACTGATTGCCTGTTCTCCTGACCCTTTGGGAAGTTTCCAAGCTGGGTATTCAGCTGCTTGTGAAGGTGAGTGGGTGTTCAATACAGGGCATTCCCACACAGAAACCAAACACAGGAGTTCCCACTGATCATAGTAATTTCTAAACAGTAGTAATTAAACTGGTTAAGCTCAGTGTTCTCGTTAATAAAACATTCTGAGTATGTTTAATTTGCTCCAAAGTTTTTAAAATAGAAAGGTAACTGATGCCACTTCATAATACTGTTTGAGGGATGAGAACTCCCCCTTCCCCAAAGGCTTGAGAATAATAATAACCTAAATGTTTGGTTCAACAAAAGGACATTCGGATTTTTCAGTATATAGTTTAAACTTCTAATATGTTTAATATTTTATTTATTGACTTTCTTCTTGTGCCAGTTTTGGAGTTTGAGCACTATCCATTGTTTTTTGGTTTTTGTTTTTTTTTCTCAAGAATTCTGCAACCTGAAACACAGTTTCTCTTCTGACTTTTTGGATGTTAATTGGAGACAAGAGGCTAATGGGTTATTCTCCCCAGGCTGTTTTGGAACTGTAATCCTCAGATCTCAGCTACTGAACAGCTAGGATTATAGGCATGAGGCACCAGCACCTGACCAGTCCCCACATCCCCCCCTTTTCCCTAAGGAACTGATTATCTAGTCTTCTATTACCTCATTTCAGTACATGAGTGTCTGATACATACTCTTTCCTTGGAACTCATTGGGAATACTTTTTCCCAGTTGGTCAACAATCTTGAAGAATTTGAAAAATGGGCTCTTTTTTCAGCAAGACCAAAACACTTGTGCATCTGAGGCCAGGAATTATTAGGAATATGTACTCGCTGCCATCCCGAAGATACTCTTCATTCATTTATTTGAAGCTACCTTTTAAAATTTCATTTTGTGTATGCATGCATGCATGCGTGTGTGTGTGTGTGTGTGTGTGTGTGTATACGTACGTATTGTGTAACCTGGTGCTCTACCACTTCAGCTACACCTCCACTTTCAGCCTTTTTTTTTTAAACTACTACTTAATTGGAGACAAGAATCTATGGATTTATCTGTCCAGGCTGGCTTTGAACCTGATCCTCAGATCTCAGCTTCTTGAGTTGCTAGAATTATAGGTGTGAGCCACCAATGTCTTGTAACAATTTTTTTTAACTAGACCAGCATTTAGATTAAAATATTACAAGGTAAGATTTAATTTGACTTAAATTTGTAATGTAGATGATAAAATTCTATCGTTCTTTTTTTGCCCAACCAAATGGAAAAGGCAGTACAAAATGGCAATATAAATGACTTTTGGACAGTACACTGAAAACTTTCAAGGTAAGTTCTTGCCTCTAAGGCATTTCAACTCTTTTGTAATACTTGACATATAGAAGAGATGACCTGTTGGAGACAATCATTTTACCAAGCTTGAACCTTCAAGTAGCCATCCAAGTATTTTTCTAGAACAAAGCCAACTAAATTCCTTTAGACTGAGACTCATAAAGTGTCAAGGGAAAGAAATGGGTTAGAATTTTCTTCATGGAACAGACTACTTGAATTAATACAGCTCAATATCATTCTTACATTGAGATGGCCTGTTGCCAGTGGCGTGGGTAGTAGGTGGCTGTAGATGTTTCCTTTGTTCTTGGGTATGCAACTACACAGACAGGAATGGTACCCTCAAAGGGTGAGGCAGATGGTCTGACAAGGCCAAAGACAACTGGAATTTGTTGGAAATTGGGGCTTTTATCCAAAAAGATGGTATTGCTGAATCAGGAGGATCATAGTTCAGAGCCATCCTGGGCGGGGATGTTCACAAAATTGTTTTCCCATTAATTACCAAAAGCTAGAAATGGAACTGTGTCTCAAGTTATATAACACCAGCTTTGAGCGAAGAAAGCTAAGAGAGAGACCAGGACCTGAGTTCAATCCCTCGTATAATCAGAGAGAGAGAGAGAGAGAGAGAAAGAGACAGAGAGAGACAGAGGCAGAGACAGAGAGACGGGGGGCGTGCAAGAGAGCAAGAACAGTTATGTTATTGAATAGCTAGAAACTGAGGATTTTCTTCAAATGATCTGGCATTTGTATATGATCTGTCCAGATGTGGGATGCCTAAGCATGCACAATTGATGATTTTGCCATTCCAGGTTTAACTTTGACTTGAGGAGTGGGCTCTCCATGGAGGATATAGAGCCATACCTTAATACTCAATTTTTAGGTATATATTACTATGTTAATTGTTGTTTCCAGAGTGGAGCCTATTATGTCAATCATTGGTCCCAGTGCAGACCATTGGTTTTAACTGCTTGAAGGGTTGCACACCTACATGTTCATGCCAATAGTTTTTCAAGCCTTCCAAAGATGGAACAGAAAATAAAGTAGCAAAGAAAAATACCTAGTCATCATATCTGGAAGAAATATGTTAGGTTCCAGACACTGATTCAGGCCAACACTGCAGCCCCTCATTCCCTTCTCTGTAGGATAATAACAATAACTTCCGGATTCAGAGTTTTATTCCAGGCTTTGGGGCAAGAAGTAGATAAAAGAGTAAGTTTGTAAGTGACATTAGGTGAGGTGGCCTAGACAACCATAAACAAGAGTAGTTAAGAAATGGTTACATTATGCTGGAGAAAATAGAATATTTCTCTAATAATACAATTCACTATTGTCATCAATGTTCCTCCAAAGTAATAACTAAAAAAAACCCCAGCTTTTTGTTCTTTTTCATTGGCTCAAATTCTATTTTTATGTTACAGTCTTAATATATATTCCCAAAGCATGTGGTAGAATATTTAAGGGATCTGTTCACAACAGTCTATCATGTGCTGCTTTTTCTCTCTTCCTCCTCCTCCTCCTCCTCTTCCTCTTTTTCCTTTCCCTCCCTATCATTCCTTTCCTCCCTCTCCCTCTCCTCTTCCTTATCTTCCTCATCCTTCCCCTTCTCTTTCCCCTTCCACTTCCTCTGCTTTTCTTTTCTATGTTACTAGAGTTTGAACTCAGGGGAGTCTTGTGTTCACTCAGATTGCTTGCTTGCTAGCATGCTCTACCACTTGACCACACTTCCACTCCTGCTTTTTTTTTCTGGTTATTTTGGAGACAAAGCCTCATGGATATTTTTGGCTAAGACTGGCCTCAAACCTCCATCCTCCTGATTTCAGCCTCTGGAGTAACTAGGATTGCAGGGATAAGTTACCAGTACCTGGATTAATTATGTTTCTGTGCTTTTTTTTTTCAAGGGCCACATGCAAACTTAGGTAGGATTCCTTAGAGTTTCTTTAAGTTTTCTAATAGCTACCAATTTTTTCTGGAATACTCATATTTAGCAAGTGGGTTGTGAAAGATCATCTTTCCTATTTTATAAGCTAATTACTCTTTGATGGTTGAGAAATGAATTAGAAAGTAATTTTTCTTACAGATGGAACTCTTTTTGGAAAAAAGCACCATGTTTAAAAAAATCTGAATATGTTTGTAACATGAATTGCACTTACCTTAAAAATACTTACCATATAGGGCTGCGAAGGTGGCTTAGTGGTCGAGTGCTTGTCTCGCATGCATGAGGCTCTGGGTTCGATTCCTCATCACCATATAAACAGAAAAAGCTGGGAGTGGTGCTGTGGCTCAGATGGTAGAGTGCTAGCTTTGAGCTGAAGAGCTGAGGCATAGTGCCCAGGCCCAGAGTTCAAGCCCCACAACCGACAAAAAAAAGAAAGAAAAGAGTTACCATATAGTCTACTGAGTTTCATTATGAAATATTTTCTGTAGAGAATGAATGTCTCAAATTAAGGCAGCAATTAATAACAGACTGCACAGAGCTGGGCCTGGTGTGTTCTCATGGGGAATATGAAGGAAGGGAAAATAAGATGTGAGGAGTAGTTAGCCGTCAGTTATCTCCTTATAAGTGAAAAGAAATGAAAAAGTTCAAGCTTTCAAACTGTCATGCAAGCGTGGCTATGACCAAGCAGCAATTGGTTGGTTTTTAGGTAGAAAAGGATGCTCATATGGACTTCTATCTTGCTTGTCTTTTGAAGAGAAAGATAGAATTACAAGTTACAAGTATAAAGGTGATATGAAAAGTTAATAAGAGAGTAAACAGTAGAAATATAAGGGGGTGAGAGAATAAGAGGGGAAAAAAAGGTAAATTAGGGCAATCTAGCATTTGTGAGAGTACCAAATCTCAAAGAAGAACTGCAGCAGTTTGAAGGCATTAACAAAGAGATGAGGTTGTACATGTTCTTTAAAAAAGGACAGTAGCGTAGAAAACTGAGATAAAAGGAGAAGCAATGAGGATCTAGAACCATGTGTGGCATCTACAGCACCATGTGGTACAATGACATCCAAATTCATAGTATAAGTAACGAACAAACAAATAAATGTTCTAGAAAAAAGAACCAGAGCAACTCTGCAAATAAGTGGTGCAGTGTGTGGACAGAAGCAATCAGCATCTTTTTTTTAAAGTGCATTTCTTTTTTATTATTGTTATTATAAAACGTGATATACAGAGGGATTATAATTACATAAGTGAGGTGAAGATTACATTTCTTTTTGGACATGTCACGTATTCATATACTGTTTTGTAGAATAGGAACTTCTTGGTACAATTATTTAAAGGTAATAATTTTTAAAAAAGAAATGCAATCAGCATCTTTAAAAGCACATCAAAGCTGGGCACTGATAGCTCACTCCTGTAATCCTAGCTACTCAGACCGATCCTCTGAGATCAGAGAATTGTGGTTCAAAGCCATTTGAAATCTCAGTGCCCTGAGTAGCTTGGATTATAGGCATGAACCAGTGACACTGGCCCAGGTGGAGTTTTTATATGATCATGTAGAAGCCTCAATGTTTAAGATTCAGAGAATTTCTCTAAACAGTGGTATGCAGAAAAAATTTGAAAAAGGAGATGTAGCCATAACCCTCTAATGGCTGTGTAGCTACATTGAAGGGAATACAAATGTTCTAGAAGTTGTATACATACAACATGTATGACCTTGGGAAAATTGAAACCCCTCTAAATCTGACTATGTTATAAGTGTGGAAATAATGAAACAAGCTAAGTGTGTGTGTGTGTGTGTGTGTGTGTTGGAACTAGAGTTTAAACTCAGTGCCTCAATGTTCTTTGCTTTGGGTTTTCTGTTCAAGACTGGTGTTTTACCACTAGGGCAACAGCTCCACTTCTGGCTTTTTGGTGACTGATTGGAAGTAAGAGACTTTCCTCACAGACTTTCCTGCCTGGGCTGGCTTCCAAGTATGGCCTCATATCTTACCTTCTTGAATAGCTAGGATGACAGGTTGAGCTACCAGCGCCAGGCTCCAGACATGGTTTAGAAATTCCTTATATAATCACTGGTAGGAGGAAAACACAACAACCATATAGATTTATATTTCCTTATGGATAGTATTCTTAACCTCCTAAAGGAAACCAATACTTCTGTAGACAGGCATATGTGAAAAAATAAGGAGTGCTCAACAAGTAAATAAGTGAATTAATTAAATAGCACTTGATTCACAACCACATTGTATTTGTTACCTGAATTATATAAGACTGTTGTATGTTCAAATTCTGTGACCTGGAACAGATTTTTTTCCCCTTCAAATCAGGAAATATCTTATCATCTTTTTTATTTTGGAACCTCTGAACCTCTTGTTGTGACACATTTAAAAAGCTAAAGAACTCTCTAGTTGGAAGGACCTTTGGGGCTTGTTCCAACACTGCCCATTTACATCAGAAGACAGTCTACAAAAAAGTTAAGCCGGGGCTGGGAAGGTGGTTCAGTGCTTGTCTTGCATTCATGAGGCCCTGGGTTTGAATCCTCAGTACCACATAAACAGAAAAAACTGGAAGTGGTGCTGTGGCTCAAGTGGTAGAGTGCTAGCCTTGAGCTGAAGAGCTGAGGGATAGTGCCCTGGCCCAGAGTTCAAGCCCCACAACTGAAAATAAAAGGTTGCACCATTTGCTCAGCACACATTGATGGTTGGATTTAGCTCTGGTGAGCAGGCCTGCCACTACACTTGTAGGTCTGTGGCCTTCCTTAACCTTATTCCTCTGGAAGGTATCCTGTTTTTATTTTTGTTTTGTGTGTTTTTTTTTAATGTGAAAAGTGACATTCATTTTAAGTGGTATGGTTTGTTAACTCTGCAGAAGATATTTTATCTACAAGCATTTCTTACCTTTTCACTCTGTATAATAGCAGAAACAGATTTCCTCCTTCTAGAAATGCCTAGTAGCTAGCAAGAGATATTTATGTTTATGATATTAATTAATGAATTAATTTTATTTATTTATATTTAGTGCTAGTGCTGGGGCTTGAACTCAGGGCCTGAAGACTGTCCCCTTAGCCTTTTCACTTCAGCCTGGTTTGTGCTCTACCACTTGAGGCATATCTCCACTCTGGCTTTTTGCTGGTTAATTAGAGTTAAGTGTCTGACTGACTTTCTAAGCCCAGGCTAGCTGTGAAATGCAGTTGTTAGATATCAGTCCCCTGAATAGCAAACACAGTGTGGGCCTGTATTATTGTTGTTTAAGGGGCTTCAACTCAACATGTCACATTATGAGTTTAATACATATTGGTCAGGGTCATCCCATCAACCTGTTATGCCAATCAGATCTAACACACTTTTAGGTCTGAAGAGACTGGGATCTAGACCAGCGAGACAAGATCCTATCTCCTGAAAACTGTCACCCTACCCATGAAAATAGAGGATGATCTTCAGCTTTAGAAACACAAGATTTTGTCATGAATGGTTAAAATTAACTTGAATTTGATTCTCATGTTCCTAATACTTCTTTATGTATATCAAATAAAGTTCTGGTAGTTATCATTAAAATGTAGTGGTTCTATTAATCAATATTTGGAGAAAGACAGTTGGATGGCTGTTTAAAATCATGACCCTGATAGTGACCGTTTTTGCTTGGCTCACCTCATACAGTCACTCAAGCATTGGAGTGTAGTATATGTTTCTTAATGCATTTATTATTAATCTCAGAAAAAATTGAAGTGCAGAATTAATTAATTGTGCTGGTACTAGCCCTTGAACTCAGGGTTTGACACCCTGGTTTGGATTTTCACTAAAGTTTGGCACTCTATTACTTGAGCAACAGCTCCACTTACAACTTTTTGATAGTTAATTGGTGATAAGAGTTTCATGGACTTTTTTTTTTTTAACCTCAGCTAGCTTCAGACAGCAATCATCAGATTTCAGCCTTCTGAGTAGCTAGGATTACAGGTATGAGCTACCAGCAACTGGCTTCTATTTATTTATTTATTTTTATTTTTGTTGTTGGTCACTGGGCTTGAACTCTGGGCCTGGACGCTGTCCCTAAGCTCTTCAGCTCAAGGCAACAGCTCTGTCAGTTGAGCCACAGTGCCACTTCTGGTTTTCTGGTGGTTAATAAGAGATAAGAGTCTCACGGACTTTCCTGCCTGCGCTGACTTTGAACCGAGATCCTCAGATTCAGCCTCTTGAGTAGCTAGGATTACAGGTGTGAGCCATCAGCACCTGGCTTTCTATTTAATTTTTATCAGCAATTCTTTGTGCCCTATTTCTCTCCTGAAACTCTACAGCATTCTTTCTCTCATCATGAGTTGAATATTATTCATCCTGAGCTACATCACCAGCCAAATACTTGAGGGAGGTGATCAGATGGAAAGAAAGAGGCCCCTTTCTCTAGCACATAACTAATACTTTGTGCTTTACAGAAGAGAGTTAGTTTAGCACTAACAGATGAGGAACAGTGAAAGAGGCTGCCTCTCCTCATGAGCAGATTTGTCTACAAATGTAAAGTCTTACCCTAGCCATCTGTGGCATAAAGGGACCCTGTGATCTTTCAACTCTGACCCTATCTTCCAAAAAATGTTGGCATTCATTAAACATCTTCAGACAGGATTTTTTATACAGCAATGGCAAATTGCAAGGCAGATTTACACCCTTTGTAGTGGTATCAGTTTATTAACATTTTGATGCCTTCTGAAGACAGCCACAACAGTTTTATGTTTGATACAGGGTCCATAATTTAATCCACAGATCTGTGTAGCCTGCAATAATACAAGCACAGCAGTGTTTCTTGAAGCAGTGTTTTGTCATTTAAAACATTCAGAGACTTATCTACAACTACCATTACCGGCGAGTTAAATCATGCATCTCTCCTTTGAAGAGATTGAGGTCGATATACATGATATGGCATGACATCTTTCTAAAATGAATTATTAGGCTCATGGTGGTGCATGCTGATAAACCTAGCTACTTAGGAGGCTGAGATCTGAGGATTGAGGTTTAAAGCTGACTCAGGAAAGAAAGTCTGTGAGACTCTTATCTTCAATTAACCACTCCAAATACTCAGAAGTGCACTTTGGTAGAAGGCCAGCCTTCCAGCCTTCTAGAGACTGCACTTAGGCTCTGAGTTCTAGTCCCGGTACTTGCACAAAAAAATAGTAAAACGAACAACATAAAATGAAGTATTAGCTGAAAAAGTATGGTATAAGACATTGTATATAGAATCATATACACATATTCACTTTTCTAAAGTAAGACAAAGGCTATACAGTAGATTTGTGTAGTTTGTTTCAGTTGAACTTGATAGCCTCACAATGAACATTGAGTTAGCAAACCCTGCATCATTGTTTATATTGAAAACACAGGGATATGTTCTAGAAGCCTTTGTTCACAACATTTTGATCAGCTAGTGAATGGCTAGTGTTAATTTCTTAGCATTGAGTACTCAGCATATCTGAATGCAGCTTCTATTCTCTATGTTCTTCCATCAGGCCCATCGTGGCCTTCTTGTGCTTAAGAAGGGCTATTGTACTTCAGTAAGTCCCTCAGCTTTGTCCAGTGTTAATCTGGGAACAACAAGAGACTCAACTTCCTCGCTGATGTTCATGTACATGAACATGTACATGATGTTCATGTACATATGATCTGAACAGTGCTACAGCATTTTTGAGGGCTGCTAATTAATTTTGATGAGGTAATCTTGCAAATATGGGTTCTGGATAATGAAGATCCATAATTCAACCAGATGCATGCATGTGCACACGCGCGTGCACACACACACACTTTCTATATGCATGTATATAAATGGGAAGTTGCTAGAAGCAACAAGAGAAAGCTTGTTGAAAGTTATTGGGAATAGGGCTGTGGGCTGGAATGACATGATGCATCTTCTCTCTGTCTTGTTTGCCTTTTTATTGTGTCCATCACAGATACCTTTGTCTTCTCTGTCCCCTTTCTCTTCTGCCTTTGCTTCTACCACTATCATCATCATTCTTTTGGCAAGTCACGGACACTTCAGGAGGAGGTCTATAGGGAAGAATTTATTCCAGTCAAATTGATCATAGAGAGTATCCACTGAATCATACTCTTAGAAAAGATAGTCTATATAATTTGCATATACATTTTCAAATGATTTTTATTACTACTAATTATGATACTTAGAACATGAGTTCTTAGGGTGGTTTGTGCCATACCTGTTTCCCTGTCTCCCAAGCTCCCAGGAAGCTCTGAATCTGGGAGTGTTTCAAGATCAGCAGTGTTCTTGATTAAGTTTTCACTGCATGTCATCAGAATCAAAACTTAGTATGTAGAAAATAAGCACTATCAATAATATACTACTGGAAATTAGGTAGTATATGAATATATATGAATATGATGCACACTTCTGGTCAAATTCCAGCCTCTGGTCTTCCTGCTTCTTCTTCATAGTGGCAGAACAGATGATGAGTCCTTTGGTTTGGTCACTGTCAGCTGTATTATAGATGTAGTCTCAGTATGCATATTTTCCACTTTTCCACTCAGTATATAGACTTTCTTTCTTTCTTTTGTGCCAGTCCTGAGACTTGCACTCTGGGCCTAGGTGCTGTCTCTGAGCTTCTTTTGCTCAAGGCTAACACTTTACTACTTGAGTCACAGCTAGATGTGAGCCCCAAGGCTCTTGAATTATCTTTTAAATGTGTCATTGATAATTTGTGACTTTAGGAAACATGGGAAATATGTGTATAATTTTTCTACCGTGTATATATGTTTATGTTCTTTTCATGTATATTTATTTATTTATTAAATTCAGGGCCTAGGCTCTGTCCTTGAGCTCCTGAGTAGGTAGGATTACAGACATGAGATGGTCACCCAGCTTGTTTGTATTCTTTTGTTGAAAGAAGCCTGGATAGAAAGTGACTTCCGGCTTCCATGTAGAGATTTCCATTTCTTCTAGGTACTGGATGTGGTGTGCAGTATGCCTAGTTCAAAAGGTTAAACTGAAAGTGCTTTAAGAAAGTATATAGAAGACATGTCTGTATTTAATTATAGCTATGATATATTAGAATTTATAATCTCTGTGGACTTTTTACCCTGTGGTTGTTGGGAAACTGTAATTTAAAATGATTCAATTATTTTGTAGGATTCCATTCCTAACAGCACTATTCCATCTATCACTCTATCTCTTCTTCAATATTGAGAACAGTGTATTTTACATGTTTATATGCATATGTACACATATATAGTCAAGATGTGTGAAAAACACCCCTTCATTTGAAAAAAATCAATAAGGCTTGTAAAGAATAATTTAGCAACAAATGGTGGGAGTATTTTAAGAATAAATTTTGTAAATCTATGTACCTCCAAAAATAAAAATAGTGAAAGTTTAAAAATGTTTACTTTCCTCACTAAATATGACAGTTGCCACAAGTGGAACAGCTTGTCTACTGGTGTCTCATGTCTATATAACTATGAGTGCTTAGGGAAAATGCATGTACCTATCTATTAATATGCATAGCTGACTGTAGTCTCTGTACACAGTGTTCAGTGAAAGCAAACGGTTCTTTTTCTAATGAATCTGTGTAGAGCTGGTATGTGTCTTGTCAGCCCAGGCTTCCTTGAGCTTGAACTAACTTTCTAGCTGGGATGGAGTTCTCTGTGACTGACCCTTCTGTCACACACTGTGAGGGCTTACTAGTGGTTGTGACCAGTGCATAGCTCAGATATACTATTCTCTTTAAAAAGCACTGGTTAGCTGGGTGTTGGTGGCTCATGCTTATAATCCTAGCTACTCAGGAGGCTGAGATATGAAGAGTGCAGTTTAAATCCAGCCCAGGCAGCAAAGTCCTTGAGATTCTTATCTCCAATTAACTGCTACGCAAAAAGAAGTACAGAAAAACCAGAAGGCGAGCTGTGGCTCAAGTTAAGGCAGGTGACACATTATGAAATTAAATATTTCCCTTTTATTTTATTTGTGCAGTCAATCAAGTAAACATCCAAGACCTACTAAGTGCAGAACTTGAGCAAGATGACTCAGTGAAGTTTGTAACAAGTCCCATACTCCCACATAAACAGCTTTATAAAAAAGTTGATCAGAGGGATGAGATCTGAGGATCTCAATTCTAAGCCAGCCTTGTCAGAAAAGACCATAAGACTCTTATCTCCAATTAACCAGCAGAAAGCCAAGTGAGAAGGTGAGGTTCTGAGTTCAAGCCCCAGTATTGTCACAGAAGAAAGGAAGGAAGGAAGGGAAGGAAGGAAGGAAGGAAGGAAGAAAGAAAGGAAGGAACCATGGTACAGAGAAACCTGTGGTACAGAGAAACCTGTGGTACTTAATTGAATGAATATTGATAGCAGGCTCATTATGTATCAAAGCATCATGCCAGGGACCACATATACTATGTTGGATGAGGTTGGACTCTGACAGTGCTGTGAAGGGCAGAAGGAGGATCACGTGTTCCCTGAGACCGATGAGACCACCATGGGTGATTATTTAGATCTACGCTGAAATGTACTTAGAATGAATATTGCAACATTACCAGTATTAGAGAACAAGTTCAAAACCAGGTAATTAATGAGAATTGTGATATAGTAAACTCCCGTACAGTAGTAGAAAGGAATGGATTAGGAATACTTGAATCAATGTGGGTATATACTCAAAATGTTGAGTAAACATAAAATACGTAGCTGGGTGCAGTAGTGTATGCTTGTAATCCCAGCGTTTGGAAGGCTGTGGTAAAAAGATCATGAGTTCAAGGGCTCTATAGCTAGATGTCAATGCAAGGTACATTTATATAGCATGAGACAGACTACCTAGTATTCAAAGATAGGCAGGCCAATACTTATAGATTGCTTAGCCCAGCATGTGTATATTATAAATATTTGTGAGTTTGTCCAGTATTGATACATAGCTTTTCTGTAGGGGAGGAATAGGATGGAGGAAGCAATTTTTAGCTCTCCTTTTTTCTTTTTCTTAATGCTCCAAGTCTGGGGAAATACACACTTCAAGTCTTTTTCTCTTAATTTTTATTCTAATCTTCTTGAAGTATGTTTATGTGGAAATTATCTCAGAGAAGGAATATGTGGTGGTTTTACTGTTTTAATCTGACAATCTAGATGATATGTTTTAACCCTCAGTTTTACTCAGTTTTGTTGTGTGCTGAATCATATCAGTCAACTCAGGAATATAAGCTTGTTGGCAGAGTCAGTGCACAACTTCCGGTGTACAAACTAATGTCTGTGTTGGTGCACTGCTCTGGTCCTGCTCACAGATGCCCAGCTGTGCACACGCCGGCAGCAGCAAAGGAAGCTGAGAATTGAGTAGAACCGACAATAGAAATCCTTGCCCCATATTGTTGGTGCAAAGGCTGTTTCCAAATGATTCTATACTACTGTAGACTTTCAGAATAGAAGAAGAGAACCATATCTTAAACACGTGTGTGTGTGTGTGTGTGTGTGTGTGTGTGTGTGTGTGTACGTACACTGACACATAATGGCATACTTTTCCTGACATTCACCCATCATGTGATCTTAGAAATTTGCTTAACAGTTTCATGTATAAGTCACGTGCCTGTGGCTCACGCTTGTAATCCTAGCTACTCAGGAGACTGAGTTCTGAGGATCACAGTTCAAAGCCAGCCCAGGCAGAAAAGTCCATGTGACTCTTATCTTCAGTTAACTACCAAAAAGCCAGAAATGTGGCTGTGGTTCAAGTAGTAAAACACTAATATTGAGGGAAAATGCTAAGGGACAGCACCAAGACCCTGAGTTTAAGCCTTATAGTCATGTATGCACACATTGCCTTAGGTGAATTTGATCAAAACCTCCAGTGGAGACAATGAATGATGCATATTCTGTGAACATCCTCAGGATTTGAAGCTGGAACTGCAGGTCCACTGAAGAGTTCCTGCAGCTCAAGGAGACTTCATGAATTTACTGAATACTCTGATAATCACTATCAGACTTGAAGCATGAAATGACATATATGTATATATATATATATATATATATATATAAACTTCAATTATTTTGCAGTTCTTCTTGATTGCTTCTTTTATTGTTTTTTTATTTCAAAAAAACTAATTTATTCTTTTAAAAATGTTTTATTGTTATTATAAAGCTGATATACAGAGGGGTTACAGTACATAAATCAGGTACATTTCTTTTTTTAAGTTAAATGAAACAAACAATATATTTATTGAACAACATAAGTGCAGACCATGAATCCCAAGAACAAGGAACCATGTGGTGGTTTCCTTTCCAGTGAACCTTATAGGGCAGGGTAGTATGAGGTAGTATAAGCAAGAGGAGACCCTATCTTTCTTTTCTTTGGTCTCTTTTGAAACATAAGCTTTATTTTCTGTTCTCTGTAAGACTCCAGAATGAAAAGACAAACTCTCCTTAATCTCACTACATGCTGAAAACTGGAGAATGCAACTAAAATCTGGACAAAATGGTATAATCTTAACATTTACTAGGATAACTGTCACGTTGACTCAGCGTGGTCATAGAATCACTCAACTGTCCATTTTGAAGCTTGCATAGTCATCAGCAGTAAGTCTCTTCTCCCCTCCCCTTTTTTTCTCACAACTGTTTCCTTCCCCTACCTGAGTGGCACAAAGTCCCAATTCCCTGATCAGCCAAAAGGCAGTTCTTAAAGGAAGTCACAGGATGTACTAATGTATTTATAAACTGGTGAATAGCAGCTCCTTTGTACTTGATGATAATAAAAGTGTTAAAAATACTTTAATAAAAGTATTAAAGAAACGAAGATAAGATGAAAGAGTTATACAATCTAAAGGGAACCTAGAGTATTAAAAATGGGTGGGTACAGTCATAATAATCAATGTATATATGTGAAAATAGAACTGGAAACTTGAGGGAGAGAGGTTGGGATATATGAGAACTGGGAAAATGATGAGGTGACAATGACCAAGATTCACTGTATTCATAAATTAACATGTTGAACTGAAATCCTGATGTATAATTATTGAAGAGTACATTTCTTTTTGGACAATATCACTCCTTTCCTTGCTCTCTCCCAGGTTTTCCTTTCAATCCCCATGGGTAAGTTGTTTAGTTCATTTTCAAATAGTATCTAGTAAGTACCACTGCTGCATTTGTTCAATTTATTGAAATCAACTCCAGGAAATAGAGATAACTGGTTTCTTCTTTGTTGCTGTTTTTGCTTTCTTTACTTTTTGTCCCGTTTGTTCATTTGTTTGTCTTTGGGAGGGTAAGTAGGGGCACAGAAATGGACTTGAATGCTTCTTTAAAGAAGGAAGTTATGGGTGTACAAAATCAATCAATTTAGTTACTTCATACGTAGTCATTTAAGATGGTGTAATTTAGCTCAAACATTTCCTTTGAGAAGGAAATTCAGTTAGATGACAAGTTCTTGGCATCAGCCCTCGACCACCAATACAGAATATGACTAAGGAGTAACACTTTCAGTCTAAGGTCACAAACAACATGAACTTTCAGACATTTTATTCACCAGGTGGCAAAAAGAAATGAAATCGCAGAATCTTGGTTTTTAAATAAATAATGTACGGAGTGACATATCTAAGTATACTTAAAGTGGACGGTCTGTTCTTACAAACACTCTGCTTTTTATTCTATTATATATTTTGTTTATGATTTAAATAGTCAATGAGTTTATTATAACATTATACTGTTTTCCATTCTTCTGAAATGATATACAGATTATTATTGGTCAGATCAAATAGTTAAAATGCAATTACAGGAGATAGAAACTGAGTTTCTATCTCTTAAAATCAAATCTGAAAAGTACAAAAATAAAAATTAATCTAATTTGTATTTGTTAACCAAATTAGTGATTATTATTTGAATGATTTGCCCTAACCATTTTTTTCTTAGAACTAGCTGACTAAGGTATATAAAAATAATGACTCATGGATGCCCATTTTGAAATAGCCAATATAAATAAATAAGTACAGTCTGGCTATTTGATAATTTAAACAACTGCTCAGCCAAGTGAAATGCAAAAACAAAAAGTACTGCAAATATATCTTGAAGTGTGTGTTTCAAGATGATTTTCAGGTTAGGTCCACGTTTATATAGCTGTACAAAAACCAAGGAAAGGAAACCAGAAATTCCAGAATATTTTCAAAACTGGCTTAGCCCTCTTGATTCTTAACGGTTTTTCAATGCCAGGAGAATAAATGAGTGGTTTGCCCTCTGGGGGAAAAAGTCTATTTAAAAGAGAAAATATTAGCTGGATGCTAGTGGCTCATGCCTGGTATCCCAGCTACTCAGAAGGCTGAGACTTGACAACTGAAGTCCAGTTAATCAACAAGAAGCCAGAAGTGGAGCTGTGTGACTCAAGTTAGAGTGTTAGCCTTGGGTGAAAAAGCCTAGTGGGAGTGTGAGGCTTTGAGTTCAACTCCAGAACTGGTGGGGGGGGAGGGGGGGAGCAGAAAGACAGACAGAGATGGACAGAGAGACTGAGAGATGGACAGAGACAGATAATATTTTAACTTTTTACCTTATAAGAGGACAATGAATGATTTTTGGTAGCTGGCGGAGCAATGATAGGGTTATACGTACTTGGTAGGACAGAGCAGAGCAAATTTGCAATTAAAGTTGTCTTTCAGTGTCTACTGGAGATTGACTGACTCAAGTTCCTGCAGAGACACTAAAATCCACAGATGCTTAAATTCTGTAGTGTTTGCAAAGAACCTATACATACCCTCCTGGGTTCTTTGGTAATATCAATGCAGTGTAAATTTCGTATAAATAGCTGTTGTACAGTGTTGTTTAGAGAATAGTGACCTCCCCCCCCAAAAGACTACACATAATCAGTACAGATAGAATTTCTTTTCTAATATTCTAAATCTGTGATTGGTTGAGTGTACTGCATGTGGAATGGGTATGCAGAGGGCCCTCTGGATTGTCTTCCTTTCTGAAATCCATCACCCATCATGATATATGGTTAGCACTGGAGATGTGAAAATCAGAGAACTACTTCTGACCTTCACGTAGTTTCAGTCCTCAGGAAGAGCTGTGGGAACAAGATACATACCATACAGGTAGCACACCAGGAAGGCTTGTGAGCAGGAAATGTGCAGTGAAGAATCCTGTATAGTGTAGGGAAGAGGTCTCGTTCCTCTTTGAGGAGACGTAGAGGAAGAACAGGGAAAATATGGGGCAGAGCAGTTCCTTATCTGAATTTGTAATTATAAGTATTACCACCTGTGTGGAAATGAGGTGAGTGGTGAGATTGCTGCTTTCCTTGGTATCTTGTTTGCACACTTTGTGTATTCAATGTAGCTGCCCCTTCCCTACATAACAATTACAAGATTACCTTTTCATCTGCTCTGGAAAGTCCTTTGGGAATATAAACGTTCTATTCACTGTGCCTGACATGGAACCAACCATCTGGTCATCATCACAAAATGAATGTTTTTTTAGTTAAACTGAATGAATGAAATGGATGGGTGGATGGACAGATGAATGGATAGATATTCTGTATTTAGAAAGCAGTATACTTAGGTTATGACTGTTTCAGTGGAAAAAAACATAAGAGGAAAAAATGCAATACATGGGGTGTGGTAGAATGCAAAAATATTTTTACTAGAAATACTCTTGGACTTTATTATAAATTAGAAATTATTTCCCCCTATGTCTAGCCTTTCCAAAATTTCACATTCATGCATACACTAGTATACTTGTTAAACAGTTGGCCTAAAGTCTTGTTTCATTCAGTAGTCTGTTATTTCATTGAGAAGACAGTTTTGAGCTAGTAATGAAAGTTTTCCATTTAAAACACCAGTCTTGCCGTATGTACCTCAATTATGTGAAAATAAACTTTTTAGTCCACTGGAAAAATCTTAATTCTGTTAAACTCTTTTAAGTGGTATTACATATCAAAGAGTGCACCTTAAATGTACGAATGGAAGAAAAATAAAATAGCACTGGAGACCCAAGGAGACCAGGCAGACAGATGGAATTTTTGGGAAATGTCTGTGGCATTTGGGTTTATTTTTAAGGGAAAGAAAAATGTTCCATTAAATTTTATAACACAATAATATTTTTTAAAAACTTACACTCAATAAGAATCTTTATAGTGCTGATGTAAAACTCAGATTATATTTTATCCATGAATTGCAGATTTCTTTTGGGATGAGTGTGGATAGAGTAAGAAACAAGATTTTAGAAACCTCTTCCATTCTCCTTTTAGTCTTTCCTCTTCCTGTTCCCAATGCACTCTTACACACAAACATACATTTTTATTTTTATTTTCCCTGGGATCTCTTTGTAAACAATGCCATACCATACCTAAATGAAGAAACACACCAAATATTCATGAGCACACTATAGGGAAATCAAACACAACATTTTGCATAATGTATAGGCAACTTAAAAAAATGCTTGACAAAGAAGCAAAAAATATGCAAGAGGTATTGGCTTTGTGTCATTTTTACTTAGATATTTCAGATGATGAAGAAATTCTAATTGTATCCTTATTGAGCAGCGTAAGCCTCTGAATCATTCTCTCCCAACTTTGAGTTCCAATTGCAATTTTCCTTTATCTTTCTTTCCTTATCTCCCAGACCCCCTCCTTCTCTTCCGTTTCCTTTGTCTTCATCCTTCCCCTCCTCACCCTTCACAAAAAGTCTAAATTGCTTGATGGTCATGAAACAATGAAGTAGAATTTGAACTAGGAGTCATTCTCACTTTGGCTTATTCTTTACCTTATTTAACTTGAGTATCTTTGGATACTTTAGATTCTTTTTTTAATGTTTTTATTAACATGTGTTACTGTATGAGAGGGTTTCATTGTGATATTCCCATATATGCATTCAATGAAGCCCAGTCAGATGTATCCCATTCCTCAGACCTGCCACCCTCTCTTTCCCCACTTTGGAACAATTTCAACAGGTTTCATGGTTCTATTTTCATACACGTGTGTGAAGTATTTCTTTTTTAAAATAAGTTTTTATTGTGATTAAGTGATTACATACATTTCATAAATTTAACAGTGTGTGAGAAAGTGATCGTTAAAGGGATAGTTAAACACATTCTAATGTTCATGAGGCAAATTGCCATTATTGAGGCCTATAAAATTTGTGAATTCTATAACCTTTGACAATACAGCTATTTCTTCCACATTGGGTGGTATGTACATTTCTTTCCTTTTGCTTAGTGTCAGCTGTTCCCTCTATCCTTTTCTCCCTCCTATCCCTCCCTCCTATGGCCCTTGAGTTGCTTAGTTTGTTTTCATCAGTGTCCAGTGGGATACTTTACATTTTTTTTTTTTTTTGTCGGTTGTGGAGCTTGAACTCTTGGCCTGGACGCTGTCCCTGCACTCTTCAGCTGAAGGTGAGCACTCTACTGCTTAAGCCACAGTACCACTTCCTATTTTCTAGCAGTTTATTGAAGATAAGAGTCTCATGGAGTTTCCTGTCCAGGATAGCTTTGAACTGTGATCCTCAGATCTCAGCTTTCTGAGTAGGTAGGATTACAGGCATGAGCCACTGATGCCTGGCTACTTTACATTCTTAACTGAAGTATTACATAGCCTCCCTCTTGCTGGCCACTGGTCAACACTATGCAGGGTTTGGGGATAGTGGTCTTGTATGGTGTGTGCTTTTGTGTGTGTGTGTGTGTGTGTGTGTGTGTGCCAGTACTGGGGCTTGAACTCAGGGACTGGTGTTTGAATTTAGCAACTGGGATCTGTCCCTTAGCTTTTTCACAAAATGCTGGTACTATATGACTTGACCTACACTACCATTTCTGCCCCCTCCGCCCACTTTATTTTGGTGGTTCTGATAACAATTAATTGAAGATAGGATTTTACAGAGTTTCCTGCAAGGGCTGGCTTCAAGTGGCAGTCCTCAGATCTCAGCCTTTTGAGTAGCTATAATTGAAAGCATGAGCCACCTGTGCTCAGCTTGTATTCAGTTTTGGTTTTGTTGTTATTGTTACTGTTTTTGCATTTTATTTTATTTATTTTATTGTTATTGTAATGGTGATGTACAGAGGGGTCATAGTTACATAAGTCAGGTAATGAGTACATTTCTTTTTGAACAGTGTCGCCTCTTCCCTTGTTTTCTTCCTAGATTTCCCTTGTGATTCCCTTAACTCTCTGCAGAGAGGTAGTGTTTGGAGAGGAAAAGCATTCAATTCTAGGCAGAAAACATAGTTCAAACCAGCCACAATTCACACTGACTACTCTTAATCAAGGAAACTTCCAGGTCCTGGTTTCTTTCTCTATCAGATGAGGATGGAGGAGAGGCATCACTGGAGTGCAGAGAGCCGGACATGACACGAGAGCTGTAGAAAACCAGGCTCCTGAATGATACATGCCTCCTGTGATTTTCCTTCCCTCCTGGTTGTTTGGAACATTCTAGATACATTTGTTGTATGAGTAGATACTGTTTGTCACAGGTATTCACAACTTTTCATAGCTGTGTTCCAGTCTTGTTGACTGTAGTTTGTTTATTCCACAGGAGTGGCTTTAACTTGCTTTAGAAGAAGAGAGACATGTCCCTTGGGTTTCCATTCCAGTTTGTTTCAGATACCATATCTTGAAGCCATTGTGTTGGTGTTTCAGAGCCACACTTCAGTTTGTCAGAATCAGTGGAGCAGGACGTTTACTGCTTGTCTTCAGTGTACTGAACGAGTCTCTCATGTTTTGTTCCTTATTCGGGCGGGGATGGGGATGGGGGAACAGTTCTCTTGGTAAAAAGATTTTGCTTGATTGTCTGCGCCTATTATTTTATTTCATGTATTTTCTTTCAGTATTTTCAGAGAAAAGAGAGTAATGAATATTAACCAATAAGAAAATGCAAATAATGCCATGTCTTCATTTTTTGCCATTGTTTTTGTGACTTTTCAGTGACTATATTCTTCTATAGATGTGATCGTTTATACTCCAACAAATGTTTATTAGAAACATTTGAAATTATGCACTGTCAGTCTCTGAATATATCATTTTATTTTGAGAATACAGGTATATGCCAATAACAATTGATACTTTTAAATGTGAACAAAAAAATGACAGCTAATTCTCTTGTTAAACATATTCACTTATCAAAGAAAGTAATACTTTCTTAATGTTTTAAAAAGACAACTAAGTTTAAGTAGTTACTAATGTGTTCTAGGAAAAAATTAACTTTCAGATACTATGCACTTAATTCTGTGATGGAAACATACACATTTAAACCTCAGATGGTTTTATAGGCAACTGTATATACTTATAAAATACAATAAATATTTGAAAGATTCTTTTAAAAATGTTTTTTAGTGCCAGTACTGGGTCTTGAGTTCAAGGCCTGGGAAGCTGTCTCTTAGCTCTTTGCAACAGGGCTGGTGTGCTATCACTTGAGCCACACCTCTACTTTCATCTTTTTTTGTTCCATCCTGACTTACTTTACTGTTTATTTAGAAAATAAGGTTCAAACACAAAATGTTTCAAGTAATTTATTTTAAACTAGCAGTCAAAAGTGTTTCCAGCTTTTTATGGCTAATTAGTCTCTTAGATTTTCCTGCCTGGGCAATTTTGAATTGCAGTCCTCAAACCTCAGCCTCCTGAGTAGCTAGGATTACAGATATGAGCCACTAGGACCAGGCATTTTTTTTTGTAAAGTATAAACTTTGTAATATCTTCTTATTGAGGTTTTTGAAATTCAATACAAATGATCCATGTAGAATTTCCCCAGTGTTGAAAACATTACATGGACATTACATATTAGGACTGAGTGCATGCTATAAACACAACTCACAATAAGACCCCAGGGATATAATAATAGGAATAATTAACATTTAAATTGGAGAAACCAGAAAGGAAGTAAACAGACTGATTTAATTATGTTTGAGGCCATTTGATCTAAGAATAGAAGGAAATGGGGTACAGTGGGAGGTTAACTGGAAGAGTTGAGATTTAAAGCAGAGACAATTCTAATGTATTTGAAATGCATTGAATTTAAAGTAACAGAATGCTATTGTAGTGAAGATGTATTACAACCACTTCACAGTTTGAAATAGAACTTCAATGTTGTCATTTTTTTGATATTTCAAGAGATTTTATAATAGGCCAACTACCACTGGATACATTGCACAGGTGCACTACATTTAGGATGAAAATAAGGAAAGCTTTGAATTTCATTTTTGAGTGAAATGTAGGCATGAGAAAGACCATTCTCGTTGATTAGTGGTGGCAAACAGAAGGGAAAAAGTAAGTTGTCTCCAACCTGAGTATGGAGGTGAGAATGAACCCAATGCTGCCTTAGGCAAGAAGATAGTAGATAATCAGAAAAATAAATTCTAAGAACTGAATGTGACTTTTTCTTTTCTGGTAATAGCGCTTAAACTTAGGGCTGGTGTTCTACCACTAGAGCCACACTTCCATTTTCAGCTTTTTGGTGGTAAGAATCTCATGCATTAGCTACTTGGGCTGGCTTTGAACCTAAATCCTCAGATTTCAGCATCCTGAGTATCTAGAATTACAGGTGTGAACTACTAGTTTCTAGCTTTTAAAAAATTTTTTTTGTCAGTCGTGGGTCTTGGGTCTTGAACTGTGGGCCTGGGCACTATCCCTGAGCTCTTCAGCTCAAGGCAAGCACTCTACCACTTGAGACAGAGCACCACTTCTGGTTTTCTTGTGGTTTATTGGAGATAAGAGTCTCACAGACATTCCTGCCTGGGCTGGCTTTGAATTGTGATCCTCAGATCTCAGCCTTTTGAGTAGCTGGGATTACAGGCGTGAACCACCTGCACCCAGCTAGTTTCTAGCTTTGAATGCAAGTTTTATAGTTGAGGAAAAATTTTTAGCTAGCAAATGAAGACAGACATAGACTAATCTTGGCTTATATCTACCATAAGTATACACTCATATCTTTATTTATTATAGTATATCTTTATTTGTTATAATATGAAATCATTATGTTCATAAAAGAAAATTATTAAAATGGTTGTTTAATAAATAATGAAAATGAACTTCTGATTAGGCTCATAAATATTCTTGGATGCTTTAAAATGCTTCATTCTGTAATTTTCTGTACAGTTTTTAGTAAACCAGATGTATTTCTGAGGAAAAAAACCTTACATTTTGCTGTTAATCTTGTTATTATATTTAGAAGCCAGAGTCAAAAATTTTTTTCAAGCAAAAGAAAGTTCTAATATGTTGGCTTGGTGTTCATCTACGTACAAACTAAAGGGGAAAGTGGAAGAAAGACCATCAGAGTAAAAATGTAATGAAACTGTAACCCAGTATACTCTCACCAGAGGAGACCTCAAATAATACTAGGTTTAGTTCAAGTGAACACACAGGTCTCAAACATTCACATGTGCATTTATTTATTTACTTATTTGCCAGTATTGGAGCTGGAACTCAGATTTTCACACTGTCCCTTAAATTTTCCATTAAAGACTGGCATTGTACCACCTGAGCCACATTTCTACTTCTGGCTGTTTGCTAGTTAACTGGAGATAAGATTCTCACGAACTTTTCTACCCAGGCTAGCCTTGAACCATGATCCTTAGGTCTTAGTCTCTTGCGTTGCGAGAATTAACACCACGTGACTTACACTTTTTATTTTGCTTTTTAAAAGCAATCTATTAAATTCTACAGACCACAAGCTCACTCTTCAAATAAGTACACATAAAATCACCTACATTTTCCTCCTTATTGTAAGATAAAATAATTATGTTCATAAAAGTGAATGTATTGCACACAAATTTGGTGATCACCATGACCTATTTTTTAAGATTGTGAGGTGTCCACCGAGACATTTGAGGTAGAAAGCAAGATTTGTGGAGAAAGTAGAATTAAGAGGGATGAATGAGAAGTAGGATGTTTGTATATATGTATGCATGCATATTTATAAAAATACATGTATATACACATACATGTACATAAAATGTATATATATCAGATATGAATGTTATCTCTCTCTCGTTTCCCATCTTTCCAGATGCAAATATTAGAAACACTTCATGTATAAAACACATGTCTGTGATATGTGTGTTTTCACATTTCCACGTTGCCTTCCGATATTTGACAGATTGAGCTGTGGAATGATTTGGCACAGGTGATCTTAGTTGTAGAGCATATTTTTTTGTTGTTGTTCTGTACTAACATATTTTCCTTCTGCTTAATTAATTTTGTTGTTGGTATTCATGATGCCTTCTTACGTTTAAGAAGGCTGCTAAAATGAATACATAAATAAAAGGAATTGCTACTTCTCTTCTGCTTGTACTGGGCACTCACACAACTATAATTCATTGGGGGAATGAAGACTACACAAAATAGTACAGAATGGGTTACACAAGGAGATTTGAAGAAGGTTCTTAATTACTTTCCACAGCAACTTCCCTCACCCACTCTTAAGTGTGAGTGTGGTATAGTTTGCCTTTGGGTTCAGTCCTTAAATTTATCTCTATTTAGTATTCCATCAGGAATAGCTGGTGTGTCTGCAAACACATTCCTTTATATATTTTTCATAATGCTTGGTTTCCTACTCACTGGAGAGTATACTTGAGTGAAGATCATCTTAGCTATTTCTATGTTGTCTATTCATCTATTATATCTTGTTGGAATGTAAAATTATGGTAAAACTTTTAGCACAAGCAACCAAACAAAATATTTTATATCCACTGATGATTTTTAGACTTAGTTTTCCCTCCCTTTGCCCTAGAAATGCCTAAATTTAATATTCTGCCTTTATCAATACAACAAATATGTTTGATCCAACTTCTAAGCTTCTCCACCACACAAACGCATGTGATCTACAAGTTCTTACTTGTACACCCTGGCCTAGACCCAATACTTCTCATTGACTGTTACATCAGGAATCTCTCTCTCTCTGTTTCTCTCTCTCTCTGTTTATCTTCAACTTTGTCAGTAGATGGGTATATTATTTTTCAATATTTAAGAGAAGCATTTATCGTATTTGCATTTCCTTCTTTAAAATAAATCTCTGGATTAAATCAACCAGTTAATAAATGGGGCCTTTTCATGGAATAAATGTAAGTATTATAATGTATTTTCTTAGACTTTTTACTTCTAAAGGTTCCAGAATTTACCTCATGGACTCTTCAAGCCTAAGGGAAGAAACAAGGCCTGTTCTTGCCTACAGTGATTCTTAGGAGACGCTGAGGATGTTAACGCAGTTTTAGAATGTGCCAAGACTATAAAAATTCTTCCCTTTGTAGATAGAAATTCATAATTTATTTGCAAATCATGGTATGGTACAGTCATAGTTTAGTTATTGTAGACCAAATGTGTGTAATTCTTAAAATTTTGTGGGAGAACATAAAGTAGCCTATGAAGCAGTATTAATTTATCTTTGATATTCCCATATCTATCTAATTTGTCAATTAGTCTTAACTGTGACTTTTTCGACAGCACTGTTTTGGAACTGTACCCTGAATTTGATTCATGCAGGCAATATTAAGATATAAGTGCTTACCCCACTTCTTTCAGTGTTCATTTTAATTCACAACCTAGATTCAAATGATACACACACTCTCTCTCTCTCTCTCTCTCTCTCTCTCTCTCACACACACACACACACACACACACTTGTGATCCAACATGGCTTGTGATCAAACATGGGGCATTGCACTTGATAGGAAAGTGCTTTGCCACCAAGTCACATCCAGCTCAACAGGAATTATTAGCGACAGGAGGAACTTTTCCTGGAATTTCTGAAAATCTTTCTTTTACGCTTAGAAATTGGTAAAGATTCAGTCTTTTTGAAAGAAAAAGAATAATAACCTCCAGTAGGACCTTTGAACACAATTCAAGTTTGTTCTGAAGGTCAGATAGATGTTCATTCATTCATTCATTTCTATTTGACAGTACTGAAGTTTAAATGCAAAGCCCTGAACGTGTTGGTTTCCTATTTGAGCCATGTCCCTAGCCTTTTATTTTTTTCTTGTACTTATTTTTTTCATGTCCCTTGTTCAGCTTTATTTTTATTTTTAAAAATTTTGTTATTGTAAAGATACTGCACAAAGGGGTTACAGTTATATGAGTAAGGTAATGAGTACATTTCCTATCAAGCATTGTTACCCCCTCCTTTGTTTTTCCCCTACTGTCCTCCCTACCACTCCAACTCCTCCCTCCCTCCACCACCCCTCAAGTTGTAAAGTTCATTTTCAACATAGTGTCTTGTAGGTCTCATTGTTACCATGGGTCAACCTGTAACCTTGTTTTAGCATTTTGTTATTTCCCTTCCCCTCCAAAAATTAGAAAAATGTATATACACAATGCAGGGCACTGGAATCAAATACAGTGACAACAGTGGTTATACTGTGGGGGAAGAACATACAAAAGAAACAAAAAAAATCACATAATACATTATAAGTACATTAAAAACAACAGCAACAGCTAGGTGTCGGTGGCTCACACTTGTAATCCTAGCTACTCGGGAGGCTGAGATCTGAGGATTGTGGTTCAAAGCCAGCCCTTGGGACTCTTATCTCCAATAAACCATTTAGAAAACCGGAAGTGGCACTGTGGCTCAACTGGTAGAGTACTTGCTTTGAGATGAAGAGCTGAGGGAGAGTGCTCAGGCTCAGAGTTTAAGCCCCAGGACCGAAAAAAAAAAAAAGAAAAGAAAAAAAACAGCAACAAAGAAAAAAAACCTCTTGTGTCCCTATCTTGGGATTCATTTCTCTTAGCATCATCTTATATCGTCATATGTACATAGCTTTTGACCTTTTCTGCTTGTCTGGTAAGATTATCCTGTATGCATATTAGTTATTGCAAATAAAGGCAATCATAGGACCTATGTTTCTTTGGGCCTGGCTTACTTCACTTAACATAATTTTTTCCAAGTTTTTCCATTTCCTAACAAATGGAGCTTTGTCATTCTTTCTGATGGAGGCATACAGTTCCATCGTGTATGTATGTGTATACACACACACACACACACACACACACATTCATCCATTCATCTACTGAAGGACATCTGGGTTAGTTCCATATCTTAGCTCTGGTGAATAATGCTGCAATAAACATAGTTGTGCTGGTAGCATTAGTATGGCTTTAGCCCACTTATTAATGGGGCAATTAATGGGGCAATTGTTTCTTTGAGGATTTGTTTTTGGGAGACTTAGTTTTTTGAGTTCTAAGTATATTTTAGATATGAGGAATAAATTTTCTTTTTAGAAAAAGATGGTGTCTTTCCTGGAAGGCTCTTCTAAGGTAAGACCTTGTCATGTCTTCCTTTTGTTGTGGTGTTGGGAGGCTGGCTGAATGAGTAAATGCTAAGTTATTAAACAGTAGAGCTGCATACAAGTTTCAAATGCAACAGAATTATTTTTTATGGTTCAGTCATGCAACTCAGCAATGATTTGTATGTCTTAGATCAACCGTTGCGAGCTATGAACTAAACTTGTCTCCTTCCTGAGTGGCGACCACTTCCTGTATTCTTTTTCAAGTATGTGTCACAACAGAATATGAATATGAAATTTGTATAGGAGTCTGACTTGAAAAACTATGCTATTTTTGAACATGCTTATTCCCAGTTTAGAAGACTTAAAATTCCAAGACCAAGGCACTAGCACATTTTGTATCTGTTTCTGTTATGATGCTTTTGAAGCAATGGACACTGTTTTCACATGCAAAATAACTTCTTTTATAAAGATATAGATAGCATTCTTCTTTTTTTGGGTGTAGTTTTGGGGAATGGCATCTAGGACCTCACATATGCTAGGCACATGCTCTATCATTAAGTTTCATCTCCAGTATTAATACTGTTTAGAAGGGCTCTATAGGACCTTGATCTCCAAATAAAGGGCCCTCTCTCGTCGACTTTTGACATTGTGATTGTCAACATTGGGCTTTGGGAGGACACAGCCAGGCTATACAGTCTCTACAGGAAAGAAATATTGCATTTAAGTCTTTGATTCATTTTAAGTATATATATATATATATATATATATATATATATAGAGAGAGAGAGAGAGAGAGAGAGAGAGAGAGAGAGTACAAGAGAGAGAATGAGAGAGAGAGAGATTTTCTTCTATATGTGGATATCCACTTTTTTCGATATCTTTGCTAAAGCAATGGTCCTTTCTCTAATATTTGTTCTGGGTACCTTGTTGAGTATCAAGTGGCTGTAAATAGGATTAGTTTTTGTATTCTTTGTTCTATTCCACTGATGAATTTATCATTTTTATGACAATATGTATAGCATTTTGAAGATAGTTTTGTGGTGAAGTTTCTTAGCATCCTCTCAGGTAAGTAGTTAGATACACAGTGAGTTACCATCATGTATTTGTTGGTTTTGATGATCCCAACAGTGTTTTAATTTCTTGCATCTATGAACACTGTTTTAATAGTTATCTTGCACTTCATCCTCAATAAAATCCTACTGTTGATACCTGATTTTGACTTTTCACCATGATTATACATTTTGAGTTATTGTTGATTCAGATGAGAAGTGCATAGTCATCATAGTTTTCAGAAAATTGCATCTATAAACACTATTCTTTATACAAACCATGCATTGAAAATGAATGTAATTATAGATAAAGAAGATTTCACTCAGTGGGGAAGTGTTACTATATATTACTAGAAATGATGCTGGAACTAAAGTGGTGGTAAACTATAGAAACAGTTTTAAAAACTAATAGAAGATAGCTGGGCAGTGGTGGCTTATGCCTGTAATCCTAGCTATTCAGGAGGCTGAGACTTGAGGATTGCAGTTTGAAGCCAGCCCAGCCAGGAAAATTCATGGCACTTTTATCTCCAGTTAACCATCTGAAAACCAGAAATGGGTCTGTGGCTTAAAATCATACAGTACTAATCTTGAGCAAAAAGCTCCCAAACACCCCAGGGACTGGACCTAGGCCCGAGTTCAAGCTCCCCCCCCCCCCCGCCCCAACAAAAAGCTAGTGTGTGGTTTGTTTGTTTGGTTGTTTTTTTTGTTTTTGTTTTTTTGCTGGTACTAGGGTAGGTCCTGAACACTGTCCTTTTTTTTTTTTTTTTTGCTCAAGACTGGTTACTTATGGTTAATTGGAATTGAGTTATCTAATGGACTTTCCTTGTCTGGACTGGATTCCCACCTCAATCCTTAGATCTGAGCCTCCTGAGTAGCCAAGAGTGTGAGCCACGGCACCCAGCAGTCTTTAATGAATTTTTTAAGCTATTTTAGTTATTTGCTATTTTAGCAAATTATTTAACCTCTCCTTTTTTTTCCCTTCACTATTTAGCACATAATGAACGTAGTCTAGAATGGGCTCTTTGAGATGAAGGATTGAACTGCTTCCAGTTTATTTATTCATTTGTAGACATTACAGTCTATTATACATTAGAGAATGCTGCTTTCAGAATGCTGTGGTAGAGGGACCACCAGGTCATGGATTACTATCCTTCTGATCTTTGCTTAATATTTAGTTTATCTTTTCTACCCTCCATACCACCATCTGATATGAACTCTTTACTTTTTACCTCATCTAATGAATAGTTGTTTGATTATTTAGAAAGCAATTTAGAAAGAAATCTTTATTACCACTTATTTTCCTTTCAGTACATTTATATATGTATTTTTTTCTTTTTCTTTTTCCCTTCTTTCGCCTTCCTTCCTTCCTTCTTTCTTTCTTTCTTTCCCTCCCCCACTCCTAGGCTTGAACTAGCCTAGGATTTCACACAAGTCTGGCATTCTGCCATTTGAGCCACACCTCCACTTCCATCATTTCGCTGGTTAATTGGAGAAAAGGATCTCAGGGACTTTCCTGCATGTGCTGGCTTCAAACCATGAACCTCAAATCTCAGCTTCTTATGTAGCTATCATTATGGTGTGAGGCAGCAGTGTTTGGCAGTACATTTATATCTTGAAATTTAGCTTTTGAGGCAGCTGAAAATACTATTTTTTGTAAAGTTGATAGGAAAATTTTATTAGAAATTTGCCAAAGAAACATAGGTCCCATGGTTTCCCTTATTTGCAATAACTAGTAATATGTCTGGGTCAAGCAGAAAAGGTCAGATAAATTGATGTTAGCGAAATGAACCCTAAGATATGTATTCAAATGTTTTTTTTCTTTCATGTGATTGTTTCTAACACATTTATAGGATTATTCTTTGTTGCTTTGTATGTCCCTCCCCCATGGTATAACCCCTGCTTTCACTGTATTTGATGTTGTGGAGGGGAAGGGAAAAAACAAATAGTTTAAATAGGGATACAGGTGGATCCATTGCAACAATGAGATGTACAAGTCGTTAGTCGAAAACGAACTTTACAACTTTGGTGGGGGGGGAGGGGGGTTGGGTGGAGGGGTATGGAAAGGGAGGGAAGGGGAAACAAAGGAGGAGGCTACAATGCTTGATAAGAAATGTACTTATTATCTTGCCCATGTAATTGTAACTCCTCTGTACAGTATTTTCACAATAAAAAAGAAAAGAAAAGAAATTTGGCATTGAAAGAGAACATGTGCTACTAGGAGACAGTACTTGAGCCCATTTTAGCTATAAATTATTTTATCATGTAAGCATATTTATTTTCATCACAATGGTGTGTGTGTGTGTGTGTGTGTGTTGTCCTACAGCTTTAATACTCCTTGACTTTTATTTTTGTTCTCTACCACTTGAGCCACAGCTCCACTCCAGGCTTTTTGGTAGTTCGTTGAAGTAAGCATCTTACAGACTTTCCTGCCTGTGCTGGATTCAAACCGTGATCCTCAGATCTCAGCTACTTGAGTAGCTATTGGTTAAAGGCATTATTTACTGGAGCCTAGCTGACTGTTGAATTTTTTTATTAATTGTGAAAATACCATACAGAGGGGTTACAATTACATGGGCAAGGTAATGAGTACACTTCTTACCAAGCATTGTTGCCTCCTTCTTTGTTTCCCCTTCCCATCCCTTCCCCTCCTACCCCCCCTTCCCCCCCCTCCCCAGGCAGCACCCCCCTGGCGCCCCCCTCCCCCAGTGCCAGAGTTATAAAGTTCGTTTTTTTAACCTCTTCTACATCTCATTGTTGGCATGACTGTTGAATTTTTAATGCTTAAAAATAGTTGGTATGAGTCAGGTGCCCAAGTCTCACACCTGTAATAATAGCTACAGGCTGAGATCTGAGGATCATGTTCAAAGTCAGCTTGGGCAGGAAAGTCTTTGAGATTCTTACCTCCAATTAACTAGCAAAACAAAACAAAACAACCAAAAAACCTCACTGTAGGTGGAGCTATGGCTTAAGTGGTAGAGCACCAGCCTTGAGAACAAAGGATAAAGGACAACACCTAAGTCTTGAATTCAAGCCCTATACTAGCACAAAAAATACTATGTATAAAAACTAAAGGTTAGTATTCTACAAATAGGTGCAAAAGTAAAAAATATCGTGTACTCTTTGTGCAATAAGGTATCTAGAATTTGTTTTTCTTTGACTCATTTAGTGAGTTTGCCAAAGATAGGATAAATAACTTGTCTGGAATGTTTTTATTAGTTAAAAAGCAGGTGGGTAGCAGATAAAATAAGAAATTAAAATCAAATAATGTACAAAAACAAATCAAACTGAAACATTAAAGGGAACAATCTAAGGTTACTTCCTGGGAAAGAATATGTTTATATGAGACATGTTTCTATTCCTAAAGAAATACTTCCCTTTTAACTTTAGAATGAGCTCTTGATGTCATTGGATGGCTTAATAACTGGCCCAATTTTCACTTTCTTAGGTGATGGTTTTGTTATGGTTGCTGCCATTTCTGAGGTTTGTTTAAACTGTCCTAATTACAGGGAAAAGAAAATTAAGGAAAACTATTTTTGACAGCTGGGAACTAAAAATATGATCTAGAGTAATTACCAAACTCTCTGAACTTAGAAAGGCATAGAGGATAACATCACTAAGTTTTGTGTGCTCTTTGAAAAACCTTCCCAGATGAAATATTTTAAAGGTCTTCAGGAAACCTCCAGCAAAGTACAATAGCAGTTGCGGAATCATTAAAATATTCCTGTTTCCAAGGAGACTAAAGTTTCATTTCATTAAGATTTGTCAAGGATCTGAAGCATTGTGTGCTGCAATTATAACTGTACTAAGTATTTAGCATAATTCACTTCTTAAGGGATATCCTTTTGGGCAAGTAGTTCTAAAATATTTTAACTTTTGAATATAGAAGAGAAAATCTGAACTAAGCTGAATGAAGCTTATCTTTCTGAATCATCACCCTCTTCCTTTATTCTTTTTCCCTGGCTTAAACTCTGCCTTCCCAAGGATGCCACCTTATCAGCAGAGTTGATTGGAGCTGGTTGGAGCCTAGGAGTGATTTTGATCCTCACAGAGAAAAGACTAGACAGTTCCATGTCAGCAAGATCTTGCAATCTTTTGGACCAGACAACACGGTTGACTTCATTGTAAATCCTATTCATCTCACCTGCTTCTCTTCAGAATTGCTCATGACTGTCTTAGAAGTACTCCAGCATCAGTGTAATCAGATATAATCAACAAAAGAGTATAACTAATGTAATCAGTGACTATCAAAGTTCTTTGGGGAATCTTTTTTTAAAAGATGTTTTTACTCAGTTTTTCAGTTTAATTAATTATTAATTAACTAATGTGCTGATTCTTGGGCTTAAACTCCAGGTCTTAATTTCTTGCTTGACTTTAACACTCAAAGCTGTTGTTGCTCTACCAGGTTAGCCACAGCTACACTTCTGGGTTTTTGCTAATCATTGGAGATAAACCAAGGACTTTTCTGCCCAGGCTGGCTTTGAACTGCAATCCAAAGTTCTCAGCTTATTTAGTAGCTATGAGTCACCAGCACTTTACTTCAATCGTTTTTTCTAAATTAATTAATATACCATACATTCATGTGTATAATGTATGTTGCTCAAATTCACTTCCTCTCATAAATCTTTCTTATCTCCTCCCTATCCATTCTTTTTTTTCTGGTCATGGGTCCTGAACGCTGGGTCTGGGCACAGTCCCTCAGCCCTTCAGCTCAAGGCTAGCACTATACCACTTGAGCCACAGTGCCACTTCTGGCTTTTTTCTGCTTATGTGGTGCTGAGGAATCAAACCTAGGGCCTCATTCATGCAAGGCAAGCGCTCTACCACTGAGCCAACTTCCCAGCCCCCCCATCGCATTCTTCATCTACCATTCTTAGTGGGTTTCATTGTGATATATTCATACATATATACAATGTACTTGAATACATTCACTTCCATTAGCTTCTCCTTTTTCCCTCCCCCTTCTTCCAAGAGTCGCCTTTTACATTTATGCCCTATCATCATCATCATCATCACCACCATCATCATCATCATCATCACCATCATCATCATCATCAACAGCAACAGCAGCAGCACTGCAATCACTATTCTTTAGGTCTAGACTGCAGAAAAGAGAAAAATAATGATTTTTATCTTGTTGAACTCAGCTTATCTTACTCAACATGATGTTCTATAGTTATATCCATTTTCCTGCAAATGACATAATTTCTTCTTTGTGGGTGAATAATACTCCATTATGACCATATAAGAGATTTTCTTCATCCATTACTTAGTTTGGGGACCCCTTTCTTTTAGTTCACAGCAACTATGAGCTATCTCAGTGGAGGTTTGCCTTGTCTTATTTCATTACCTTAAAAAGCTAAATAAAAAAGCCTCACCTGGCTGGACTCACCCTCTTTGTCAGGATTTAAGAAGGCCAAAGAAGGTACTAGTTGAGTAAGGAAATATCCTATGGACGCTACTGGCCTGGCTTCAGTAAACAGTGAATCTTCTGTTCAGATTGCAGCCGTGTCTTAATACAGAGTGTGAAGCCTGGAAATATTAGTCTTAAAAACACACAAAAATTAATCATATTTTCATAGTACACTTTGGTATTTGGCATAAGGCAAGCAAACATTTTGGTCTGGTATTTAATACTTAAGAACTTTACAAAAGACTATATAGTATATGCTTAGGATATAGTACATATAATGTAGTATATATAATATATAGTTTACATAATATGATATACACTATAGGTATATACTATATTATTTATAGTATATGTATATATAAGCTGTATAATATATAGTATAAAAATAGAGCATATACATACAAAAATACTATACACTGAATAAAACTTAACATTTATTTCTCTTCTATTGTATAGCTCTTTTTTTTGGAATCTGTTACTGCCATTATTACTGTTCAGTATATTTTTCATCAATCACATGAATTTTCCCTTCTGAATTACTGAAAATGAGGAAGTTAGCCACATGTATATTTTATCAGCTAGGTGTCAGGTTGAGTTTAATATGTGCATATATGTTTTTAGTGTAAACCACTGTTTTTTTGTTTTTGTTTTTTTTCTGGTCCTGGGGCTTGAACTCTGGCCTAGGTGATGTCCCTGAACTTCTTTTTGCTCAAGGTGAGCACTCTACCACTTGAGACACAGGCTACTTCTGGTTTTTTTTTTTTTTGAGTAGTCTATTGGAGATAAGGGTTTCATAGAGTTTCCTGCCCTGGCTTCAAATCTTGATCCTCAGATCTCAGCCTTATGAGTAGCTAGGATTACAGTTGTGAGCCATGGTGCCCAGCTTAAAGCATTGTTTTTAAGAACAAAATAATCTTTTAAGTATACAGTAGTTCCATATATAAATAAAATCTGTTTTGCTTTTTAACAAAATACTATTCATATATGACTGCTTGTAAAAATTAGTAGTTTCATTTTAAGACTGTGATTTGAGAATATAATCCATTTGGTATTTTAAAATAATCCATTTGGTATTTTAAAATTACAGGAGTCCAAAACTCTAATTGTAATAATTTAAATACATCCCCAAATTGCCATGAATTTCTGAAAATCAGTAGTTATTATTATTTTATATTTCTAACAAGCACTGTGTTTATTATCCACATTGTTGATTGGCCAGTACTTAAGAAACTTCTTTCCAAATCAGGACTCATATGAGCTTATTTGAAGCACATTAACTTTGCCCAAAATGATCTAGCTACGTTCTTCCTTTGTGTTTTTTGTGAATGGTTCACCTTTTTACATTTCTACTTTTTTTAATACACTTTTTATTGTAAAAATATGGTAGAGGGGTTACAGTTACATGAGCAAGGTAATGAGTACATTTCTTATCAAGCATTGCTGCCTCCTCCACTTCCTGGCCCAAATTACCAAGAGCTGCCTGTGCATGCCAGGAGTTTTGTAACCCATACCCTGTTGTCCTTGGAGCAGTAGTGCTGGGTGGTTAGAGTACTAGAAAGTAATGTCACCAGGAGATGTTTTTCCAGCTTTTGAATTGCCCAGCCACTCACTTTATGAGCCACATAAGAATTTCAGTTATTACACTTCCTATGATGAATGAATTACTCTAAACCTGCCACCCATCTTAAACTTGGCTTTTAATGCTGCCATATTGTTTCCATATTCAGTTCTAACCTGGAAGGTCCATACATAGGTTCAGCAGTAAGAGTACAATAGAAGTAACCTCACAGCTTTTCAGTAAGATTGCACTTTATATGAGCATAGAAGACTGCAGATTGCAGAGATTTAATGAACTTGCTTCCACATTTTAAAGCAAAAATAAGCAACAATAAAGGAAGTAGAGGTCTACATCATTATATTACTAAAGGAATAATATTAAGGGAATTTAATGTTATTATTATTATTGTTGTTGTTGTTGCTGCTGTTAGTTCTGAACCTGAGGCTTGAACCCAAAGTCTGAGCATTGCTCCTGATCATTTTTTGCTCAAGGCCAGTGCTCTATTACTTACACTTTCTGTCTCTTTTATGGTTACTTGAAGATAAGAGTCTCATGGACTTTTCTCCCTGCCATGGCTTCAAACCATGATGCTCAGATTTAAGCCGCCAAGTAGCTAGGGTTATAGGCCTGAGCCACTAGTTTCCTCTGTATTATTTAAAAAAAAATCTAATTCAGTCAGAGGCTTTTGGCTCACACCTGTAATGTTAGCAGCTCAAGAGGCTAAGATCTGAGGGTTGCAGTTCAAAGCCAGTGTCCATAGAAAAAGTCTGTGAGTCTCTTATTTCCAATTAACCACCCAAAAGCAGAAGGTGGATATGTAGCTTAAGTGGTAGAGTACCTGAAGCAGTCTTACACAAAAAAGCCGAGTGAGAGTGTGAAGCTCTGAGTTCATGCTCCAGTATCAACAGACACACACACACACACACACACACACACACACACACACACACAAAACATCCTCTAAACTTTTTTTTTGGGGGGGGGGTCATGGGGTTTAAGAACTCTGGGCCTGGGTACTATCCCTCATCTCTTCAGCTCAAGACAAGCAGTCTTCCACTTGAGCTACAGCGCCATTTCCGGTTTATCGGAGATAAGAGTCTCACAGATGGTCCTGCCTGGGCTGGTATTGAACTGCGATCCTCAGATCTCAGCCTCCTGAGTAGCTAGGATTACAGGCATGAGCCATTGGCTCCTAGCAACATACTCATTTTGCAGTGTTTAAAAAAGAATTGAAAAACAATAAATTTACATACTAATTTGTGGGAAACCATGTCTTTCCTCAATGTCAATACATCATCAACCCATCAATATTTATTTATTTATTTTTTTGGTCGGTGGTGGGGCTTGAACTCTGGGCCTGGGCGCTGTCCCTCAGCTCTTCAGCTCAAGGCGAGCGCTCTACCACTTGAGCTACAGCGCCACTTCCGGTTTTCTGGTGGTTTATTGGAGATAGGATTCTCACGGTCTCTCCTGCCCGGGCTGGCTTTGAACCGCGATCCTCAGATCTCAGCCTCCTGAGTAGCTAGGATTACAGGCGTGAGCCACCAGCGCCCGGCCTCATCCCATCAATATTAATGTCAAAGCAAAACCTTTTAAAACTAATATTTTTCCACTCGAATTTTGGCTCATATGTAATTTATTCCAATTTTGATTGAAATTAGACTTACACAATTGAATACTGTTAATGCTAAAAACAATCCCAGAAAAGGCATGTGTATCAAATGGTAGATTACCTATTTAGCAAGATCAAGGCTCTGAGTTCATACCTCACTACCACCAAATTTCTCTTGTGAATAACTTAAAATATTGAAAATTTGCATACTGACTAGTGAGTAATAAAATTATTCAAATTATTTAAAAACATAGTAGATAACCTAAAATATGGAATTATCCAATGATAACATAAATATTTAAGAAGTACATTAACAATGTACTAATGTAAAATACTCATATTTTATTATGAACTTTTGCACTTGAAACCTTTTAAAATACATTGTTATAAAATTAAAAATAAAATTTAAAAATTCCAATAAGAAACTTATTAGGGGCTGAAAAGGTGGCTCGGTGGTAGAGTGCTTTCCTTACATGTATGAATCTCTGGGAGAAAGCCAGAAATGGCGCTGTGGCTCAAGTGGTAGAGTGCTATCCTTGAGCTGAAGAGCTGAGGGACAGTGCTCAGGCCCAGAGTTCAGGACCCACAACCAACCAAAAAAAAAAAACCAAAAGAAACTTATTAGGTGTATTTATAACATAATACTGAATAGTGATTAGTAATGCCTTATTTATTTCACAATTGTATGTTTTTTATATTTCCGTTAACACTGTATGTTCTTTATATTGTAGTTACCATTCCTGAAATATTGGCCATGATCAAACATCAACATTTTAAAACTGTTCTATTATAATACTAGCAAATATCCACGAAGAGATTAATGAACTTCCTTTCTTTAAAGAAAATATCAGAACAGATGTTCATGAAGAAGGTATGGTGCTTGCCCCTCCCCTGGCCTTCTGTTCTGATCCCCACATCAGTTTACAAGTGTTTTACAACAAACCTTTTAGTTAACTTTGCTTAAAAAGTGGATCTTGTCAAGCATGAAAATAGGATGGGCTTGATCTATTAAATTAAGGCAGTCACCAAAGGTGACTGAAGCCTGACATCTTCTCTGTGCTGGATATGGAGACCTGGAGCCTCCTATTATTGTTCCTGTATGAAACCTTTCAGCTCTTACCTGGAATTCACCTTTCATCTCAGTAGACAGGCAAACACAGAGAACTATACTTGATCACTTTGCTTTAGAAGTTAACAGTTCAAAGAATGTGGAAAATTTAATAATTACTTTTAGGTAAATACCACAGAAAATATTATTGATGGCAAGATTGGCCAATGGATATTAAAATAAATGGCTAAAAGATGAAGGGAGAAGCGGAACATTTGCACAGTCTCTCATAGCTCCTTCAAAGTAGTTTTTTAAATTAAAAATATTTCTTTTACAGAGTAGGAGAAACTCATGAACAACCATTTGGGGATCTAGGTTAATCCCATTAGAAACAACAAGATGTACTTAGATTATAAGATAAGGTTAATACCCGTGGTAATAAAATATATGTATATCATGTTTCCTGACAGGATGGTATATGAAACTTTTGTACCTTTATTTGATAATGTTCATATTTAAGTGAACAACATATTTTAATGTGTATTTCAGTTAGATAAGAATAAAAAATGAGGAATATTCTATGAAAGAACTTATTAGAAATCTTCAAAAGTTTCAGGGTCATCAAAGTAAGGAGAAATTGAGTTGTCACAGATTAAAGGAGTTTAAATGCAATGTGAGATCTTATTTTAAAGCAGAATAAAGATATTAATTAAAACTGAAATTCAAATAAAAGTTCCAATTTGGGGCTTTAATAATGTCAGTGTCTGGATTGAATAAATATAGTATAATTATGTAAGATGTTGGCATGGAAGGTGGGGTAAAAAACATAGAAATAATATAATACACCCATATTAGTATATAAATATATCCTCTAATAATAAACATATATCCCTCATAATGATAGACATTGCATAATAGTATATAGGATATTATTTTTGTCTTTTTTCTATAATTTTTGAATGAGTTCAAAATTTGGTTTTATAATAGAAGATGTTGACACTCCTAGTCAATGAAATTGAGTTGTATTAATTAACTGTAATTACTAAGCATGCTCCTCAGTACTGCAGAGAAAACTAAAATACGTGATCATAGTTCCCGCCCTCAAGCAATTTATTTTTATGTGAGAACAAGTAAGATAGCAGTATGAGCACTGGCACAAAAAAGGCATAAGTGACCTGTGTGTGTATGTGTGTTCATGTGTTTATGTGTTTATGTACACGTGCACGTATACACATACATATATCTACTACTCTGCTGGCTAAGTAGTAGATTTAGAAAAGCTTTTTGTGAGCATGGCATAAGATAGAAACTGAAGAATACACAGAAGTTTTACTGTTTCATCCCAAGAAGAAAGACTAACATAGAGCTGGTTCTAGCGGCGCACACCTGAAATTCTAGCGATTCAGGAGAGTGACTTCTGAGGATTGTGGTTCAAGGCCAGCCAAGGCAGGAAAGTCTGTGATATTCTTTTTTTTTTTTTTTTTTTTGGGTCCGGTCATGGGGCCTGAACTCTGGGCCTGGGCGCTGTCCCTCAGCTCTTCAATTCAAGGCTAGCGCTCTACCACTTGAGTCACAGCACCACTTCCAGCTTTTTTTCTTTTTGCTTATGTGGTTCTGAGGAATCGAACCCAGGGCCTCATGCATGCAAGGCAAGTGCTCTACCACTGAGCCACCTTCCCAGCCCGAAAGTCTGTGACATTCTTATCACCAATTAACCACTAAGAAGCTGGAATAGGAGCTGTGCCTCAGATTGCAGAGAGTCAAACCTTGGGTGAAAAAGCTAAGCAACAATGCCCAGACCCAGAGTTCAAGCCCTGGTTCTGGCACAAGTAATAAATACGTGGAAAGAAAAAGAATAGAAATATCAATGTGATGAAAGGAAAGAAAGTGATGTTGTTTGGGAATAGCAAGCAGGTGGGCCAGTTTCCCCAGAAGTGAGTAGTACTTGTGTGTTAACCCATATCACTCCTTTCTCTCTTGTTGCTCCTCTCTTTTTATCTTTGTCTCTGTCTCTCTCTGTTGTTAATTATTTTATAATTACTATTATTGAGCTTTGAACTCAGAGCTTTGCATTTCTAGATTACCACTCTATTTGAGCCATGCTTTGGTCCTTTTGCTCCTAATTTGTTCATCAGGTAGTCTAGCATCTGACTTAATTCTACTTCCATTACAGGTATGTCTCATTATATCCAACCTCCACATGACTCATTAATGCATATCTTCTTCAGCACAAGGTAATGTAAAATACCATAGGCAATGTGGGTTAAATAACACAAAATGATTTTACTTGTACTTCTGGAAGCTGGAAGTCCCACAGCAAGCTGCTGGCGAGGTCACTGGCAAGTGCTCTCTTACTGGATTGTAAATGACTGTGTCCTCACGTAATGTGGAAGGAGCCCACAAACACTCTAGGGTTTCTTCTTATAAGGACTCCAATTCTACAGGGGTCACTACTCCTGTAGTCCAACTTACCCTTAATCACCTGTGTAAAGAAGGCCCTGGCCAGCCAATTCAGTTCTTGTTTCTCCTGTTTGCGTATAGACAACCACGTCCTGCTTGTTTGCTCACATAGCAGGGAAGAAAGTATGAAACCACTTGTGTCTACTTTCATAAGAAATGAATCCTAGGGAAGCAGCTCTCTCTTGTGAGTTTGTTTGACCTTGATTATCTCTGTAAAAAATGTATCTCTGAAATGGCACACATTGAGGGATAGAGATTCAACACATTAATTTTAGCAGGACATAAATACTGAGTCCACCATGATAGAGAATCCTTACTTTGGGAGAGTTGAATCACTTTGCTGAGGGAACAAAGAACAGGAATGAATGCTGAGAGACACCTAGAGCATCTACAGAGCATTTTTAGGGGTCTGTGAGGACTTTGTTGTGTTTCTTTGTCAGAATAGTCAGAAGAGTTTCTCATTCTTAGGCTCAGATACAATCTCAATAATTAGGAATCCTTAGTTTTCAAGAATCTCATCCCAAACCATAAGTTTGTGTTTTTACCCTTGGGTCTTCCTTTCTAGAGAGAAGAGATAGAGTAAACACATTTTTGTATTCACTACTTTAAAATGGTACTTCTTCTCATATAATTCTAATATAATTTATTCAAGAAACAACTTCAATTTTATACAATATATGGTAATTTTACCTTTGTACTTAAAAAGTATATGATGATCAAAAAGGTAACCGTGACAACAGGCCTGTAGCCCAGTTCATGATGGCAGATCCCTGAGCATTGTAGACCTTTGGCAGGAAATACTTGTTCATGATGACACAAACATACATATATGAACAGAAGTTACATGTTTGTAGACCTATCTGTCTGTCTGTCTGTCTACCTACCTATCTTTGTATCTGTCTATCTACCTTCTACCTATCTTTCTTCTCTTTCTGTGTGTTCTGGTAATAGGACTTAAACTTAAGGCCTGGCAGGTGTCTCTTAGTCGTTTTACTTAAGACTGGCATTCGACTTCTTAAGTCACACCTCCACTTCTGGTTTTTTGGTGTTTAATTGGAGATGGATTTTCCTGCCTGAGCTGGCTTTGAACAATGATCCCCAGATCTCAGCCTCCTGAGTAGCTAGGATTATAGATGTGAGCCCCTGCCTAGCTTATGTGTACCTTTATTTTGAAAATTTTTAATTAGTATTGTAAAGTTGATATACAGAGGGGTTACAGTTACATGAATCAGGTAATGAATGTGTAATAAGTATAATTCTTTTTGAATCCTGTCACCCTTTCCATTGCTCTCTCCAGGTTTTTCCCGCCTGTCCCCACACACAAGATAACCAGTTCGTTTTCCAGTGTCTAGTGAGCACCATTGTTGTATTTGTTCGTCCTTGTTCCACCTTTTTTTTTTTTTTTTTTTGTCAGTCATGGGGCTTGAACTCTGGGCCTTGATCCTGGATGCTGTCCCTCAGCTCTTCAGTTCAAGGCTGGCACCCTGTCACTTGAGCCACAGCGCCACTTCCAGTTTTCTGGTGGTTTTATTGGAGATAAGAGTCTCATAGACTTTCTTGCCCAGGCTGGCTTTGAACCTCCATCCTCAAATCTCAGCCTTCTGAGTAGGTAGGATTACAGGTGTGAGCCACCTGTGCCTGGCTTCCACCTTTCCTGTGCCCTTGCTCACCCTCCCAAATACAAACAAACAAGACAAAAGGAAAAGAAAACAAAAACAGTAACAGTGGGAACTAAGTAATGTCTTTTGTTTCCTTTTCTGGGAGTTCATTTCGTAGAATATTATTTTAGCTTTTTAACAGGAGAACTATAAACTGTCTACAAAGGTAGATAGAAGTAAACGGTTTTATCATATACGTGAATTGGCAGCTTAGTATTTTGAGAAATAAAAGTATCAAAGTTTTGGTGTCAGAGGCGCAGGTTCTAGTTTATTCTGTGGCATTTCCTGACTACACACGCTTGGGAAAACTATAGCCTCAGGAGGCTGTCTGTTCCCCAACTGCAGTAAGTACCTTTCCTCACCAGCAAAAGAAAACATCAGACCCAGGAAAGCAGTTTATATATTGGCATATTTCCTTCACTCATTATTTCATTACTGTAGTGGTAATTAGTTTCTAATATTTATTTCAAGTGTCATAATTAAGGTGAGAATATTAGTGTAGGTATATTTATTAATGTTATGGTAAAAAATAGATAAGTATGATGGAAAGCACTTATACAAGGTTAAATGATATGTAGTGATTATGCATGAGGAAAAAGATGGCCAACAAGTAATCCTGTAAATGTCTTCAAGTATTCCAGAGAGTAAGTAATGATGAGCAGAATAGGAAAGGTCAGTATGACTTATTTAAGCTAATTAAGCAAAATAACTCCCCAAGAGTGAGAGTCATTGCTAAGTACAATAAGTTTTCGGGGAGGCTCTAGAATTTTTGTGATGGACACCCTGTTGTCTGGGAACAGTTAAATGGACACCCTGTTGTCTGGGAACAGTTGAATGCCAGCTTTACCCAGAATCAGAGACTCAACCTCCATGTACCCACACCTGGGTCTCATCTTTGTAATTTGAGTGGATGACAGATTATTATTATTATTATTATGGTTAAGTAGTTGTACAAAGAAGTTCCCATTCTACAAAACAGTATATGAATACAAGGTGTCTGACAACATTGTCACCTATTGCTCCTAACCATCCCTTCTCTCAATTTTTTTAAAAAATTGAGTTAGGTGGTTACATAAATTTCACATATTTCACAGTATTGTGGGATAGTGATACTTAGTTATAAAGTCCCAAACACATTTTAACCTTCACAAGGCAAATTGTCATTACCATGGTCTATACAGTTTGTGAATTCTATGAGCTTTGACAATACAAATTATGTTTACATTTCTTTCCTTTTGCTTAGTGTAGGCTGTTCCCTCTTTTCCTCTCATTCCTCCATTCCCATCACTGTCTTTGGGTTGCTTAGTTCTTTTTCTTCTATGTCCAGTGCAGCTGATAGGCCCCTTTGTTGTATGTTGTTCTGTTTCCCACTTATTCTGTGTCTTCCTCCTGTTTTCCCTTTGTTGCATGCATATATCTACCAAAAACATGGAGTCATTTAGTAATGATATGACAAAATAAGTAGCCATCCTTTATTTCTCGAGTCCTGTTTACTTTGTCATATCTTCTTGAGTTTTGGCTTTAGCATCCACATATCAGGGAGACCATGTGCCATTTGTCAATGTTTTTGGCTTACCACGTTCAAAATAATCTGCTCTAGTTCCATCCATTTCCCTCCAAATACCATTATTTTGTCCTTTCTAATGGCTGCATAATATTCCCTTGTATATAGGTACCACAGTTTTTGGATCCACTCATCAATAGTGGGGCATCTGGATTGTTTCCAAATCTTGGCTATTGTGAACAGTGCTGCAGTGAACATGGAAGTTCATGTGCTCTTGTATCCTGGTTCCTGTTGCTCAGGATAGATGCCTAGGAGTGGTATGGTTGGGTCATAGGGGAGGTCTATATTTAGCTTTCAGAGGTGCCTCCAGACTGCTTTCCAAAGTGGTTGTATTAGTATACATTCTCACTAGTAATGCAGTAGGATTCCTCTTTCTCTGCATCCCTCCAGCATTTGTCGTTGGTTGACTTTAGGATGTGGGCCTTTCTAACTGGGGTAAGGTGGTATCTCAGTGTTGTTTTTATTTGTGTTTCCTTTACAGCTAGGGTTGATGAACATTTCTTCATGTGTTTCTTTGCCATTTTTCTCTTCTTCTGAGATGTCTCTCTTTAGAGAGACATCTTCTTCTGAGATGTCTCTCTTGCCCATTTCATTATTGGTTTGTTAGATTTGTGAGGGTTTAGTTTCTTGAGTTCCCTGTATATAATGTATATTAGACCCTTGTCTGATATATTGCTGGTAAATATTTTTCCCAATTAGTTGGCATTTTTTCTAGTTTGGTTGCTATTTGTTTATCTATGCAGAAACTTTTATTTTAAGGTAGTAACATTTATGGAGTCTTCAATTTGTTGTGACCCTGGGACTCTGTTCAGGAAGTTCCTGCCTGTGCCTATAAGTTCAAGTGTCTCTCCTACTCTGTCCTGCAGTAGTTTCAGAGATTCAGGTTTGATGTTAAGGTCTTTAATCCATTTAGAGTTGATATTAGTACATGAAGACAGGCTAGAATCCACTTTCAAGTTTTCTGCAAGTGGCCACCCACTTTTCCCAGCACCAGTAGTTGAAGAGGTTATGATTGTTCCACTGTATGTATTTGGCTCCTTTGGGATGACAGATTCTAAACAGATCTATTGTGTCTTAATACTGGATTATGTTTGTTGACCCACAGAAACACAACTCAGTAATGGCAAAGCCAACCCTTCAAAAACCATTAAATCAATCATATTTCCTTCTTGAAAAATTCTAGTCACTGATTTTCATCTTAAAATGTTGACAATCATTTTATGAGTATCATAAATAGTAGAGTATATTTCTTCCCAAAGTTATTTGCATTTAAAGTTGAGTAAACTGTCTAGTCCTTTCCTCTGACACTTAAAGAACAGACAGAGATTAAAGTAAAGAGTAAGTTTGTTTACAGCAAAGGCTAAGAAGGAAAGTTAATGGAAGTAGATTCTCTGGGGGAACAGAGGAGAATTACTAACTGGAAAAACCCTTCTTGGTCCTCTCCCCTGGCAAAGCTTACCTTGGATTAGATTTGTTGCTGTTGGTCACTTGTTGGGGGCGGGGCTTTCTGATTGATAACCCCTGCATGAACCACAGCCTGGTTATTTCCCTTGTAATTGTGTTTCTTCCACTTCAGAACACCTGGGCAGAAGTGTTGGGTGGAGTCAGGGGAGAGGGAGGAGCAGGTCTTTTGTTTTGCTAGACCTTTCCTAAAGCTCTTTCTGATTGGATCGCCTGAGCAAGAAAATTCCCTTCCGATTGGATCCCCGCCATTGCAGAACACAAGGGCAGACCCAGGGGGGTCGGGTGGTTCTGCTTTGAGTCTTTTCATAGCACTCCATACTACTTTGGGGTCCACAAGGAATAAGAAAGTTGATTGAGATAGAATGAAATCAAGGAAAAATGCTAGAAACTAAGAAGAGAAAAGAGGAAGGAAGTCTGGGAAGGGATTTGAGTAAATAAGGGGAATAACTTCTGAGGTGGGGAAGTAAAGGAGGGAAGGAAGATCTGGCATGGAAATACTTCCGGCTTAGTGAAGGCTCCCCTTAGGTGGAAGTCAGGAGTATTGCACTGCATCCTTTGTCTTTGAAAGGTAGTTAGCTCTTCAGTCACTCTGCAACTATCTTCAGTCCTCTGACATCTTCACTTTGAGTTAAGAACTTCAGAGGCCCCCAGAGTGGACACTGGAATTTATTTTTAGATGGTATTAGCAGTGGCAAGACTTTTTTAGATTAAACTGAACCAAATGTTCTCCATTATTAAGTTTTCCACTTCCGCTGTGCAAAGAGGTTAACAGAGATCAATGTTTATATTTCTAGAAATTCAAACAGTCTTACTAAAACAAGTTACATTAAAAACATTAAGACATCCTTTCCCGTAAATTTTTTTTGTGACATTATTTTTTTAAGCTACATTTCTAACCTTAAAGACTTAAAATGTTAGCTGGGATCTGTGCCCTGTAATCCTAGCTAATGAGGAGGATGACATCCAAGGATTGAGGCTTAAAGCCAGCAGTGGCAGAAAAGCCCATGTCACTCTTATCTCTAATTAACCACCAAAAGGCCAGAAGTGGAGGTGTGGCTCAAGTGACAGGGCCTGCTCCTTTTTGGAAAAGAGAAAATGAAAATATCACTATCAGTTATTTGTCACGTCCAATATTGGTTTTTTTTTTCCTCCGGATAAACAAATTTTCATTTTCATCTTGATGGTTAAGTTTCTTAACTAGATGAAATAGAAATTCAGTTTATGAAATGGAAATTCCAAAGAGAATTGGAAGTTTGTGTGGCAAATAGTCTTTTGATAGAAAGGTTCTGCTATTAAGTAATTCTGATCTTGCTTCTTGAAAAACATTATATGTTTTATTGTTCAGCTAGTAAATATGTATATGAATACAGCTGCATAGAAGTTTAAAAAAAATCTCACTTTAGGTTATTGTTTATTTACTTATTTTGGTGCAGATACTAGGGCTTGAACTCAGGTCTATCCCTTAGTATTTTTGCTCAAGGCTTGTGCTTTACTGCTTGAGCCACAGTTCTTTTTCAAGCTTTTTTTGGTGGTTAATTGGAGGTAAGAGTCCCATGGATTTTCCTGCCCAAACTGGATTCTAGCCATGATTCTCAGATCTCAGCCTGCGGAATAGCTAAAATTATAGGTGTAAACCACTGGCCTGGCCTCTGGCTTTTAATTATTACTTGCAAGAAGTTCTTTGCTGTGTTATACTTTAGATTTTTCATTACAATTGTAAAGAAGACTTTGAAAAATGGTAGTTATTTTTTCTTTGCTCAAGTCTTTTTGAGACAAAACATACGAACTTTAAAACGCTTTTTTCCCCCCTGTTTATATTCCCAGAAGACATTATATATTGTTATCTGGGGTCTACTTGAATTTGAAAATCGAGTAACCACAATAGTCTTAAGATATATATATAAAGCTTAGTCATGAACTTACTTGTTAAATTATCTATTTAATTATAGTTTTGATCCAGGCGCTTTCCAAGAAATTATAAAACTGTTGTCTCTTATAAAGGGAAACTTAATTTCCAGGGACAATTAGAGAAAGCAGCCTAAGTTCTGTAAATTTATCTTAGAATTGAAGTAATATTTAAATGAAAACATTGTGCTTTAGAATTACATTGGGGAGAGCCAGTGTTTGTGTAAGGGCTACAGATTTGAATTTCTAATTCAAATTTCTAATTGAATTAGACATTCTCATTCCAGTTCTGATGTTGACAATTTTGCTTAAACACCTACCTTCAATGTTGATTGGATGTGATGAGAACTACTGGTAAGATTATACTATGAACTGTCTTGGCATGCTTCTCATCCCACCTTTTAGGAATGTATCAGAGTTTTGCAAAATGACCCCTACCCTGTTTTACTTTTGAATGTTAGTTTTTGAATTTTATCTTCCTAAGGCAGTGGTTCAGAAAGAAGGGGCAGTTCTAGAACTGAGGGAGTAAATCACTGGATGCTTTAACCTCATTTACTGAGGTGACCTTTTTGTTTTTTAGCCATTTATTGATTTTAAAACTCTGCACACCTTCTGTAATTGTTTAAGTTATTTCATATAATTGTACATTTGGAGCTATAGTCATAGGTTCTAATTTCATTGATTCTTACAAAAACTTTGATTTTTTTGCCAATGTGGGCTTTGGGACTTGGGTACTGTCCCTTAGCTTTTTTTTTTTTTTTTTTTCCCACTCAAAGCTGATTCTCTACCACCTGAGCTACAGTTCTGCTTCCAGCTTTTTGGTAGTTAATTGGAGATAAGAGTCTCATGGACTTTCCTGCTTGGGCTGGCTTCAAACATCGATCCTCAGATCTCAACCTCTTAGATAGCTAAGATTATAGACATGCTCCCCCAGTGCCTGACTCCTAATGTTGCAAATCTGAGCTGATTACCCTGCGTTGGTCTGGAGAGCATCTACTCACTGCTGTATGAAAGGACTGGTTAATCTCTTCTTTTATCTTGATTATGGACACATCTCTTGGCATGTAAACAGGGAACAGGAAGTATGTGTGGGAATGGAAAACATCACAACAGAACATTTTTTTCTCTCTCCTAGATTGTTTATTGTTGTTTTCTGTCATAAAAATAATCTTAAATTACTTCATTTTAATATAAACTCAATTTTATTCAGTCAGAATATGCTCAAGGATAATACAGGAAGACCATGTGTTCTTCTTATATGCTAAGTCTTCAAAGAAGCAGGTTGGGACTCATGTGCCCTTGGTTTTAAATGTTTTTGTTATTGTTGTTGTTTTTGTTTCTTGTTTTTTCTTTTCTTTTTAAGGCAACATCTTACTATATAGCCAGGGTATGTTAAAATTCTTGATTCTCCTGCCTCAGTAATGGCTGGAACTACAGGTATATATCCCCATGTCTAGTTTCTATATTAATTGTCTCTAAAGTGAAATTTTGGAGTCTTTGCAGTGTAATTTTGCAGTAGACAACTCAATCTTTTCTAAATTATGGAGACTATAAAGATTACTGTGCAGATATAACAGAATATAACTTAGAGATTAAAAAAGAAATTTTATTATTTTTTATATTGCAGTTTTTTAAATATGTTTTTTATTGTAAAAATACCGTACAGAGGGGTTATAGTTACATGAGCAAGGTAATGAGTACATTTCATATTAAGCATTACTACCTCCTCCTCCCTTCCCTCCCACCTCCACAACTATACTCCCCCCTCTTCCCTTCCTCTCTTCCCCGCCTATATTGTAAAGATCCTTTTTCAACACAGTGTCTTGTACATCTCATTGTTACAATGGGTCAACCTGTATTCCTATTTAAACATTTTGTTTTTTCCCTTCCCCTCCCCAAGCTAGAGAAGTATATATATATGATGCAGGCCACCGACATCAAATACAGTGAAAACGGGTTATACAGTAGGGGAGGAACATACAAAGACACACAAAAATCACATGGTACATTATAAATACATTAGGAACAATAGCAAGAAAGAAAAAAACCACTTGTGTCCCTATCTTGGGGTTCATTTCACTTAACATCATCTTATCTGGTCATATGTACATAGCTTTTGACCTTTTCTGCTTATCCCAGACATATACTAATTTTTTCTTTTTTATTTATGTGTTCTAGTTCTTGGGTTTGAATTCAGGTCCTGGTCGCTCTTCCTGTCTTGTGATTACCGCTGGCCTTATTGTGAACTTGTCTATTAACTTACAGTTGAAGAACTCTGTGTGTGTGTGTCTGTGTGTGTGTGTGTGTGTGTCTGTGTGTGTGTGTGTGTGTGTCTGTGTGTGTAGTTATCAATACTAGGGCTTGAATTCAGCATATCACACTCTCACTTGGCTTTTCACCCAAGGCTGCTGCTGCTGTACCACTTGAGCCGTAGTTCCACGTCTAGCATATTGTTAGTTAATTGGAGGTAAGAGTCTTGAGGACTTTCCTTTTCAGGCTGTTTTTGAACCATAAGCCTCAAATTTCAGCCTCCTGAGTAGCTAGAATTACAGGTGTGAGCCACCAGCACCTGGCTGAACTTGCCTAATTTTAATTTTATATAGTATGTCCTAGAATAAATTTTGATGATTTATTTGATATAACGTTTAACCTTAATTGTACAGTGGCACCTAGCCCAATAGCAGGAGTTCAACTGGATGTGAAATTTATTCTGTTCAACTGCTATCTTCAAACAAAGCAGGTACACAGCAATTACTTACAGAATAGATATAATTCTACTGAACTCTAAAGCAAATACTAACATTCAATGCTGACTGAGCAGACATGCTTGCTTCTTTTCATTTTTCATTACATTGGTGAATTCCACATGTCTTTTGTAGGTGATTTTCTTTTCTGGATGGCTCCTGATCATTGTCATTATTGTCTATGGTGGTGTATCAGTACAGCTATTCTGATCATAATCAGATGAGCAACAGTATGTTTTGCTTTGTTTATGGGAAAAAAGATATTTTATGAACTTGTGGTTAGAGGCCTGAGCAAAAAGACTCAATGGTTTCTTGGAATTATAATTGGAATATTTGGAAACAGACAGACAGTGTCTCACTGTAGGGTTGAATTGGTCTGTAACCTTGCTTTTCTAGATGAACACCATGGACTCTAAGGTGTCACCAGAATAAGAAATGATCTTACAGCCTGGTACTGGGTGCTCATGGCCTATAATCCTACCCATCTGAGGATTTTGGTTTGTAGGTAACCTGGGCAGACAAATCCTGGAGACTCTTATATCCAATTAACTAGCAAAAAGCCAGAAGTGGAAGCATGGTGCAAGTTGCCCAGTGTCAGCCTCAAGCGAAAAAGACAGGAAGTGAGAGCTTGAGGTCTGAATGTCAAGCCCCAATATTGGCATGTGTGTGCACGCATACACACACACACACACACACACACACACACACACACAGAAAGAATAATGGCTGTCTGTAATCTTAACTGCTCAGGAGGCTGAGATCTGAGGATCATGGTTCAGAGCCAGCTTGTACAGGAAAAGTCCATGAGACTCTTATCTCCAGTTAACCGCCAGAAAACCAGAAGTGGAACTGTGGCTTAATGCATTAGAGTGCCAGCCTTGAGTTAAAGAGCTCAGGGACAGTGCTTAGGCCCTGAGTTCATGAAGAGAAATGATCCTATAAATGAGCATTAAAAAATGAAAAGAGGGGATGATGAGGATGATGGTGATAACACATTTCACGTGTCTGGCATTCTACTAAAGCCATTTTAAGGCATTATCATAAGGAATTCTTGCAAACCTATGCTGTTATCCTTATTTTAAAAAGGGAGAATTTGAAGCCTAGAGAAAGCAGGAAACTTTCTCAAGGGCATAAAAGAGGAATTTGGATTCAAATCTATTTGTCTGTCTCTAGGATTTCTGCTTTTAACACTACATGGCTCAATTCTTAAATAAAACCTTGCATTAATGACATGTCCTAATGCCTGATGTTAAAAATGAGAAAGGAATACTGGTTTTATGTGTGTGTGCACTTTTTAATAAGACCTTCATGATACCTTTTGCTTTACTGCAGATTTTCCTTGTGTTGTGTGTGATGCGCTGATAAATGTTTAAGATATCTTTAGGGACACATTTAATTAGCAATTTTTTAATTTAATGTGTTCAATTAAGTAATAATTTATTTCCTACTTGATATATGTTCCATGTTTGATCTTCTGCTGGTGTCAAGAAGCCACACAGAATAGTTGCCATTTAACCACATTTTGACTCTGTTTTGTTCCAGAAATAAAGAACAAAATAAACAAATTTGCAAGGATTTCTTTAGAAAAGTTGTGAGATAGAGATTCATCCAAAGCAATTTTTTTCCAAACTTAAAAATTGGCAGAAAGGTTTGCTTATAATACAATAGAGATAAAAGTTAGATTCACATAGAGGATTTCAGTGTTTCTTGTAATATGGAGTCACTCAGGAACTGACCAAGCCTCACAAGGTAAACTTTTGGAAACATTTGTGGGTGGAAATATCAATGGCAGTCAAGAAGTTTTAGGTAGAGACTTGGGATACAATTCACATATGTACACAGTTCATCCTTTTTTATTTTTAACATTTATTATCTTTTAGTTGTTACAGGGGTTTCAGTTTTACATGTGACTTTATAAGTACATGTCGTAAGTTTTATAAGTCTTTTTTTTGTGATCAGTGACTTCCCTTTTATATTGTCTTTCCCATTCTCCAAACTCAAAACAAAGAAAACTCAGTAAGCTTTAGCATTTGTAGTATATGGACATAATTGTGTAACCAACACCGTTGCATAATTCCAAAACATTTTCGCCATTCAAAAAGAAACTTTTTTGGTCCATAAGTAATTATTCTCCATCCTTTTCTACCACTACCCCACCTTAAGTGGCCTCCAAACTTTCTAATTATATTCATTTGCTAATTCTGAATGATGACCATAATAGAATTATATAACACATGGTCTTTTGTGCCTCTATTTTCATATAATTTCAATTTACATTTTTTTTGCCTGTCTCAGGACAGGCTTGAACTCAGGGCCTGGGTACTGTCCCTGAGCTTCTTTTGCTCAAGGCTAGCACTCTACCACTTGAGTCATTGTGCCACTTCCAGCCTTTTCTGTTTATGTGGTACTAAGGAATCGAACCCAGGGTTTCATGAATGCTAGGCAAGCACTCTACTACTAAGCCATATTACCAGTCCAATTTACAACCTTTTTATTGCTAGATTGTATTGCATTGTATGATATGCCACATTTTGTTTACCTGTTAATCAAGTACTGTATTGTCAGATTAGTGTATTTCATTCATACTAAAATTTGGGCAAATTGGACCAAGAACACAATCCATGCTAGTTTCCAACTGAAGGACAGTTATAAGCACTTTTAACTTCCCATATCAAACAAAATCATTGTCTATGAAAAGGAGAAAACTCAAGAACGAAAACCCCTGATGTCTGTTATTAAGGCAATAGAAAACGATGAAGATTTTTCCTCATTGACTCAGCAAGGTAACCCTCTGTACTTTGCTCAACATTTGGCACTATAAATTCATTGGCTAGAATGCCCCCCCCAAAAAAAAATCCACACTAACAGAATGCATATAAAGGAAATGTCTCTTTCTCTCTTCTATAAACCAACTCTGAAAATAACCAATGTAGAGTTATAAAAACCAAAAGTGTAAATTTACATTCTGTGTCCACATTGCCTTTACTGGATTACTGCCTCTTGAAAAAATGAAAGGGCCCAGTGTTTGTGGCTCATGCCTGTAATCCTAGATACACATGAGACTGAGATCTAAGGATCACCGTTTGAAGCTAACCTGAGCAGAAAAATCTGAGCCTTTTATCACCAATTTATCACCTAAAAGTGGGAAGTGGAGTTGTCCCTCAAGTGGTAGAGTTCCAGCCTTGAGTGGAAAAACAGGGACCTCAGGCACTGAATTCAAGTCCCAGTTACTGTGCTAGAACACAAAGTTAAACAGTAGCCTGAATTAAAAAGAAATATACTTTTCAATGTATAGTGATTATTGGGATCTGATCACTTAAGTAGACATTTAGCAAATAGCAAGGGAAGAAGAGTACCAGACTGCAATTAATTAGAGCAAATCACAAGCTGCTTGAAGTTCTGATTCCTAATTGCATCCTAAAGAGTTGAAGTAAAAAAGTGGGGGCTAATTCTGAAGCCTTTACTTGACTTTTTACTTGATTCTCCAAACCATAACCTAGGTCGAGTGTTTATCAGAGATCTGCAGAGGAACAGGTCTTCTGTGTTTTGGCAAATGCAGCCCTGAGCACGTGAGAGACACTAGTCTTTGATTACTACTATGATAACAATAATCATTATTGACAGGATCTGATGCCAGCTGCTATTCATTCAATAATTACTATCTGCTGGGCGATTTCTAGCTTCACGAAACTTCCTAACCTCCCAGGGCAAGTTTGTCATTTCCATTTTGTAGACAAGAAAATGGTATTACTGATATGTAGCTATAACTTTATTAAGAATGCTAAGACACTTCCAAAGTATATCTCTTGGAAATAGTAAAAAATGGATAATGAAAATTTGTAGCTTGTTTTTGTATTGATCATGGGGCTTTCATAGATGCCCTTTCCAGCTTAAGCCATAGGCTACTTTTCCCCATGCTATGTTTTTGTTGTTGTTGTTGTAGGTTATGGGGCTTAAACTGGGCCTGGGCACTGTCCCTGAGCTCTTCAGGTCAAGGTCACTACTCTACCATTTGAGCCACGGCACCACTTCCGGTTTTCTGGTGGTTTGTTGGAAATAAGAGTCTCATAGACTTTTTCCTACCTTGGCTGGCTTTAAACCTTGATCCTTAGATCTCAACCTCCTGAGTAGCTAGGATTACAGGTGTGAGCCACTTGTGCCTGGCACATGCTGTGATCTTAGGATTTAGGACATTGCCACAAATTTGAATGAGATCAATGGGGGATCCATCCTCTTTCTGTATGTTAGTGTCCATTATGGAGTCTGGATCCGTTCTAGAACATTGTGATTTCCCCTTAATAATCTTTATATGTACTATGGACTTGCACTTTGGTTGCCTTCACCCATGGTATAACCCCTGATTTCACTGTATTTGATGTTGGTATAATTTGTGGAGGGGAAGGGAAAAAACAAATTGTTTAAATAGGGATACAGGTGGACCCATTGCAACAATGAGAAGTACAAGACGTTATGTTGAAAAACGAACTTTACAACTTTGGCAGGGGAGCCAGGAGGAGGGGGAAGGGGAGATGGGAAGGGATGGGAGGGGGAAACAAAGGCGGAGGCAACACTGCTTGATAAGAAATGTACTCATTATCTTGCCCATGTAATTGTAACCCCTCTGTACTGTAGTTTCACACACACACACACACACACACACACACACACACACACAAAGAGTGAGTGCAAGGGTTCTTGCCTGAGAGAGAGCTGGAAAATTTCTGGAGTTCCCCAAGCTTCGAGGATTTCCTTGAAGGTAAGGGAGGATTTAACCTTCTCGGGAGATCCTTCAGATTTATGGACACAGATTCCAAGTCTTTGGGAAAACAAACTTCAAGTGATTTATCTTCGTATAGTATAGTCACATCATAGGGTGTTTTTTTTTTTTTTAACCGATCTTAGTGTTTAGCAGTCCTTTCTATACCACAAAAGGAGTGGACAAATGACTCCTATAGTTGTCTTACTTTGGCCAGCACAGAATTCATTTTTTAAAGATGTTTTATTCACCTAAGGAGGGAGGGTTATAGTGTGACATCTTGATGCATATATAAAATGTACTGTGACCGAAATCACTCCTCCATTTCTCTATTTATCCTGAATCTCCTTTTCTTCCTCTCCTCTTCCTTTACTTCTTCTTCCTCCTCATATTCGTTCTTCTTCTTTTTTTTTTCTTGTGCTAGTATCAGGGTTTCAACTCAGGGCCTCAACTCACTTGTCTGTTTGGCTTACTGCTGGCACTCTTAACACATGAGGCATGCCTCTGGTGCCAGCTTTTTACTGGTTAATTGGAAATAAGAGCATTGAAGATTTGTCTGCAGCCGGGTGTCGGTGCCTCATGCCTATCATCCTAGCTACTCAGGAGGCTGAGATCTGAGGATCACAGTTCAAAGCCAGCCCTGGCAGAAAAGTTTGTGAGATCCTTTTCTCCAGTAAACCATCAGAAAACCCGAAGTGGTGCTGTGGCTTAGTGGTAGAGGTCTCACCTTGAGCTGAAGAGCTGAGGGACAACGCCCAGGCCCAGAGTTCAAGCCCCACGACCTACAAAAAAAAAAAATTGTCTGCCTGGATTGACTTTGAACCTTGAGCCTCTTGAATCTCAGCTTCCTAAATAGCTAAGATTACAGTATAAGCAGGAGCGACCATCACCCTTCTGAAGCATTATTTTCAGTGTGTAAAATGATATGCATTCCAGTATATATTACTTGTGTGTTCTTTTTTTCTTTACACACACATACAACACAGGATTTAAATGGTCACAGTGGTTAGTGAGGAATCTCCTACTCATTTCTAGCACCCTAGCAATCAGTTTTCTTTTCATTGTACCATTTTTGGTGTTTGTATGCCTTATTATGATAGAGATGGATAGGTGGGTTTTAGTTCTCTCCACAAATATTAGCCTGTTACATATACTAAATATTTTGCCTTAGCAGTTCATGTAGTACTACGTACATCATTCATTTGCATACTACATACAATTCCATTAAAGCAATTTACACTAATTCACTTAACTAGGTGTCTATCATTTGCAATATTGCCGATCACATTTCAGTGAAAATACTTACATGAATTCGTTCGTTACTGAAATTAGATATTACTCAGATGAATTTATTTACTTATAATGAATTCATTTTATCTGAAGCTCCTAATGAAAGGCTATAGGCTGGTGCTTTAAACAATGGCTATGTCTTTTTCACAGTTCTAGAGACATATGATCAAGGTGCTCCTCTTGGTAAGGGTCTTACTTCTGATCTGAAGATGCCCAAAATATTGCAATGTACTTGCATGATGATGTCTCGGAGCAAGAGCCCTAGAAGTGTCTTCTAATATGGAGACCAAATTCCCTGCTAGGAACTATACCTTCATGAATTCCTCTGAACCTAATTGCCTGTCAAATGCCCCAGTCTTGCTTGCAGATTGGATATGTTCAGATGAGAATTTAAGGTGTTCACAGTCACTTCATAACATTACTTAGTCAAATGATATAATAATTTGATAGTCTTGCTAGTATTCTTCATTCGATCCATAATAACCTTTGAACTTTACCAATAGAATTGTGATAGCCCATGAGCTGATAAGTCAAAATGATAGCATAGTTTTGTGTTTATATTTTTAAAATCATTTTATTTATTTATTTTTGCAGTATTGGGGACTGAACTCAAGGATTTTGCTTGTTGAGCCATTTGTTCGGCACTTAGTGTATTTTATATTTAGTTTTTTCTTGTTAATTTATAAGCTTGAATACATCTTTAGTAAATATCATCAATGCTTCCTCCTTGTAATATTTCTTTTTTTTTTTTTTTTTACCTGTACTAGGCTTGAGCTCAGGGCCTGTGCACTGTTCCCAAGATTCTGTTGCTTAAGGCTAGCACTCTACCACTTGAGCCACAGCACTACTTCTGGCTTTTTCTGTGTTTGTGGGCTTCATGCATGCTAGGCAAGCAAGCTACCACTCAGCCACATTTTATTGTATAAATCTTAGCTCTCTTCCTCAGGAGGCTGAAGTTCTTAGCAGAGAAGCCATGCCTCATCTTTCCATTTTCATGTGCTCAGCAATCACATTTATTGAGAATCTACCATATTCTAAGCACTAGTGGCCTGTAGGTTGAGAGAGCTAAAGAAAAGTAAAGGAAGCAAGTGTGAACTGTGTCTTGTCTTAAGGAACATAGAGAATTATAGAGACAGATGACACCCTGAGCAATAGCAGTATAGGCGACAGCCAGATTCACAGGCCCCAGAAGTTCAGAGAAAGCCTGTTCACCCTGAGACTGAAGATAAAATTTAAGGCATATCTTCATAAGTAGACTCAAGTGCTAGGCAAATCATGAATGTGAACTAACTTTAGGAAAATTATTAGCAATATTTTATTTTTTCTATCTGTTATAAGCAGTGTATCTAAAAGTTGTAGAGTAAAGCCTTATTTGCTTTTTTTTTTTTCCTCAGAAAGTGAACATTTTCATGAGAATTGAAAAATCTATCCATTTGAGCTCTAATTTATAAAACCTTAGTGGTTTTTTTTATTGATTTGTTTATTTATGTGACTGGTTCAAGGATTTGAACTGAGTCTTACGCTTGTTTGGATGGTGCTTTTTCACATGAATCATGCTTCAAGCCATGCTTCCAGGCATTTTATTAGTTAAATTTGGGATTGAGTTTATTAGGCTTTTCTGCCCAGGTTAGCTTCAAATCATGATCCTCTGAATCTAAGCTTCCTAAGATGCTAGATCACAGGCATGAGCTATGATGCCAGGCTAAAACCTGGCATTTTTACTGATTACTTTAAAAAAATGTTAAAAGCATGTTACTATGCTTTCTTAACCCCATCCATACCATCCTCATCAGAGTTTACACTTTGGGATTTCACAAATACTATGGAAAGCATCTTGCTTTGTAGAGTATGAGCTCTCAAGGCCTCCCAGATGACAAGGTCATTCTACTACAAAATTTTCTTTTCTCCTCAATGTTGTAAGACTAGGCTAGATTACTGCATTCTCTCCGAGATCTCTTTATCTTTCTCTTTTCTTACTTGATACTTGGAGATACAGATGAAGAAACTGGTCTGAATTATGCCTAAAAGAAGAATATATAGAATTTCTGTGATATGATAACATAGAATCCTTTTTACAAATGACCCTAGGAGATTGATTGATTGATTGATTGATTTATCTATTTATTTATTTTTCAGATCGTGTGCATGGGGCTTGAATTCAGGACCTGGGCTCTGCCCCTGAGCTCTTCAGCTCAAGGCCAGTGCTCTACTACTTGAGCCACAGCACCACTTCCTGTTTTCTGATGGTTAATTGGAAATAAGAGTCTCATGAACTTTCCTGCCCTGGCTGGCTTTGAACTGCCATCCTCAGATCTCAGCCTCCTGAGTAGCGAGGATTACAGGCGTGAGCCACTGGCACCAGGCTGACCCTAGGAGCTTTAGTAACTGTGTATAGTTAGTTTTTATTGTTATCAGATCTGATTAAATGGTTTATTTTTAGCCATGTCCAATCTCCCAGCAGAGAGTTCTGTACAAATTATGTGGATTTGTATGACATATGGTCTTATATCAAAATTAAAACCAGAAAATGTTTCCAGATACATTTCATGTCATTTTTTAAATCTCTTATGAAGATTGCATAATATGTTTCTATAAACTATTACACTTATCCATCTAACTTGTTTTAATACTTTAGAATACTGTAAACTGTCTGTAATTGTGGAAAGTTAGGCTGTTTTCTTTTCCTTGTTGTTTTGTGCCGATACTGGGGTTTGAACTCAGAGTCCCAGCCTTGACCATTAGCTGCTTGTTCAAGGCCAGCACTACCACTTGAGTCCCACTTCCACTTCCTACTTTTATTGATGAATAACTGGAGATAAGAGTCTCACAGACTTTCATTCCCAGGCTGGCTTTGAACTGAGATCCAACCTTGTGAGAAGTTAGGTTACAGGGGTGAGCTGCTGGTGCCTGGCTGAAGTTAGTTTTTATCAGTCTCGGTTAGTGGTATATTGTTTCTTGTTGTATTCAAGTTGTCCAACATCATAAGAGCATTAAAATTTATTCCCTCCTCAATAGTTCATGTCCAAAGAGAGCAAATATAAAAAAAATAATACAGGGTAAAAAATACATAAGTTATTTTGACCAATAAAAATGTCACATTGTTGTTAACCACTCTCTGCTCATTGAAAGTTCTTGCAATTAAGAACTTAATTCACTGATTGTCTATCTATTTTTAATTTTGAAGAACTTAAGCGATAACTCCATTGAGTCCTATAGTTAGAGGACAAACTAAGCAACCATTCCCTTCTCTCTCTGAGTGTTTAGAGCTCTAAGGTCAGCAGTCCAGCAGAGTGAGTGCGGTGTTGGGCAGGGCGGTGACTAATGGCTCTCAGTCACGAGGCTTCCCCCAGTGGACAGAGCTGGCCCCCACACAGGGAAAACAACACAGAAAGTCTCCAAAAGAAAGAGATGTTCTGCAGTCTCAGGCAACACCCCCCAACTCATGCAGCCCGCTCATAAACATGACCAATTGTACAAGGGGAAGTGGGTGAAGGAGCATGAACCCTAAAGGTCAGGGTGCATCCGGCCACTGCTCGGGAGTCCGGTAGCATCCTTGGGGAGGAGTACAACGTATTTGTGATAGATCCACACCAGATTCCAATCACATTGGATAAACAAGCTTCACAATTGGCTGACTTGATAATAGCTGAAAATTTGCATTCTAATAATAATTCTAGACTCTGTACATTCATTCTTAAGTTAAATATCACTAAACAGTATCTTATCTGTGTTGCATGCATTAAGCTTTTTGTAGTATTAATATTTATACTTATGAAATATTCAGTGATGGTATTTGTAGGTTTTAGATGGTAGAATTATATTTTGATTGTCTAGTTAAAAACAAAGAAGTGATGCCAGATGCCTGTAATCCTAGATACTCAAGAGGCTGAAATCTGAGGATCATTGTTTGAGCCAGACCAGGCAGAAAAGTCCATGAGACTCTTATCTTTATCTTCAATTAACCATCAAACAGCTGGAAGTGGAGCTGTGGCTTAAGTGGTATACTGCCAGCCTTGAGCCAAAAAGCTAAGAGACAACTCCAGGCCATGAGTTCAAACCCCAGTACACACACACACACACACACACACACACACACACACACACACACACACACACACACACACACACACACTGATACAAACTCAGTACACTGGAAAATGAAAAATAAATCATCAAACTGTTATCTGATTCAGCAACTGATCTTCTATTTTGAAGAGTTACTGAAATGGGACAAGATTAATGTACAACATTGAAACTTCTGAACGTAATTGGAATAGCTTAATATTCATAGAAAGATGCTATTTCTACAGAATTCTTTTACCATATAATCATACATGTATATTAATATAATTTTATCATCACAGAGTTTGTGACCTTCTGATTTTTACCTCTCTCATTGAATTACATGATTTATGAAGGCTTATTCTCTATTTAGGTTGCAGACAGAACACTAATATAGTTTCTTTTCTTCTATGTGTGTGTGTCAGGACTGGGGACACTGCACTCTTGCTTATTAGCCTTTTTGCTTAAGGCAGCTGCTCTACCACTTGAGCTGCATCTCTGTTTTTTGCTTGTCAATTGGAGAATCAAGTCTCATGGACCTTCCTGCCTAGGCTGGCTTTGAAGCTCAATTTTCATATCTTACCCTCCTGAGTATGTAGGATTACAGGTGTGGAGCCATCAGCATTGCAATTTGTGTTGTATATCAACTTCCTACAATCAGAGAACAGACTGGAATGTTGATGCTAATGTCACTCAAACAATCATGGGTGTGTTGATGTTGATACCACACACAGAACACTGACATGTGACAGCCTGAGGCATCTGGATGGAATCAGCTGGAAGTTCAGAGTCCAGTATCTCAGATTTCTTTTTTAAAAATAAGTTTTTTATTGTGAAAATACTGTACAGCAGGGTTACAGTTACATGAGCAAGGTAATGAGTACATTTCTTATCAAGCATTGTTGCCTTCTTGTTTTTCCCCTACCATCACTTCCCTCCCACCTCCTCAACTACACTCCCCTCTTTCCCCTCTCCCCGTCTAAATTCTAAAGTTTGTTTTTCAACATAGTGTCTTGTACATCTCATTGTTACAGTGGGTCAACCTGTATTCCTATTTAAACATTTTGCTTTTTCCCTTCCCCTCCCCCAAATTATACCAACATCAAATCCAGTGAAAACAGGGGTTATATTATGGGGGAGGAACATAGAAAGCAACCAAAAAAATCACATGGTACCTTATAAATACATTAGAAACAATAGCAAGAAAGAAAAAACTATTTGTATTTCTATCTTGGAGTTCATTTCGCTTAACTTCATCATATCTGGTCATGTGTACATAGCGTTTGACCTTTTCTACTTGTCTCATACATATACTAGTTATTGGTGGTGCTGTAGCTCAAGTGGTAGAGTACTTGCCTCGAGCTGAAAAGTTGAGCGGCAGTACCCAGGCCCAGAGTTCAAGCCCCATCGCTGACAAAAAAAAAAAAAAGACAGCTTTGACCACCAAGCAGGAACACCAGAGTTGTCCCTGGCAAATGCATACTCTCAGATTTCTTAAAGCATACGTTACTGGAATTCTGGGTATTCTTTTGCAATGCTTTCATTTCTTACAGAAAAGATACTGATATACATGATATATATTAAACATCACCTAGAATACTATTCATTATATATACAGAGAGAGGTATTTAATATATATGGTATCTAAGGTATCTGTCTCTTAAACATCATACAACAAATGAAAATTGTACTTGTCCCTATTTTAAAATTATTTATCCTGGGGCTGGGAAGGTGGCTCGGTGGTAGAGTGCTTGCCTTGTATCCATGAGGCCCTGGGTTCGATTCCTCAGCACCACATAAGCAGAAAAAAACCAGAAGTGGTGCTGTGGCTTAAGTGGTAGAGAGCTAGCCTTGAGCTGAAGAGGTGAGCGACAGCGCCTAGGCCCAGAGTTCAAGTCCCACAACCGGAAAAAAAAAAAGTAGAATTATTTAGCCTGAACAATAGCAGTTTATAGATAATTCTAAATAATCAGATAATTCTAATAATCAGTTTCTTTGTCATTTCATTAATTATCTAGTTGTAGCTGGTAAACTTGCTGTGCTTATAAACATTAGTTTTTAGAAACTTGAATTCAAACTCAAAATCAGCAAATTCCAAGAAGCTTTCAAATACATTAAAAAGGAATTCCCTTATCTGTCTCTCTGTTTACAATAGACATGTCAGTTATGTAGTTCACCCTGATAGCTTAAAAATAAGGAGATTTCAAGTTGGAATATGCAGTTCTATTTTTACAAGTATGATTTAGAAAATAATTTCTAAATGCTGTAATTTATAAAATATTAGTTGTTGGAGTGATTCGAATGAAAGAGGGCCTTATACGAAGCAATTTGCAAGTTTTAAGACCTGCCTTTTACAATTGCTCTGCAGTTGACCCTTTGGTCCTATTTTGAGTTGCCAGATGAAAATAAGGTTTCCCTGCAAGTGGCAGTTGCTATGGGCAACGGGTGCTGACGCCAAAAGATGAATACTCTACCTCCTTAATATAATGATTACTTTGTGAGCTAAATAAAGAACTCAATTGTAGCGAAAGAAGTTATAAATGTGAAATATCAGGGAAGGAATGGAGACAGGAATATTAGAGATGTGTAAATCAGAAAAAGCATGATTACCATTGCATTTTTGGTAACTGCCTAATATTTGGACAGAAGTCTTAATCTGAGCATTCTAGATTTACACCTTTCATAGAAAACTAACATTGTTACCTAGTGCCAATGGCTTATGCTTGTAATCCTAGCTACTCAGGAGGCTGAAATCCTAGCATCTTGATTCAAAGCCAGCCCAAGCAGGAAAGCCAGTGAGACTCTTATCTCCAGTTAACCTCAAAAAAGCCAGAAGTGGAGCTGTAGCTCAAGTGGTAGAGTGTTAACCTTTGGCACAAAAGCTCAAGAACAGCTTCCAATCCAGGGTTCAAGTCTCAGCATGCCCCCTTTCCTCTCTCCACCAAAACAAAACAAAACAAAACAAAAAACAAAAACCCCACAAAAACTAACATTGTTCACTGGGACAAGTCTTCCTTTGTAATATGAATAATGTGAATTTATGTCCTTAGTTCTTAGTGGATTTTGAAAAAAAAAAGGAAGTCTGATCACAATGTAATTACATCGGGAAATAGTTGCCTATTTATTTTTTCTTTTTAACTTGGAATTTCCGTTCAGAGTAGTTTGTGCCATTATAATTGATATATGTATGCTATTTGAAACTTGATAGTGGATAGGGTCAGCTGCCCACCCCATTTATCCTCAGATTGTTTTATTAACATGTTGGTTTAATGACAGCACTTTTATGTAAGGTTTGATACAGCAGCCTTTATAATGTCATTTGCCAAACTCTGCTGGTTAGCTTCAGCCATTGCTGTGACTGCAGGAGTCCTTTAAAAAGAAAAAGACATAGGCCCTGCTGTTTTTGAAGGGTGAGTTCACTTCTCCTTTATTGGCATCTGGTCTATGCCAGGTGTTCTTTTTGTCTCCAAAAAACCCTACTAATCGGGAAGATAGACATAAAATCAAGTAATTAGAAATAAATACACTATAAAATATAATTGAGTCCTAAAGCTAGATGCTACAGGAACACAAAGGAAAACACATGATCATGGACATAAGTCATTCATGGTGGGTTGGGGGCTCAGGATGCATGAGAACCATCTGCCTAAAGCAGTGTCACTTCTTTGATTATCAAGGTTCATGCAATGAGCTTCTTCATTGCATTTCCCCTTTCTTCCTCTCTCCTTCTAAAACTTAACTTGTAAATTAAGGAGTAATTCAGCTAAATTTCTTCCTCCTTCAATGGAGACTCTAGAATATGGACTCAGCTATATAATACTACAAATACATTCTGTTGGGCCTAAATCTTTCTGACATTTTCTATAATGAAGAGATTGAACTTATTAGGCAGTTGAGAATGGCATATACAGAAAAAAACTTTTTTTTTTTTTTTGTCTGTCATAGGGCTTGAACTATGGGCCTGGGTACTGTCCCAGCTCTTCAGCTCAAAGCGAGCACTCTACCACTTGAGCCATAGCGCCACTTCTGGTTTTCTAGTGGTTTATTGGGGATAAGAATATCATGGACTTTTCCTGCCTGAGCTGGCTTTAAACTGTGATCCTCAGATCTCAGCCTCCTGAGTAGCTAGGATTACAGGCAGATCTTTCTATTTCATTACAAGTGGGACACTATGATTCCTTCTGATGGAAACATAGAATTCCATATATGTGTGTGTGTGTGTGTGTATTATGATATATATATTTCTTTTTCTTGATCCATCCATCTACTGAGGGGCATTTGGGTTGGTTCCATAGCTTAGCTATGGTGAATAATGCTGTGATAAACATAGTTGTGCTGGTAGCTTTAGTATGGCCTTGTTTGTGATTGTTTGGGTAAATGCTCAGAAGTGGGATTGCTGGGTCATAGGAGAGCTCTATGTATAGTCTTTTGAGGAACTGCTTTCCAGAGGGGTTGAGTAATACCTGGTATTGTATATACATTTATTTGAATTAGGGAAGGGAAGGGGAACAGTAAGACAAAGGACAAGGGGGAAACCAATGCAACAGCTATATACACAAGACTGTGTTGGAGATGATCTGTACAACTTGGGGGGGAGACTTGGGGTAGGGAAAGTAGGAGAAAAATGAGGGAAGGGGTAACAAGATTGACAAGAAATGTACTTATTACTTTACTTATGTAACAGTAATTCCTCTGTATATCACCTTGACAATAAAGAAAAAAGGCAAAACCGAAACAAAACAAAACAAAAAGAACCATCATTACCACCACCACCACCACAACTATCTGCTTATGTCCCGATGTACTTGATTCAGGAAAGTGTTCAATGTATTGAGAAGGGCTGGTGTCGTACTGCTATGATAATCTATGGGCTTTATGAGCTTAGAAAATGACATAAATACATACAGTAGCAGGGTTTGTAGCCAACAATAGACATTTGGGCTTTTTGGACTTTATCTTTAGATCAGAAGAGCTACCTTTTTTTTTTCTTGACAAGAATAGGTGGGATCACTTCTTTAGTAAGAGAATAATTCTAGTATCAGTTTGGAGAATGGATTGGATTTTAGTTTTCAACCAGACACTGTATTGAAAGGTATAAATTGATAGATTACTAACTGATAGACAATAATTCAAGCTTGGATGTGAATGAGAGAACCCAAAACACAAGCAAAAAGAGGATAGGAATCCACAGAAGTCTGTGGGACGTGTGCCTGGAGATAAGGCCAGAGGAGCAAAGAACTGGCTGAAGGATTTTTAGAGAGTTGAGAGAGAGTTAGGAGAATTGTCTTAGGAAAGAAGTAAATGACTCATGCTATATATGTTAGCTGTTCCGGGGAGGCTGAGAGCTGAAGGTCACAGTTTGAAGCCAGCCCAGGCAGGATAATTCCTGAGACTCTCATCTCCAATTAGCACCAAAAAAAGGGAAGTGAAACTGGCTCAAATAGTGCGGTGCTAGCCTTGATTGAAGCAGCTAAGGGATGGCACCCAGGGTCTGAGTTTAAGCCCCAGCACTTGAAAGCACAGGCGTGCACACGTGCGCACCCATGCATGCAGATACACACACACACACACACACACACACGCACACACACACAGAAATAACTTATTGCATCAGAGTGAAGAACTTTTGGAAAGGGTTGGGGAGAAGAAATCTAATGAGCCAAAGTTTTTCTTTGGGGGGAAAAGGGGGTAAGGTTACAGAAACTACTCACAGCAGTAAGAAGCCCTAGTCATAAAATTGTACAACAATTATTAGATACTTAAATTGTATCACCATAGGCCAGGATTGTGCCTAAACTATTCTAGAGAGGTGCATAATCCTAATTGCTTATACTGAATCCTAATTATGAGATAATGTGAAATAGCATTAAAACTAGCACCCCACTGATTTAATTTGGAGAAACCTTCATATCAGCTATTTCTAACAATTCTATTTTTCTTCAAACCATAGTTATTTCAAATTTGGCCCTCAACTCTTCCTTCTGTTTTTTCTCCCTTCCCCTCTCCCTTCCCCTTCCCTTTTCCCCTCCCCTCCCCCTCCCCTCCCTTCCCTTCCCCTCCCTACCTTCCTTCCTTCCTTCCTTTCTTTCTTCCTTTCTTTCTTTCTTTCTTTCTTTCTTTCTTTCTTTCTTTCTTTCTTTCTTTCTTTCTGTCTCTTTCTTTCTTTCTCTTTTTCTTTCTCCTTCCTTCTTCCTTCCTTCCTTTTTTGGGCCAATACTGGGGCTTCCTTTTTCACTTAAGGCTAGTGCTCTACCACTTGAGCCTCAGCTCCACCTTTCACTTTTTGCTGGTTAATTAGGGACAAGATTCTCATAAATTTTCTATCTTGGCTATCTTTGAACTGTAATCTTCAGATCTCAGCCTCCTAAGTATCAAGCACCAAAGGCATAAGCCATAGTTACCTGCTTGGCCTTTAGTTTTAAAAGGAGAATTGTTGATATAAAGAAATAAATATAGCCAGGCACTGATAGCTCATACCTGTAATCCTAGCTTCTCAGGAGATTGAGATCTGAGGATCATGGTTCAAAGCCATCCCAGGCAGAAAAGTCCTTGTGAGAGTCTTACCTCTAATTACCACCCCAAAATCAGAAGTGGAGCTATGGCTAAAAGTGGTAAATCATTAACCTAAAGCAAAAGAGCTCAGAGACAGCACCCAGGCCCTGAGTTCAAGCCCTGCACCAATAAAAATAAATAATTACAACTTTGCTTGCTTTATATAATGTCAGAACCTCACGATTTTCTTTCATTTGTTCTTTACCCTGATTGTTGAACACTGATTAACTTAAATTTTTTAGATTTAGTTCCTTCTTTGGGCCATTACACTTAAATGCCAGCTGTTTTCTGCAGAGCATAAAGTAGAACAGCCCCACTCTGAGGTACTGTACCTTATTTTAAACTGCAGGGTTGCTGAGGATGAAGTGAGAAATTATGCAAAATACAGGTAATATTTTTCTGGTGATTGAGCTCCTTTGCATTGTGTATTCTATCATTTCCCTTAGAAAGAATGCACACAAATACTGTCTCTTTGACAAGGTATCCACAATTGGTCCTCCGGGATGTTTGCCTGGGTCTGAGTAGGTACACTAGCGGGATGAGTGACAACTTCTCTTGTTTTAGTCTGAAGGGTAGTACATCCTTGTGTGTCGATCCTTCTCATGGATGCAGATACACAAGGTTTGCATGATAGAGTAAGGAAGCTAAACATTAGGCAGAGTCCTGGATCTAGAGCTGACTCTGGTCTAAGCTGTGCATTTTTAAGGAATTATTTGTACATTGGAGGGTACAATACTAGCCCATGGTGGGGGACAGCATTCTTTCAACAGCTTCTGCTGAAGTTTGAAATGGAGATACTACACTTAGAGGACAGTTGTTTCTCTGACCCTATGCAAAGAAAGCAACTGTGGGTGAGAAAACAAAGTAACTCAGGATGAATTTCAGAATCCAAAATCTTATAAGAAAATAAGAGGCTGGGTGCCAGTGGTTCATGCCTGTAATCAAAAGCTAGCCTAGACAGGAAAGTCTGTGATATTATTATTCCCAGTGAACTACCAAAAAGCCAGAAATAGAGCTTTGGCTCAAGTTGTAGAGCTCTAGCTTTGTGAACAAAAAGTCAGACAGCACTCAAACCCAGAGTTCAAACCCCAGAACTAGTTTAAAAAAAAGAAAAGAAAGGAAAAGAAGATAAGATAAAAATTCTTAGGATTGTGTGAAAAATATACCAGGAAGAGATGAACAGTATTCAGTGTTGAAAGACAAAGTAATTAAAGTTTTATGATATGGGTCAAGATACTGCAGATTTACATTGTTGTTTACATTTTGGCCTATTTTTATTGGTAATAGCTCTCACCTGCTAGGTTGTTTTAGTTTGAGTTCTATTTTTAATTATCTTGTGTGCCAATACTAAGGCTTGACTCAAGGCTGGCACACTACCATTTGAACCACAGCTCCACTTCCAGTGTTTCATTGGTTAATTAGAGATAAAAATAGCTCACAAACTTTTCTGACCTCCATGGCTTTCCATGTCTGTCCTCAGATCTCATCCTCATGAGCAGCAAGCCTTTATGACAGGTGCCACCAGTGTTCAGCTTGTACAGTTGATTATGCTAATAAGAACCTAAAAAGTAAAATAATGCTGACAAAAAGACAAAATTGTCAATGAACAAAATTTAGAGATGCGTAGGCTGCCCTAAAAGTTAAAACAGATTTCAACAATTGCTTAATTCTTGTCCAGTGAATAAGAGCTTTCTTAGTCTCTTTCTGTTCTCAAAAATAAATGATTTAGGTGAAAAAATAACTTTCACTAGGAGAGTTACACTATCCTACTTAGCTACTTAGGTAAGTTAATTATAAGATTGTCACATCTCAATTCATTGTGAGCTATATAAGCATATTGGAGAGTGCATTTTGTTAATCTCAAGAATTTATGTTTTTGAAGTTTTTTTGAATAGAAGAATCCTTTAACCACATAATTTCCATCATTAGCCACTTAGTTTGGTTTATGTTACGATAACTAATTTGAATGTTGATGAATTTGAAAATTTAATGTAATTCAGATCAGACTTAAATACTCTTATTTTGAAGCACTATTTAGCACTTTTACTTCCAGATTAAAGTTCTGTGGAGAAAATCATTAATATTTATTAAATCTCTGTTTTAAGCATAATGTTTTCCATGAATCACACCTTAATTTTCATGCATAATTATCTTTTTATTTCAAGTCCTTTGTGTATAAAGTGGGAATAAAAACATGTACTTGTCAAAGGCTTGCTTAAACATTGACTGACAACATTGTATAAAGCATTTAAAACAGAATAAGTTCTTAGTAAAATGTACCATCAGCTCTTTTGATGATGAGAATAGTTATAACTGGGCATATTATTATTGTTTGGATATTATTCTGTTCTTGCCCCAGTTCTTAAAAGTCCAGTAAACACACACAACCAGTAACTAACAGACTGAGACATAAACTTACTTCTGCTTGGATTCTGGGTCTGGTCCCTTTCTGGCACTCCAAAAAATTCAGTTAAAACATCCCTATCCTCACTGTTCTAACTCAGGCCCATTCAATTCTCCATCATTGTGTGCTTTGGGTATTTTTTTGTTTGTTTTTGTTTTTTGTTTCTCTACTGGTACTGTTACTTGAATTCAGAACCTCACACTCTCATTTACCTTTTTTTGCTTAAGGCCTGGTGCTCTAACCCTTGAGCCACAGCCCTACTTCCAGCTTTTACTGGTTAGTTGGAGATCAGAGTCTTATGGAGTTTTCTGCTCGGAATGGCTTTAAATCTTGATCCTCAGATTTCAGCTTCTTGAGCAGCTAGGAGTCTAGGCATAAGCCACCAACACTTGGCTGAGTTGTTCTTGTTTTAAGATTTATCAGGTTCAGATAGAATGTTCACATTTAAGATAGTATCTTGGTTTCCAGCGACAGTGCCTGTTGCTAGGTATGTCACAATTTATTTACTCCTATTAGTAAAACACTAGAATAAAGGATGACTTTTTAAATATCAACTCTGAAAGATATACTATTGTTCTTCGAACAGCCTTCTGTGCACTCTCCCTACCATCCTATCTGCCTCTTTAAGAAGAAAAGGAGGGTTGAAGCAGCCCACCCTCTGGGAGCCTTGCCCAAAATACAGACCAGCAATCTGCACACACTCGGAAGGTATCAGTTTCCTCTTACTGCCATTGCTGGATTGAAGGACCAAGCTGGCTCCCCTTTAACTTCACTTCCTGAGAGGAGTTTATCCTAACTTAACTGACTGGGCAAGGGCAAAGTCTTAAATAGAACTATCCATACCATAAATTCAATTCCATTAAATAGAATTATCCATACCATAAATTCAATTCCATATCATATTGCTTTTACTTTCTACCATCTACCTGCATTACAATTTATTATATTCATTTTACTTTCCACTTAATCTAGATATCTAAGTCCAAGTGGGACTTTTATGCAAAACACCATAAGGGGAAATTTCTAGTGGTTTCATTATTAAAACAACTAGCTGTCTAAAAGATTAGTAAGTTATATTTTGGCATGCTATTTTATAGAGAAGGCTATTTGTTAAATAGCCATTCAAGGTTAGAAGGTATTTAATTCAAGCTTTTATGTTCATGAAAATTTAATAAAGCAGTGAAGCAATCTTTTTTTTTTATGTTGCTGAGTAAAGGTTAACAGAAATATATGTGTGTGTGTGTGTGTGTGTGTGTATAAAGGCTTCTTGATGGAACATCAGATCCTCAAACCAAAAAAGACGCAAACCAAAAAAGCCAACTGAGAATACCAAACCCTAAGTTCATATCTCAGTACTGACACACAAAAAATTTAAAGACAAAAAGAGCCAGGAATTATTTTATGCTTTAGTCAAAGAAAAATGACAATATTACAGGTAGTTTTATGAAGAGGCCAAAAACTTGGTTATATATCCTTTTCCAATAAATTTTCAACTGAATGTTTTTTTTCCATCATAACATTGACATACAGTAATTTGAAGTGAATGCAAAATATTTTCTTGGCTCCAAATCTTAAATTGTACATTTTGGCCAAGGATATGATTGTAGATGAAAACTTAGCATTGACGAACGAATGACTCCAACATTCTGAGGATGATGTTGAGTGAAGATAAAATGCTAAAATCTATTTAGCAACAAAGGGTTGCCTAGATAAAAAGGTAGGAGCCAAATACAATCACCCATTGATGTGGTTCCATGCAAATAAAGACAGACATTCCTCAGCTGTCGGCCTTGGCCTCTGTTAAGGAAAAATGGAGGCACTTTTTTTTTCTCAGTTATATGAAAAAGTTAGGGAGCAGGTAGTTTGTGTTTAATAAATGATAAAAAAATGTTAAGTCATTGGTATGTTGTAATAAAGAGTTACAGCTCCAGTAGAAAACGATGTGTTTCAAATGTTAAGGAACAAAAAGTCTTTGTTTCCTTCCACTTTCTGTGGCAATACATTGAGTCAACCCTGAGGATCGCAGGGGTTCAGGCGAAAATGTTCTCCCTGTCCTCCACACGAGACCCCCCTCCCACGGCACAGGGCTCGTCCCCACGCGAGACCCCCTCCTACTGCACACCGCGCATTCCCACGTCCTCCCCGCCCTCCACACGCGACCCCATCCCAATGCACATGGCGTGTTCCCCTACAGACCCAGCTTCCAAGCTCGGGGCTGATGCCAGTAACCCTAGATACTCAGGAAGCTGAGATCTGAGGATTTGGGGTTGAACCCAGCCTGGACAGAAAACTCAATGAGACTCTTGCCTCCAGTTAACCACCCCAAACCCAGAAGTGACTGATGTCATAGAGTACCAACCTCAAGTAAAAAAGCTAAGCAAGAAGGCCTGTTTTCAAGCCTTAGTACCAGAGCAAAACAACATCAAAATAACATCACAAAAACAAGCAAACAGACATAGCTAGCTTCTAATTGCCAGCTAGTGTTCATTTCCCCATATTTCATTATAATTGAAACAATAATGACTTCTTAGTACAATTTCAACAGATCCAGGTGAAAAGAAACCACTTGTGTTTATTTTCATTCTAAAGTGTTCAGCCTTTTTATTTCTTGGTCTTGATCCATTGGATTATTTGACTTGCTTTTTTGTATGTGTTCCACTACTAATACTCGAACACAAGGCCTTATAATCTTGCTTAGTTAGCTATTTCACTCAAGGCTGGCATTCCACCACTTGAGCCACTGTCAGCTTTTCTTTAGTTCATTGGAAATAGGGGACTTTTCTGTCTGGGCTGGCTTTGAACTAGGTTTCTTAGATCTCAGCCCTGTGAGTAGCTAAGATTACAGGTGTGAGCCAGCACAGCTGGCTTTGATCAATTTTTAAAAGTACTTTAACTAGTCTTTCTCCTCCTCTTTATACCTGAGGTCAGCAACCTCTCTCAGATTTTATTCCATTTCACTCTCTCCCATTCAAATACTCTCCTACCTTGTTTGCCCTTCTCATGCCTCTTCCCTATGGAGCCTCAAGGGTGGTTTAGTTAGGATTCAGAGCTGGTCTTTTGCCAGAGCTCTGTATTGTCCCCACTACAGCCAGCATACAAAGAACAATATCTAATCATAGCAAATTATAGGCCTCTTGAGCAGTAGCAGGTGTCTCTCCATCCACTCTACCTAATACTCTTAACTCTAGTACAGAACCCAGATTTGTGGTAGTGCCCTGTCTCTCCCAGCATCTCTATATCAAATGCTATCTGATAATACTCTTCTTTCTTTTACCTCTAATGTCCCCTTCTAATCTTGGTTCCCATGTCCCCTCCTGCAGACACTACCATATATCTCCTGGACATGACTTGTCTTTATTGTACCTCTGTGGCATTTAAAAAATATTTGCTAAATACCTGCCTCCCCCAGAAGACACTTAATTTTTGAGAGAGAAGAAGAAAGTCATGCCAATCCATCAAAACCCACAAGGGCTAAAAATAGCTAGTGAGACCATTTCTTTAAAAAATATTTTATTTGGCCAGCACCAAGGTACATAGATTAAATTCTTATAAAGAAGCATTTGCAAAGAACCCAGCTCTGTCTAAAAAGCAAGTTCGGTTGGTTTAAATGAGTTGTATGTCAGCATTTTTTGATATTCACTTATTTGATACGATTTTAAAAATGTGGTTTCCATGTATTCAATGCTGTTGGTAATATGTGCTGTGATTTTCAGTTACCCTGCAAGAATGTGCATGGTGCTGAAAAAGAAGCAATTAACTACAATGAAGATATTCAATATTTTTGCTGTTCCTATGAAACTTGTGAAAACCACTCATTCTTAAAATAAGTTTTTTTTGTAATGGGGAAATTCAATAAATGGTTTGTGGCTGCTTTCAAATGTTAATATTTGTACTCTATTTTTGTGTACATTAAACATGTCCAAAGCACACTTTTCTATGAAAATAAAGGTGAATCTTTAGTTCTATTTGAATATTGATCTCCTCATAGAAGTTGTATCTTTGTATTTTTATCTAGAATGGAGATAGATTCACACCTTCAGATAATTTCATGATCACAATTAGATTTTTTTCCACAGATAATTTCATATTTCCTTATTTTATATTCGTGCAATCACGAATATATATAGACATTCACACTGTGGTTTGGAAGTGGTAGGAGAATTATACTAAATTTATTTTTGTAAAAAGTTTTCAAATCCCCAGAAAGACCAAACTGATGTATTTTCCAAATCATTAATTTAAGTCTTTAAATACTTTATTCACACCATGGACTTTCTCTATGTCTCTATAAGCTGTTGTGTTTTCGAATTTCCCAGAAATTACTCAGTGAGAACTCTGCAGGAATGCATGCAAGAGGTGCATACCAAATTCTTTTAGGCAGCTCTAATCATAGTTTTCTTTGCCTTGGCCTAGTATAGCAAGAATTTCTCCCACTTCTCCCCAAATTACAAATATTGAATGAAATATCCCAGTAATCATTGTGTAATGTTAAGACTCCTTTCTAATAGAGATTTTAAAAAATAATGAAAAAAAAGAAAAGTAAGGGAAAAGTGGATCAAAGCAGGATAAGAGATACTGAAGGGATCATACAGATCAAGGTGCATTCCAAACATAAATTGCTTTGTTAAATGGCAAAAAAATCAATATAACCTAAAAAGCCAATATAGCCAACCAACATAAAGTGAAGGAAGGTGTGGGTTGGAAAGGTGGATGAAAATGTTGAAAGGGATGACACTGATTAAGACTCACTGTATTCATAAGCTGCTTTGTTGAATGGCAACTCCTTTGTACAACTACTTAAAAATAATAAAAGTATTTAATAAGGGATTATAATGTGAGTTTAAAATTTCCATGTATATTTTTTCTTACTGTTTAAAAACATAATTGTCTTTTCTAAAAAATAATTGTGAATGCTGAAAAAGTTGTTTCCATTCATAGAAGATGTGGCATTTGTTCTTTACTTTGAATTACCATTTTATAACCAGAAGACTTTGTAAATATAGATTGCTACTTTTTCATCTTTACAAACCTTTGTCCTGTGGGAAAAATCTCTTAATTCAGTGCTACTACATAATATGTGCTATATCTCATTGTCTTCCTCTGCCCTATTATTGGTTGCACTGAAAAGATGACTACAATACCAGTGCATTCAAGTACAAGTGATTTATACAGAAGACGTTATAGTTTTAAACTACTTTGTGGGGAGAGTAGCACTGAGGTCTGAAGTAAGCCTCACACTCTTGTTCAACTTTCTTTCTTAGCTGGTGCTCTATCACTTGATCCACAGCTCCTGCCTTGCTTTTAGCTGGTTAATTGGAGATGGAATCACATGGACTCTCCTGCCCATGCTTGCTTTGAACCACAATCCTCAGGATTTCAGCCTCTGATGTAGTTAGAGCAGTGTGAGCCACCACCTGGGTGTCAGTTTCATTATGTTCACTCCCTCGGGAAATAGAGAGGGGCCAACACAACAGTTGAGCCTTTGTTTCACATTGTTTCTGGATTGGTATTGTCATGGTGAAATTGCTTTAAAGAAACTGAACTAGTTAGTGTTTCTCCTATTGCTTCCATTCTATTCAGCTTCTCTGTTTAATTGATTTCTTTTATCTGATGTTTCATTAGTTCTTGAGTGCCAGTCCTATTTGGATAGACCCTTCCCTGCAAATAGGCAAGGAGATGGTAAAATTCTTGGCATTTACATGTTGGAATGTCTTAAACACCATTTATTCACTTTGCTGTAGGGATTAAGTTGTGAGAACAGGTCCTGCATTGTTAGAATTCACCAGGGATCAGTCATTGAAGAAACTAAACAGTAGAATCTGGTCTACAGCACAAATCCCTTCATATCAAAACTACTTATTACTTTCTCAAAGTTTATTAAGTATGACAGTAGGACATGTTTTGCCAAGATGGGGATAGTGGAATTGCCTCATAGAGGAAGAGATATATGTGATGTTCATCTTGGAGACATTGTGCTTTTATTTGTAAGACTGGGAAAATTGCCAGGTGCCAGTGGCTCACATCTGTAATCCTGCCTACTCAGGAGGCTGAGATCTGAAGATTGAGTTTCATTATCAGCTGGGGCAACTAACTGGCAAAAAGCCAGGCTGGGTGAGTAGTTCAAATGGTAGAGCACCAGCCTTGATTATAAAACCCAAGTGAGAGTTCAAAGCTCTTAGTTCAGGTACCACTACCAACACCAAAAACAAGCAAAAAGAGTGAGGAAGTTTATGTAGGTATAGATTAAAATATAAATATTCTTAAAAATATGCCTGGAGATTTTATTGTCAAAGTTCTGTTTATGTAAACAAAAAACAAATTAAAAAATTGTAAATGTAATCTTTTCTATAAGGCTTAATAGTACTTTGAAAAAATAACATAAGAGAAATTTTCAAAGTGATTATCAGACCTTATTTTTAACATGAAAGAACTCAATTACTTTAGTCTGGGAAGTAATTTGTTATATTACAATGTTGACAGGCTCAAATTCACTGAGATACAATTTGAAAAATAGAAGTGAAGTATCAGATAAAGAATTTCTTTCCTTTTGGTATTTGTCTTACTAAAATAAGTGAGTTTTGTGTGAAAAGTTAAACAAAGAAAGAATACAAAACTGACTATTAAAATGAGATATTGTGTTTATACAAACTGACTCTGAACTAAGGGTTTGACTAATTTCTGCTGCATGAAGAGCAGGGATAATTTACATTGGAATTGTATTGAATACAGAAGCAGAACTGAGAGCTATTAAACACTGTTAAATTAATTAAAACGACACTCAGTGGTTTAGAATTTTTTCTTTTTCTATAAATTATTGCATGGTTCCAAATAGAAGCACTTTCCCAGCCACTGTAAATTTAGCTATCATTATCTCCTATGAAAGTAGCATAGACATACTTAGTCTTGAGTACAGATTGGGAAATGTAAGATAGTTCTGTGTAAGATGAAATCATTTGATACATTTAATATGTTGTGAAATATCCTGTTAGAATGAAATTTTATAAATTATGCTTTTAATTATACTTTTTAATTTCATTTATATTTTGAAGTAGTTGTACAAAGGAATTGCTATTCAATAGTAAATGAATTTACTGAATGTTGATAATCTCTTCAATCATTCTCCCCATCCTCCCAACCCCATCTATTCCTTCAGTTTTCTTAATTTTGGGTAATATACATTGAATTTCATGGCTGTAGTCCTTCCTTTCTCTCTTCATTGTTCTATCCCCTTCCCCTTTACAAGTGAAATTTGCATGTGACACATGGCACTAGTGGCTCATACCTGTAATCTTAGATACTCTGAGTCTGAGATCTCAAGATTGCTGTGTAAAGAGTCTGTTAGTCTCCAATTAAATAGCAAAAAGCTGAAAGTGGATGTGTGACTCGTGTGGTAGACAGCAAGTCTTAAGCTTTTGTAAAAGCCAAGGGATAGCAGTGTCCAGTCCCAGAGTTCAAGATCCAGTACAGGCACCAAAAAATGCAATCATTTGCCTTTTCTTTCTCAGATACTGTGTTGGACACTCAGGAGAAGGAAATGAGCTTGTGCTCTCAAAACTCAGAGGTTTGTGGTACTTGAAGAGTGGAAAGATTTGTAACTGAGTAAAGGCAAAAGAACTCTTCAATGTCCAGAGATGCATATTGAATATAATGGAAGCACAGGGCTGGTTGTCTTACTTTGCCCACGTCCCTATGGTGGCTTCGAAGAATTTACAATGTATCTTATAATCTGGCATATATGCAAATCTGCATACAGTTGTGAATCTGTATCTTCATCCTTTCAACACTAAATTCTCTGTTTTTGTTAATTCCTAATGTGGTAACTTAAATTGGTGTCCTACTGGCATTAAAAGCATCAGAGTGCCTTTCTAAGTATCTAAGCTTGATAAGAAATGTACTCATTGCCTTGCTCATGTAACTGTAACCCCTCTGTACTACAGTATGTTCACAATAAAAAACTTACTACTAATAAAATCAAAATATAATTTGACCAAAGAGGGGACAAATAATCATAAAAGTGAACTGTAATCCAGGTGTTGTTGTCCCCTCTCTGTAGTGCTAGCTACTCAGGAGACATAGATGTGAAGACTGAGGTTCAAAGCCAGCCTGGGCAAAAAGAATCCATGACAATATTATCTCTTTTTAACCACTAAAAAACTTGTGGATCAGGTGGTAGAAGGCTAGTCTTGAGTGAAAAAGTCAAGCAATAGGCCCTGAATTCAAACTCTAGTGCTGGCATAAAAATAAAAGCATAGTGATTTTCTATGAATAATCTAAACAAATGGTTATTGAAGTGTTAGTATTTAGGTACTTAGATACATGTCAAGGAATTAGCACTTAGAGCCACATGTAATAATCTTCTGTTCATATACATAAAAACACCCACACCAACATAAATCTTTCTATTTATAGTTAAAATACTTCAGAAAAAATATTCACTTAATTGCTTCTTTATTTCCATATTGGGGACAGAGCTGTGTTCCTTTAACTTAGAAACTATACTTGTACATGCAGCTACATCCATGGTATGACATTTCCTTATTCCAAAAGAGATTTCTGTGCAGAGTCCCAAATCTACTGTTTAAAAATGTATATTGACCAATAATAATGTGAAATTTTGGATATCATAAATGTGTCTACTATAGAACCAATGTGGTGAATACTCTTATATATCAAGGAAGAAAACCTAAATTAATATAAGTCCGTGTCATTTTGTTTCTGTAATAGAAGTGTTCCTGGTGTTACCATTGTTTCCTTACCAGTAAGCATCATCTGTCTTTTCCTTATATGTTGTTTATGTATATTTCAGCATTTTTTAAAAAAGGTGTATTATATACTTTAGATCTTGAGTCAGAAGGAAATGAAATAAAGCTTATGCTTGTTTAGATAAAATTGAAAATATTGAAAATCATTCAAGAATAGCCCTTGAGGAAAGTTACAGTAAATTAAATGCTCAGATGTTTAATTTATTCCATGACCCTTGAGCCACCTGTGATTTAAATCAGTCACTAACTTGATAATTAACTTAGGACAGAATATAAGCTTAGAGGGGTTGGGAATGTGGCTTAGCAGTAGAGTGCTTGCCTAGCATGTATGAAGCCCTGGGTTTGATTCCTCAGTACCACAAAAACAGAAAAAAGCCAAAAGTGGTGCCATGGCTCAAGTGGTAGAACACTAGCCTTGAGCACAAAGAGGCTCAAGGGCAGTGCCCAGGCCCTGAGTTCAAGCTCCAGGACCAGCAAAAAAAAAGAATGTAAGCTAAATATCAGTTTTATTTTTTCATATGTACATGATTAATTATTGAGCGGACACAGACTTTATTAATAAAAACTGACTCAAAAAGATCTTGTTTCTACGATCTATCTAGAGTAAGTGGACAGGTGTCTAGCAGTTCATAGGTAATATCGAGGAATTTAGTCAATTAACAGGCATTCCTAACAATCTGACTCTGGCTCAGTCTTTTACTCCAATTCAGCTAATAAATAAGTACTTCTGTTTATGTTATTTTATTTTGTGCTGGTACTAGGCTTACACTCAGGATCTTGCATTTTCTCGTTTTTTCCAATCACAGTGGATGTTCTACCACTTGGGCCATATTTCCAGTTTTAGTTTTTTTCTGGTTAATTGGAGTTAGGAGTCTCACAGATTTGTCTACCTGGGCTGGCTTTGAATCACAATCCAAACAACTCTGGGTCCAAGTAACTAGGTGTGAGCCATTAGTTTACTTCTCTATTTACAATTCAGACCTTCTCTTTTATTTGTTTTTTGTCAGTCCTGAAGATGCAGTCTTCATTCTCCTTGGTTATTCCTAGCATCTGCTGTCCATCACTAGTGTAGGACATTAGAAAAGTTCTAGGAGGACAATAGTTACAACCTTTCAAGTTCCACCCAGAGCTTCTAAGGAACCCATCTCCTACTTAACCCTATCTTCTTCCTTCCCTTTACTGGCAGCCCAGTATAGGACCAATGTAACTGTATCTTCACTTTTAGTATATTGACTCCTCACACACTCCATCCATCCAGTTCTACTTTGTATCTTTAAAGGTCTATTTCCCATGCTGGGGGAAACATTTTTTTTCTCTCAATTTTATCTTTCAAATACCCATGTACCCTCAGGTTTATTCAGACAAGCCTTTCATAAAGGTCTTCCAGGCCCCTCAGTTATTCAGGACATTCTCAGCCCCACTGGCATATTTACTATCAATATAGGATATCTGTTTTGCTTTGATGTTATTATTGGTTTTTTTCTGGGTCTGGCACTGTCCCTCAGCTCTTCCAGGTGAATGCTCTACCAGTTGAGCCACAATACCACTTCTGGTTTTCTGGTGGTTAATTGGAGGTAAGAGTCTCATGGACTTTTCTGCCCAGGCTGGCTTTGAACTGCGATACTCAGATCTCAGCCTCCTGAATAGCTAGGATTACAGGTGTGAGCCACAAGCATCAGGCACATCAGGTTTTTAAGAGAAAGAGCTGTATAGGAATCTTGTGTAGATCCCCCTATAGAAAATGAAGAGTCATAGTGCCAAGTATTACTTGTTAATTGAGTAGATTGCAGGTAACACTACAAAGATGATGAATTGATGGTTCTTTTTTTGGGGGGTGGTGTGTGGTAGGTCTGATCATGGGGCCTGAACTCTGGGCCTGGGCGCTGTCCCTCAGCTCTTCAGCTCAAGGCTAGCACTGTACCACTTGAGCCACAGTGCCACTTCCTGCTTTTTTTTTCTGCTTATGTGGTGCTGAGGAATCAAACCCAGGGCCTCATGCATTCAAGGCAAGGCAAGCGCTCTACCACTGAGCCATCTTCCCAGCCGAATTGATGGTTATTGAAGAAGAATGATTTGGGACCCACGCTTAAGCTCAAATATCTTTTTCTAAGTGAGGGTTATTGTTGACTGTAAGCTTTCAAGATCACACACATTTCCATAAGAGAAGACCCTCTCTGGGTCCATCAGCTATGAATATGGGTGTTTCCTTCCTTTCTGCTATTTATGGAAGATCAAAGAAATTATCCAGAGATAGCCAGAAGCGATTTCACATTTTAATTCTCTTAACCTTTCTCTTCCTGCAATACATATGAAAAAAATGAAAGATAAACTGATCCAGACTGAATTTTTCTTTGTTTTAAATTTTATTTTCTTGTAAAGATGCTGTACAGAGAGGTTATAGTTACATCAGTAAGGTAATGAGCATTGTTACCCCCTCCATTGTTTTTCTCCTAATATCCCTTCCCTGCTCCTTCTCCTCTCCTTCCAAAGTTGTAAAGTTCATTTCCAGCAGAGTATCTTGTGAGTATCATTGATGTAATGGGTAATCCTGTGTCCTCGTTTCAGAATTTTGTTATTTCCCTACTCTTCCCATAATTAGACATACACACACACACACACACACACACAAGATGCAAGGTACCAAAATCAAATACAGTTACATAAGAGGAAGAACATAACAAAAGAAACAAAAAAACACAGAGTACATTAACAGCAACAACAAAAAAAATGGACTGTAGTTTTCAAAACATAGAAGATTGGTAGGATAATTTTCTCTTGAGTTTTTTTTTCTCTTGAGTTTTTTTTTTCTCTTGAGTTCTTTCCTTTGACCACTACACCTGATGGTCTTAAAATCAGTATCCTGCTATTTGCTCTTTCTGAATCCTGAACTTATATGTGTAGGTCATTATACTCAGTCAAGAAACTTCTTTGAAATATTGTTAAAGATACTAAATCATTTAGGGCTTTAGCCCAATGACAAGTAATTTTTTAAAGCTACATTTGAATTAATTAAACACTTTTCCCCCCAAAACTTTCCTTTAGATGGAAAAATCACTTAAGTGACAGTAGATGACAATAGTAAGTTGTGGTTCAGCAAGTAATCAGATCATTAACCAGAATATTTTGGAAGAGAAAGAGCACAGTTCTGTAAGGATTTACAAATATCATATGTACTTTTTAATAAGTTACATATATTTTTGATAAGTTCTAATGTAATAAGTAGTCAATATAATATTGATCGGTTTTCCTTTCTTTTAAATTATCTGATAATAAAGCATTCATAGAAAACATTTTTAATACTGTAGTATTAAAGATTCTTTCCAATCGATACAAAACATTCATGTAAGTTGGTTCTGGCATTCCATTCATTGGTGAACTAAAGTACTACCCAAATAAATAATAATGTGGGATTACATTTGGTCCACGGAGGAGAAATATTTCTAGAAATTAAAATACTATCTTTCTCCTTCTCTTCCCATGGCACTTCTGGTGGCAGTTTAATAGTCCCTAGCAGAGATCTGGCCCCGAAAATAGAAGCTTAAACTGAGGGTGTACCCTTGCTAAACCAAAGTGAATTGTGAAATAGCTAGACAGACTACAACTTCTCATGTTCTCAAAATGATTTCAAGATGTTTTCTATAAAAGTTCACTACTTTTGCTTTTGAAAAATCCATTCATCAAATATTTGTTAAAAACATACTGTAAAATATAAGTTTAAAAAATCCCTCTCAATAGACATGAGAAAAGTGTTCAAGGTTAGTAATTAAATGGTTCTATTCTATCTTCATGTTGCAGAGGTACAAGTGATGGAGGGGGATATCAACTTTAAATCCAATTTAATTCCAATCCTGAGTGCTTTAAGAGAAGAGTGAGCATTCCTGATCTTAACCATGTTGATAATAAAAATGCTCTCTTATTACTTGTGTCCCAGCCACTATATCTGTTGAGCATAACTGACATTCTTCTTGTGCTGTGAGGTCACAGTCTGGCAGAAAAATGGACAAGAATCAGATTACCACACACATAAATTCACTAGACTCTTATCTCCAATTAAGCAACAAAAAAGTGGAATGGAGTTATAGTTCAGTTATGATTGAGTGCTAGGGTTGGGCGAAAAAGTTAAGGGATAGCACACACACACACACACACACACACAGCTTTGTGTGTTATGGGCCTGTACTAGATTTGAGAAGTACATGAACACAAGGCATTCTGCTGGGCAAATCAAATAGTAAGCGGAGAAACAAGTAGATGCCATCCTGGGAGGTGGTGCCCTGTGACAAAGCGCTGGAAAGACATCAAAATTTTTCCAACCATATTTAGTGTGTTCAGGGATAAGTGTGAGATAGAGCTTCTGAAGGGGCTGATGATTGAAGAGAAATCTGAAAGAAGTCTTGACATGCTACCACAAGAGAATTCTTAGCTTCTGCTTTTCTGTTTGGGAAGGACTTTGTGTGTTTGAATCTAGAGTGCAACACAGAACATGGAGAAGCTCTGTAAGACGTGGTAGAAAGCCAGATCTTATGGAGCTGATGAGCACTATATCCAGCTTTGCAAAGGCCATTTCCTAATGAAGTTGACAGGGTCAAATTCCCATCTAAAAAATGTGACTGTGGACAACTGGGTAGGCAAAGAATCAGTACAGGAAAACCTCTCCAAAAGTCCCTGAAAGATGAAGCAGCCTAGATAGGGATGATAGCAGTAGGGGTAGAGAGAGGGGCTTGGCATTTATGAAGTGGACAAGACAGGAGTTGTTCCCACATTTCTCGGTTTTTACATAGAAAGAAGTTGATGCCATTCTTGAGGGAAAGAACTCTGGATTTATAATTTTCGCCCTCAGTGCAACTAGTTCCATTTAGGACTTGTGGAATCTGAGATGTTTCTGAGACAGCCTAGTAGACAATCAGAAAGAGATGGGATCTGGAGTATAGAGAACAGGTGGGGAGTGGTGCTAGAAACTTGGGGGTCAAAGGCTTGGAGTGCAAAATCAAAGCTTTCTGCTGGGCAAGATTCTGTAACCAGGGACTTTATGGTTTCCTCTCAGATATATCCCAAATGCACGGGGCAGTGCTGACACATAGGGGACACTGAATGCCTGTAATGTTGAGTATGGATAGTTAACATCTATTTGTGGAAACGTAGGGAGGGGAGCTTAATATGAAAAGAGAAGCAGATATAGAATGAAACCTAAAAGAATGCCATCATTTATAGGCTGGTACAAAAGAATGAACTCAAAGAGGAACAGCAAAAGAATGGCCAGAAAGTAATCTTTGCAGTCTGCGTTTTGGCAAGCCAAGGAAAAAAAACGTTTCAACAAGGAAAGATTAAATCTATCCTGTGGAGCAATAGACATGCAGCCTTCAGCTTAGCTCACAAACAAACACTTTTGAATTCTCATAGTTAAATAGCCTTTACTTGTTTATCACAATTGTCCAACTTTTGTGTGTGTGTTTGTGTTTATGTGAGTGTGCAGGTCTTGGTGCTTGAACTCAGGGCCTGGGTACTGTCTCTGGTTCATTTGCTTGAGGATATCACTTGAGCTAGAGCTCCACTTCTGGGTATTGATTGGGTAGTTTTTTTTGTTGTTGTTGTTTTGTTGGTCGTGGGGCTTGAACTCTGGGCCTGGGCGCTGTCCCTGCACTCTTCAGCTAATGGCGAGCACTCTACCTCTTGAGCCACAGCACTTTTCTGCCTGGGCTGACTTAGAACCATGATCCTCAGATCTCAGCCTCCTGATTAGCTAAGATTACAGGCGTGAGCCACCAGCGCCCGGCTATTGGGTAGTTTTTATTGGAGCTAAGAGTCTCACAGTATTTCCTGCCCAGGCTGGCTTTAATCCACAATCCTCAGATCTCAGCTCCTGAGTAGCTAGAATTACAGGTGGCTCACACACTGGCACCCACCACTGTCAATCTTTGAATTTTAAAAGATCTGCTTTCTTGGGTGTGAGACATACCTTGAGAAGTTGCCCCTTCGCAGCACAGTTCCCACCATGGGTGCATATAAGTTACATCAGCATTCTTTGAAATGAGTTATGATGTCAATGACAGTTGGAAAATGTATATTTAACAGAACACCAATAGTTTTTCTTGTCAAGTTCCCTTAGATAAAAACTCAGTATTTTTTTGGGGGGGGTCCGGTCGTGGGGCCTGAACTCTGGGCCTGGACACTGCCTGAACTCTGGTCCTGGACACTGTCCTTCAGCTCTTCAGCTCAAGGCTAGCGCTCTACCACTTGAGCCACAGTGCCACTTCCAGGTTTTTTCTTTTTGCTATGTGGTGCTGAGGAATCGAACCCATGGCATGCAAGGCAAGCACTCTACAACTGAGCCAACTTCCCAGCCCCCCCAAAAAAAAAACTCAGTATTTTTTAGCCATCTGCCTTTACTCTGTACTTTTTTTATTTCTATATAAGAGACACCAATAGCTTATCTCAAAAACAAGTCACGTATGTGGCACACACCTATAATCAAGAGGCAAAAATAGGAGGATCATTGTCTGAGGCCCTACCTCAAAAAACACTAAAATGAAAAGAACTGAAGTCATGGCTCAAGGGTTAGAGTACTTGCCTACAAAGTCAAATCCCAGGAGACAAAGACTTTATTAACTACAAATATGATCACATGACTACATAGAGAATAATAGTAAAGGTTTGGTTGAGCAGTGGCTTTATTTTACCTCCAGAATAATGCTTTATTATTTAAAAAAACTTGTTTAAAGGAAAAATGATAGCTGGTGAAGATTATAATTGATTTTTGAGATTGTTCTGTATGATTATTTTTTAAACTAAATTAGGGTCACAACTCTCAGCCTACAGATTAAGGTTATTTATCCAAAATTCTGGCCAGTCCATCTTATTCCAATATTCTCTTTCTTGAGACAGATAATCCATGTAACTATTATTATCATCAGTGGAAAGACGAGGGAGAAGGCATTAATTAGTCCTTGGTTTAAATCCCAGTGGTACTATAAATATTTAGTTTAAGGAATAGTTCTGGCTCTCGCTCTCTGATTTATTTCTCCTCAACACATTTCTCCTACTAGATGTTTCATTATATGTTTATTACTTATTTGGCTTTGGTCAAACTTCCCTTGCAAAATAACCTGCATGAGAAGAAGAACATTGTCTTCTGTGTGATCACAGCCTCCAGTCCCCAAATGGGACCTGTGGTGGCTGCTCGATAATATTTATAGAACATAAACAGATAGAACTTAAAATCTGATGGCAGGAGGCAAATATAAAAAGTGTTGGTTAGGTTTGTATCTTAGTTGGAAATGCTCTTCCTAATTCACACATTTGAAATCCAAACGAATGTCTTGTCTGGGTCACATCTGTAGTTGGCTATTTCTAAGATCCAACCTCATATTGTAGGTGTTCACGTGAGTATCTAGCAGGCACTTTGAATTCAAACTGTCTCAGATGCACCTCATTCTAAGCTCTCACCTGTCTTCCCCCTTCCTTACCTTACTGAGCCAAGCATCACCAGTGAGTTACAACATTCCTTTTTCTTGTTCTCACACATCCAACCAATCACCAAATGCATCTGTTGTGTTTCTGTGAAGTCTTTTGTATCTGTCTTCCAAACCAACTCTCTTGGGTCACAGTATGGCTTTCATGCTTCCAGTCTGTCTTGTGCCCAGTTCATTTCCTACAGTTAGCCAATCATTATGTGACCATTCATTGATCAATAAACCTGGTCCTTTTATGTAGCTATTCTAGTCCTAAAATAAAGAGAGAAAAACTAATTCCACATGAGGATCCTTGTCTTATAAAGGAGCAAATTAATACCAGCAGCCTATCAAAAGTCTTAGAGAAGCATGCCCTTCCTCCTTTCCCCCCTCCCCGCCATCTCATTTCCCTGGGTAGAGAATGAACTTCTCTTTCTTCTTGCACACCTCATTCATTCTTAGAAGTCCAATTCAAATGCTGTCAATCTTTCCCATGAGGTTTTTGCTGAAACCCTGGGCAGAATGAATGATCGTTTTTTTGTTTGCTCCTCCATGGGAGCAGGCCCATCTATGGAGGAAGTTCTGTAAGAGATGTTTGCCCAAGGTGAATCCATGGTTTAGTGTTCCTGTTAAAGACCTTTCATTTTAGAGTTTTAAAAAATATTATCTTTAAGTACTCGTGCAAAGGGATTTCAATTCAACATACCAGTTAATAAGTATAATGCATTTTTTTTGACAGTCCTGGGACTTGAAGACAGTGCCTGGGCACTGTTCCTCTGCTTCTTTTGCTCAAGGCTAGCACTCTACCACTTGAGCCACAATGCCACTTCCGGCCTTTTCTGTTTATAAGGAATCGAACCCCCGGCTCCATGAATGTTAGGCAAGCACTCTACCACTAAGCCACATTCTCAGCCCTACAATGCATTTTAATCACTGTCACCCTTTCCATCAATGGCCTTCATCTCCTCCAGCCACACCCATTTCCTCAACTTCCCTAATTTAGTTTTCTTATATGCACATTGAATATTGTGAGTGCATTCACCCACCCTTCCTCTCTTTATTCATCTACTCCCCCTCCCCTTTTCTTCACCCCTTACCTGATACCTAATTGTATTACTTTATGAATTAGTTGTTCAAAGGAATTGCACCACTGGAATTCTACCCTGCATAAATGATACTTTGAAGTGTTTGTTTGTGCTAGTACTAAGCCTTAAACTCAGGCTGTCACATTTTCATTTGGATTTTTTCACTCAAGGCTGGTGTTCTACCATGTATGCCACACCTCCTGCTTCTAGCCTTTTATGTTCTTTTCGTCCTTAGCTGGCTTTGAACTGAGATCCTCGTATTTCTGCCTCCCAAGTAGCTAAGATTACAATTGTATGCCACTAGTTCCTGGCTCCTTTCAAAGTCTTAATCTCTACCTAATTACCTAATTAAGTAAGAATTTCACTTCCGTGACTTTTTTTTTTTCTTAAAGGAGTTCCTAGATCCCTTCTCTCCCATATCCATTGTCTCTTCTAAAATTCTGACCCTGATGGTGCATTATTTCAGAGTTGCTTTGTTCTTTTTCTCTGAAGTCCTCTGTCTCTGATCTATGGCAATAGAAGAGCTTTGTATAATGCAATTGGTGGGAAGTTCATACTCCTTGGAGTTTGATATGGAAATGGATTCTGTCTAGAAAATCCAATAGAAAAACAAAGCCAAGTTTTCATGTACTTGTGATTTCCTACACATATAATATCATTAAATATTTTGCTTTCCCTTCCCTCACTGAGACAGCCCAGGAACAGTTGCTTAAGCACTGCATTCCTTGTAGTGTGTGCATTACCAAAGGACATACAAATAGCTTTTTATCCTAAGTGTGGATGGATGATTGCCCCGGGTACTGCCAGATAGCTACTGTGATTTTGCTAATGACCATCAGACTCAGAGTTTAATTGGCAACTGCTACATGTCAGAAATCCTTATACTAGCTAATTTCCGACAGTTTCTAAATGACAACTGCTGATGTCAAGGCAGTTCAAAAATAGCAAAAACTTGATTTCCCCTTAATATCCAGATAATCATATTCTTGGGCACTAGGGAATCTAAGCAATAATTCTGATGGATTTTTTTTACCATTGGATTTGGAATAAACAATGGTAGACACAGTTTTCAAACAGGAAACAAAAAGGAAATAGGCAAACAAAAACAAATGTTCCAAAGAGGAAAAATATAACCTCTGTGAGATTAGTTTAAAAAATACAGAAACAAAAAAATAACTAGATGGAACTTTAAAAACTAGACAGTTTGGCTGTGTAGTTGTTCCTCTTGTTCCAAAGTTATTTTTTTCTATTTTGGGGCCCAAATTTATATTGAAATGGGTTTAATTACAATGAAGCACTTGTAAGGTTATTTACCAGTGAATATTCCTTTAACTGGCTTGAAGTAAGTGAGAGTGTGATTCATGCCTAAAGGAGCCAGTTCTGGGCAGGTCATTACAGGATGGGTGGGGAGGATTAGCTCCCATCCCAGTACCTGCAGTGAGATCACCAAAAGACTTGGTGTCTGTGGCATTTAGAATGGCCATGTACCCGGGTGTGTTCACAGTACAACCAAGTTCCCCAACCCATCCCCAGTCTCCAGGCCAAGTCTTTCATGCCTCCGGCTTTTACCTTGCAAACTTTGGCTGCTGTGCACAATGACAGCCTTGCATGCTATATATAGGCTATACGTAAAAATGGTTACCATTTGACAATTGCAAAGCCCTTCTCATTACAGTGATTCAAACAAGATCTTCAAGCATAGGATGTAAATAGAAGAATGAACGGGAGCCTATTCTAAACTTTATGGATATATAGCTCCAGGCTTCCCTTTACAATGCACATCCTTGATCCCTCACTAACCCTCAGGATAGAACTAGCCAAGGTGCCGGTGGCTCATGCCTGTAATCCAGACTGCTCAGGAGACTGAGATCTGTAGATTCAAGACCATCCCAGGAGGAGTGCCAACCTTGAGTGAAAAAAACGAATCAACAATTCTCAGGCCCGAATGATCTATTGTAATAGAAGGAAAAACTATTCTTAAGATCATAGAGGAATTTAGATATTTCCTTCCTTCTTTTACTTGTATTTTTATTTTTTTGTTTTTATCTGTAAGTAGTTGTACAAAGGAGTTGCCAGCTTTATTTTTTTAATCAATTAATCCTAGCACCTCATGTTGTAAAGGCTTTGTCTGCAGGCACAGATTAGCTTTATTTTCATGCCTTTATGTTAAAGATAAGACCAGATTTATTTGCTTCACTGGTGTGCATAGTAGGTATTTAATTACTGTCTGTTGAGTGTGTATTGGATGTCAGACGCTCTGTCAGTTTTTGGTTTCCTAACATTTCAGAAAAATGTTCCACTGTGATGAAAATAATTGTGTTTTAACAAAAGCAACCTTTAGAGAACAGATTGCATGGATACTCCTTCACAGAGCGATACGAAAAGCTCTTGTTCCGCTTTCGGCACTGCTGGCCTAGTACCATCACAAGCAGCAATTTAAATTCATTTGTGCATTCGATCATCACAATGTTTATGCATCACTTACTACATGCCAAGAAGTGTTCTAGGGACTGAGAAAATGGTGATAAACCAAAATCAGAGCTGCCGGGGGTGGAGGGGAACAGGGGGTTAGAGTTGCATTCTGTTACGATCCCTACAATCATTCTAAGGGATGTAATGATTTATTGTGAGTCCTGTTTCTAATATTGATAGAATGTGAGGAATGACCCCAGTGTAATGGCATTCCAGTGACAGCACTGAAAAGCTTCAGAAGTTGTCACGCCCAGCAGGGGCAGACTGCTTGTTCACTAGCAACAAGGCTCCACCACTGGATGCCTAACACCTCATGTTCTCTCACTGATGGTGTAAATGGCCCTTTTAAAAGGAAAGAGGGACTACCAAGATTTCCCCAGAGGGACCAAACAACAAGTCATGGGAGAATGTTCTCAGTTTGTCTATGCATTTAGAAGATAGTGTATTTCAAGTATCAGAGCAGGAACCTTATTTCAGTAAAGACTACAGGTATTGGTTTTACATTAACCACATTTTAAAAAGATAATAGACACAACACCAATGAAGACTTTCACTTTCATTTCCCCCAGTGAGGCTCGCCTTTAGATATGTTTTCTAACCGTTCTTTCAAGCCACAGAAATAAAAATTTGGTGAATGTCTTTGTTTTGTACTCATGAATGAATTTTTACAAAAGCATGAAAAAATCATAGTGCTAAAAAGACAGTTGAAAAATTATTTCCTTCTTTTGCTTTCTTTCCTCCCTCCTCTCCATCTCTCCCTCCCTCCATCTCCTCCCTTCCCTTATTTGTGCCAGTACTGGAGCCTGAACTCAGGGCCTCAAGCTTTCACTCAGCTTTCTCTCTCAAGGCTGGTTTTTCTTTTGTTTTGTTTTGTTTTTACCATTTGAGCCACACCTCTACTTCTTGTTCTTTTCTGGTTAATTGGAGATAAGATGTCTTCTGGTCTTTTCTGCATAGGCTGTCTTTGGTCTGTGATCCTCAGATCTCAGTCTCCTGAGTAGCTAGAATTATAGAAGTGAGCCACTGGCACCCAGCTTATTTTGTAGCATATCCCACTCTGGTGTTACCAGATAGTAGAACTAGCAGTAGCTTGAATTCTTACTTGAAGTCTTTTACCACGTGCATTCACATGACTCCTTCCATCCCTGTATGACACTGCCAGTTGCTAGCTACATATCTCCAAGAGGGCAAGCATTGTATTTAATATGTGTACTGAGAAAAAAATTGCTTTGAGTGGGCTTTTGTGAGAAGTTGAGGTTTCCCTGACCACCAGTTCCTTTAGATAACTATGGTTTTCTGGAGAGTTCTCCCTGGCTGATCTCTAAGAGTGTCTAGGTAGCTAATTATGTTACAAATGTATGCCTCTTCCTTTGCTGGTCTCCAAGCTTCTCTTGCCAGCTTCTCAGCAGCAGTTGGTGACAGAAAGTAGCAACTGCTCCCCTTTCTATTTGCAGATTCAGGAGATACAGCCAGGTCTTTAGGCTTCCCTTCTGCTCTATCTTATGGCCTTGTCTGAAATCCTCATGTATTTGTAGTATAGAGAATAGGAAGAACTTTTAAAGCAATGCATCTCTCCTCAGCTTCAATATAAGTCATTTCATTCCTGGTTATGGATGTATTTTATCAGTTGCTCTTTTGAAATTGAAATGTAAAAATATTCTCTCTTTGGTTTCTAAAAATAGCTGTTAAAATAGTTCAAACATGGTTATAAAATAATGCTAATGGAGAAAGGATGCTAGTGGGATGAGAGGAGAAGATATTTCTTCAGTATTCATTCAATCACTCATCCATTCAGTAGCTATTGACTGAGCACCTATATGTAAAGCTATGAGGGGCATAAAACGAATAATGCACAATTTTTCTTCCTTAGGCCATACTGTCAAGATGGAAAACTTGGTAATCTTTCCACAGCCAGATTTTTTTTCCTGATCAGATTTTAGACCCCTACAAAGTCAAATTTTTTGTTAGGAAACTGTTACTCTGTCTTCCAGGTGAGAAATATTCTGAAAGATTAACCTAGTGTGCATTGAAGGAGAAAAGAGAGACAGAGAGCCTCATAAGCATTGTCTTTCCCAAAGAGAATATCCCACAGAAGTCTCTTCTCATGGGATTCTTAGGCTACATCCCAAACTTCATAAGTAGTTATGTCAAGAGAAACAAGAAAGCTTCAATGAAGCAAAGTTCAGCTTAACCAACAATGTTCAGTTCAAGTCTCAGATTAATGAGATGATATAGATATTTTACTGACTGTAAAACCCAGGCACTATATGTCTAAGCACAGCTAGGTCTGGGTGTTAAGAGACATATATTCATAGGCATAACCATGGACTCCCCATTTTCTGGCCCTTCTCTGTGAAAGTGGCATCTGTTCTTGGCAGGGAAGAACCAATGTGGATAGCTCTCTTGTTTCCGTGGTAACATCTTTGCTTCTTCCAACTCCTCAGAGATTGGACAGAGCTCTTTCTCTGGTTCCCTTGAATATCAGCAATAGTTCATCAGAACTCTAGAACTCTCTCTTTGCCAGATGCCAGCAGCTCAAGCCTGTAATCCCAGATACTCAGGAGGCTGAGATCTGATGAGGGTCATGGTTCAAAGCAAGCCTAGAAAGGAAAGTCTGTGAGACCCTTATCTGCAGTTAGCCATATAAAAAACTCTAGAAGTGGAGCTGTGGCTCAAGTGGTAGAGTACAAGCCCCAGGACTAGCACAGTAAAGTTACAAACAGCAACAACAACAACAATAAAACTGATATTTCTGATACTCCGCATCCTGGACTGGACTGATACCATGAAACCAGAGCTTATCCAAGTATTTCAGATTGTGGGGATTTGGCAAGAAGCACATAGTACTTTCCATCTGAATAGTTCCTATACCTATATGTAAACTGAACTCTTGTGGTAAGTGGGTACACGTTGAATGAATGGTAGAGATATGTCATAACTTCATCATGTCCTGCACTCAGTAATTCTATGCATTATTCTACCTTTTGTCTCATAGAGAGGAACTTCAAACTATGTGCTTCTGAGTCATATTTACAGCTTTACTGTCTTCCCTTGTGCTTTTCCCACTCTCAAGGCATGGGTTACTTATCCTTTTGATAAAGTTTCTGTTTTTAATGTGCTAGGGAGTGATTAATCAGATTTTACAATGTTTTTGCAGAATAGAAGATGATGATACTCGCAGGGAAAGACACTGTTGTGAATTGGTGTGTTCACTTAACTGATTCTACCAATGTAATTGTTGCCTTTCTTAATAGTTTCAGCTTTCTCTCTGCTTCTCAGTTTTCTAGTGTTCTTTGTGTCACAGAAACATTGGAATAGGTAACTGGTAGGGATATTTTCTCTATTCTCACAGATTCTTGGTGGGATGTAAGCACGTGCTTTTCTTCTGTTTCTTCTCTACTTAGCCAATTTTCAGTGAAAGGAGTTTCTGCTAATAGGTAGAATTCTTTGCATAGGGAGCCTGTGGTCATACTGGAAAATACATAATGGAAAAATACAGACCAAGGAGAAGAAAGAATTTGTTGAGGGTCTTGCAAATGGTAGGTTTAGAACCAGGAGGAAATAACTGTACTCTTGATATTAAGCCATTGATTTTTTCTCTTACCAGGTATTCTCATTACAACCATTAAAAAATCTATTTATATATGTATGTATTACAAGTTCTATGACCAACCTCCTTCAAAAAATCATGAATATCTGTTGAATAAATATGTACATATATTTGTGTTTGCGAATTCAGGGCCTGGGCTTTGTCTCTGAGCTCTTTCGCTCAAGGCTAGCACTCTACCACTTTGAGCCACGTTGCCTAAAATTGGGTTTTATGATTACATTTTGTTGGTACAGAGTAAATTTCATTTTGTTCAGTATCCTGAAGAGGACAGGGTAGAATTTAGATATAATGATTAAATATGAGATTGGCATTTTCTACATTTAATCTTTACAAAAAGCCTATGTCATTTTCCCGCTTTGGGATGTGGGAAAGGTTATGCAGTCCTAAATTTTGTTTTTCTGATCATAAAATAAATAGCATGTAGGTTATAATAACAATTAAATGAAATGATACTATGTTGTTTTCAGAACAGAGCCAGTGAATGTCTAGCAAGTAGCATGCACAATTGTAAACCATCTTCTTTATCAGAAATAAATAACTTTTAACCCGGGCACTGGTGGCTCACATTTGCAATCCTTGCTACTCAGGAGACTGAGATCTGCAGATTGAAAAAGTGCATCAGACCCTGATCTCCAATTAACCATCAAAAAGCCAGAGGTAGAGCTGTGGATCAAGTGGTAGTCTAAGTGACAGCTCCTATTCCATGAGTTCAAGTTCTGGTTCTGGTATGCATGCACGCACACACACAAACAAATAAAAAGTAACTTCTTTCCTATGTTTAAAATAATATTTATTACTTCATAGAAAAATGAAGAATGATGGCCAAACCAGAGGAAGGAATTCACGTGCTTTTGCTGTCTTACGAGTTTTTTGTTGGTCATATAGCTTGAACTCAGAACCTGAATGTTTTCCCTGAGTTTTTTTGCTTAAGGCTAGTGCTCGACCATTTTGAACCCTAGCTCCACTTCTGGTTTTATGGTGGTAAATTGGAGATAAGAGTCTCAATGACTTCCTTGCCTAGGCTGGCTTCAAACTGTGATCTCAACCACCTGAGTAGCTAGGCATAGCTAGGCATGAGACACTAGTGTCCAGTTTTTTTTTTTTAAAGTTTTATGAGTTTTTATTTGTTATACCTCTGATTCTTGTCATAGAAAGCTATTTAAGCCATGTTATTTATGGTGAATATATTCATGTTCCTGTTCCCTGAAGTGTTAACTATGCAAATAAGCATAATAAGAGTTATAACAACAGAAAGGAAACTGGTAAAATAGTAACAGAAAAGTGGTGTAGTATAAAGGATCTAGGACTTTGGTAGACTCATTTCAGTTCTAACTTTGCAATTTCTTCATCTTGAAAATGAAAATCAGTTTGAAGATAAAGTTCATTGGTAGAACACTTTCACAGGTCATGTGAAGTCCTGGGCTTGATACAAAGGTAAATAATTAAAATATTAGAAATAAAATATATAATAAAAAATTAAATTAAATGGAAATAGTCTATAATCTCTTAGAATTGATTTCAGGATTAAGAAAGATGATAAACATAATGTCTTAGCCATTTCTAGAAATAAATAAAATACTGGATTTACTTCATATTTAGATAGCTGTATTAGATATATGGTTGATAGTGAGCAGAGTTCGTATGCTTGTTGTTGGACTAATGTTCACACAACAAAAATGTATAAGAAACACATAAAGCTGGCCAAACTGCCTCTTTCTTTCCCTTTTCTATTTTTTGCATTCTTTCATGTCAGGTGATTGTACAAATAGTATTTTGAGTATTTGAGTATATTGGATTTGAGATCAAATTTTTCAAAAAGTCTGTGATTTAATACATTGCCATTAATCTTTCCTTTCCTTAAGACCTATCATGTTATTTTAGTGTGGAGGCAAGCTCTGCTAACACAACTAATTTGAATTCATTTTTCAAATGAGAGTTCATGTGCTCATATGCTAAAATTAAGGCCTGTTACATCTTCTGCACTTCCTTTGTCTACTAAAGTAATGTAATTTCTATGTAATTGAATTTCTTTTGACATGCTCACTTATTTAGATATTCAGGCTAATTTGCACGTCGTTTATGTCTGTGGATGTTTATATATTTTCTATAGATATTTTCTCTGAGACTGGCTATTTCAGAGAGCTTTGGCTTGTTTAAACTATATGAAGTAGCTCTAAGGAAATAGGATTCAGGTTCAAGAATGCTAGCAAAATTTGATGATAATAACCACTTCTGTCATAGGAAGGGAAAATTAAGCTTATTCCATAATGTAACGAATAAGTGACTGGGTTTGGTGGCACATTCCTGTAATCTAAGCTACTGGGAGAAGGAGGGAATCAGCATGTGAGACCTTCCCTGGCTAAAAGGTTTTTATAAGACCCCATCTCAATGGAAACAACTGAGTATGGTAGTTTTAACCTCTTATCCCAACTACATGGTCTAGGCCAGCCAGGTCCTAGTTAATTAAAGTGAAAGGATGGGAGCATGGGTCAAGTGGCATAATGTTTACCTAGCAAGCACAGGCTCTGAGTTCAAGGCCTCCCACTAAATAAATACTAAATGATAGATTGATAGATAGACAGGAAATTTGAATGCAGTAGATAGATGCCTCAGAAGTCATCCCTTAACAAATATTAGTTTTAATAAGAAAAGTTTATTCCCTCATCTTTTGGCTTTGCTTTCTGTTTGTCAAAAACTTATTTTGTAAATAAGAGGATTAAAGGTACCTGTATGGTGGCTGAGAATTTTTCCTATGGCTTCTGGAAGAGTCTATTCTTTGTGTACTCCTCCTAGAATATAAGTGAAGCAAGAACCATGGTTGTAGGCTCTCCTTAGACATGTTTTTGGGTGTGCACTGGCACTGGGGCTTGAACTCTGGGCTTCATGTTTGCATTTGACTTTTCCTGTCAAGATTGTCGTCTCTCTTGACACTTTGATTGTCGATCAAATGCCTTGCAAACCTGCCTATTTTGCTTGGAGAAGGCATCTTAGCTCTGGACTCAAACACATACCATAGGGCTTTTATATGAGAAATGAGAAACTAATTTGAAAACGTGTTAACTGTCAGTTCTATTGAGAGAATATTGCACCCTGTGCTTCTCCTTGGTTGCCATGCCCAAGCCCAGTAGCCAAAAGCTGAGCGTGTGTGCATGCAGACGGAAGCCCCTGCTACTGGTAGACCTGGAGATGTATGAGTGTGGTCAAGAAGAAAAGAATATCTCATGGATTTCAGTGAGGTATTTGAAATCAAATAGAAAATATATGTCTTCTCAAGCCTGTAATCTTAGCTATTCAGGAGGCTGAGACCTGAGGGTTATGAATCAAAGCCAACCTGGACAGGGAAGTCCATGAGGCTCTTATTTCCAGTTAATCAGCAAAAAGCTGAAAGTAGAGGTATGGCTCAAATGGTAGAGCAACAGCCTTGAATGAAAAAGCCAAGTGAAGGCATGAGGCTTGAGTTCAATGCCTGGTACTGGCAAAATGAAAGAAGGAAGGAAGGAAGAAAGGAAGGGAGGGAGGGAGGAAGGAAGGGAGCGAAGGAGGGAGGGAGGGAGGAAGGGAGGAAGGAAGGAAGAAAGGAAGGAAGAGAGGGAGGGAGGGAAGCTTTTAGTACAGAAATGCAAGTTATACTTTATAGCATGGGTTGGAATAGAGAAAGGAAGAAATAGAAAGAACTCAATTTGCTTCTAAGAAATTATTAACCTACCTGCAATGAAGTTGAAGAACATTTTAAAAGTTACTGTCTTCCATAGCAATGTAAGGGTATATTTTTTACTTATAATTTTCTCTGATTTTTACCTAAAAACTTGTTTCATTTTCTAAAATTCCACAATGGAGAGCCATATATGCTAGAATTTCAAATAGACTTTTTAATGTAATACCAATTTATTATCTAATGGGTGACAAAGGACATATGAAGCATATTTAAATCTCTCCCCATACCTTGTGTATATACATACAAATATTCCAAACAAGCTATAAAGTCCTGATAAATTTAATAAAAGTCAAATAGTAATTATATGTACTGATTCAAGTTTCTCACAAATGGATTAATCATATATTGCTGTTTGACAGGTCATTTAACTCACTTTACAATTAATATATGTAGTATGACATGATTTGTTTTGAAGAAGTATAGTAGGAAATTTCTTTCTTCTTTTTCTCAGTAGGAGCAGAATAGGTGCTCCTAGAGATATGGTGAAGGTGAATGAGAAAAAGACAGTTATTGATCAAGGGTACAATTAGAAGATAGTAAACTTTAGTGACATATTGCTCCAAGTAGTTACTATAAACAGGAATAGTGTATCACATTAAAAAATGTTAACAGGCTTCTCTGTACAGCATCTTTGCAATAAAATAAAATTAAAAAAAATTGATAACAGTAGATTTTAAGTGTTTTCACTACAACATAATCACTGCAGGAGGTAATAGATTTGTTAATTAGCTTGATTTGCTCAAGCTACAATATGAATTTATCAAAACACCAGTGGTACTCCATAGATGTATATAATTGGACAATTAGAAATAAAAATATTATTTTAATCACCAAAGATAATGCAACCCAACTTTGTAAAGTTTTTACAAAGACCCCCCCATTGAGAATTACAATGTTTAAATTTTATGGTGAAAATAATACATAAAACCAGCATATGTTTAATAGATAATTTATTATGCAACAACCCGATAAAGCATAGTTACAGCCTTCTTGGAATAGGAGCATGAGATCTCTTACTCTCAAAGTAATGCACAGTGAATGGATTCAAAAGTGTGGGTCATCATATCCAAAAGTTCTCATCTCGCAGAGTCTTAGGGGAAAAAAACCCTGAAGTATAGTAACACAATTTTTAATTAATTAAAAAACTCAGATAATTAAAAACCATACATGAATTTTGAATTTTGTTTTGTGGGGTCCTGGTGCTTAGCAGACAGGCACTCAACAACTTGAGCCATGCCTCCAGTCCCTTTCTGTATTCATTACCTTCCCGGTCACATCTCACTTCCTGCCTGGCCTGGCCTGTGCTGAGATCCTTCTATTAGCACCTTCCCTGGGTTGCTGGGGATGATAGATATGTGCCACTGAACACAGCCATTGTGTCATAATAGACATGCCATCACACACAGCCTTTGGTTGAGATGTAGTCTCACCAACTTTTGTGCCTCAGCTGGCCTCCACCTGTGAATCTCTAATATCTGTCTCCCAAGAGCTATGATTCAGAGTTGAGTCACCTAGCTTGTTTGATTTTTAATTGTGATGACCCAGGTTCCCAATGGAGCACAGCAGGATATCATAGTTACCTGTTCACTTTCCTGGAGCACAGAAAGTTGTGTTATGAGCAATGATATCTCACTCACTTAGACTTACTTCTAGCACATGAACTAGAACAACTGTCTTTCATTGCTATCAAAATTTATTAGGAGATAGGCCAGGTGCCAGTGGCTCAGACTTCGAGTTCAAGAGGTCTAACATTAAAAATAGCAGCAATATAGTGTCTAATGGTAGAAGCCTAACTAAGTAACTTATAATACTGTGGATGATGTGGAGAAAATATGACAAATACAATTACTGAGAAACAATATGAAGAATCTAGATTCTTTAATCAGATCAATCTGATTAAAATATAGTAGTTTAATGTATGAAAATATAGTAGTTTAATGTATAGTAGTTTTATGTAGTTTAATATAGTAGTGATAATGTGTTTCTTTGTAAATTTTAATCCATGCTCCCTGTTGTTGGAGTAGATTCACAGTAAGGGATGCTGTTCACATTTGGGAAGTGTGGAGATTCTGTACTTACTGATCAACTCCCTTATGAACCCAAATTGCACTAGTTAATGCAGTTCATTCCTAAAAGGAGCTTAATAAATGAAGGATTCATATAAGAATTATGAGAAAGGCATAACTGTGGGAATGATAGAAGCCAGTTCTTCACAGGGCAAATCTTAACAATAGTGCCACCTTGGAAGGACTGAGGAAACCATTGGTGATATGTTGTAGGGGGCCAAGCCATCAGGTATGGAAGTCTTAACTTTTACCACATCCTCTTCTGTCAAGGACATCTGTCCTAACTTCTCCTTTAGGTTTAACTTGACTTTGTTTCTATCTCTCCTGAACTTACTTCATTTCATAAATGAACTGAGCTTTTGTTACTTAACTGAATTTCACTGGAAAATGTATTCCTTCTTAGAAATGATAATCCACACACCCCTTTTATAAGTGCAGCATTGAAAGCAAATCACCATCCCCTAAGTTACTTGTTTCTCTATTAAGAAAGTAACAGAACTACTGTTTGTTCTGTGACCTAAGAACTTAGGTCTGGAAAGCTATTCATTTCAAAGCATCTCTTCAGACTTTTTTATGGTCCCAAGGACTGATGTCATGAAGAGTCTGCTTCATTTAGCATAAACCTACCAAGTAAAAAATAAATATAAAAATATGTATAGTCTAAGAGCATTTGTAAGTCAGGTGGCTCCTGCCTGTAATCCTGGTTATTCAAGAGAATGAGGTCTGAGGATCAGAGTTTGAAACGAGCTTGGGCAGGAAAGTCCATGAAAGCCTTATCTCCAGTCAGCTACTCAAAATCTGGAAGTGGTAGAGTTCCAGTCTTGACCCCAAAAGCTACAATACAGCACCAAGACCCTGTTTTCAAGACCAAGTATTGGTCTTGAAACCACACACACACACACACACACACACACACACACACACACACACACACAAAACATATATGAAGCACTGTAGGTTTAGGTTATTATATATTTTAGTTATCAATTTCTGGGTAGTATATGACAGTGTACGGGTCAAATCTTACTTGGATTCTCTGCATAGTGTCTCACTTGGTTGAAATGAAGCTATTCAGTAGAAAATTGTTTTTCTGAAATTTTACTTACAGTAATATCATTGCTAAATCTCAATAAGCTTCAATTTTCCCTAGGTATTGACATCTGCCCAAGCCATTTAACATTTCCAACTACTTTCAATTCAAAAATATTTAAAAAACATCTCTTATTTTCTACTTGAAGACATTAGAAATAAGAGATGAATATGACCTTACGGATAATCATGTGATCTATTAGGGAAACAGCCTGGGGGATACCAAGCCTGCAACACTTTAACGGGGGAAGAAAACTCAAGTGGCAGCCAAACTCAGTTTGTCTTGAAAAGACTTTCTTGCTAGGAGCTGGAATTCTTCGCTGCTGATAGATGTGTAGTTGGCAAGTTGACTGCCATAGGAAGCTGATACACTGGGAGATGTACAGAGTACTCCATAGAGATCATTCAAATTGACAAAGGCAACTACCAAATAATAAGGCTACAATGGGATTCTCCAAGAAAAATTAAATTTTAAAACATTATTTTTGTGTCAGTACTAGGGCTTGAACTCAAGACTGTGACACTCTCCATTAACTTTTTCTATCAAGGCTGGTACTCTGGCTCTTGAGCCACACCTCCAATTCTAGTATTTTACTCATTCATTAGAATTGAAAGTCTCATGGACTTTCTTAAAATCCTCAACTCTCAGCACCTGACTAGCTAGGATTACAGGTGGGAGCCACAGTCAGAAAATGTCAAAACATTTTGTTTTTGTGGGGAATATTGAGGCTAAATCTCAGGCAAGGAAAGCTTAGGAGATGCAGCCTCTGCTGGAGGGCAATCTTTATTTACTCGGCCTATGAAGAATATGTAATTTTGAGTAAAGGATGAAAGGATGGGTGAAAACTTCACCAAGCATGCTTATGTAAATAGGAAGATTTTAGGAGATTGGGTAATATGTTCTAAATGTCAAGCTTTTGTGACATTTAATACTGTAATCCCTAGAGTAGAACCCTGAAGATTGTAGCTGCTAAGTCCCATCAGCACCTGTTTACTTGCCTGATGTTTAACTATGTTTTCAATTCTGACTTCGTTGATGCTGCAGTGAAACCTTTTGAGAGAGAGAGAGAAAGAATTTTTCTAAAAGGTCCTAATGCTAGCAATGTAATGAATGCTGGTGCAATAGTTGCCACCACCAGGGGGAGCTTTCTTGGGAAGAGCTTTAAAATGGGTGGATGACCTGGGTCATAAGGGAGAAGTTTAAACTGAGCCACTGATGTTTTGCCCTTTCCCTGAGTGTGGGGGGACAGAGTGCCCAACAGGCCAAAAGTGGAAAATGTTAGTCGCCTTGAGCTTCAGTGTCAGCTTGCCCAGGAAATATACTTTGAAAGGGACCTTTAATTGTCTCATTTCATATCAGCACACAAAATTTTTTTTCTTTTAAATAATAAGGTATAACCAGAAGATTATGTAATATAATTGATCAGACCATACCCCTTGACTTTCTTCTTCCTTCAGATGTCAGCCCATAAGACAGGGATGGCATTGATAAAGATGCGTTGTACTCATAAAATGAATTGAAAGTCCTCTGTACAACTACTTAAGGATAATTTTAAAAATTAAAAAAATATTTCTCAAAGTGAGACTCTAAGGGAAAGGCTGCAAATGTGTTTTAGAGCGATGATTCTCAAATTTACATGAAGATATGAAGCACAGGTCTCTTATTAAAAAGCAATTTATGATACCATTAGTGATTTACATCCTGAACACTAGGACAGGAAAGACCCATCTTAGATGGTGTGGTTATGGCTTTGTATGCTGTAAAGTCACAAAATATAAGAGGGACTTGAAAGAAAACAAAAGAAGTTAGAAACTATACATATTTCATATATATATATATATATATATATATGTATATGTTATTTGTTAAAGCCAGTCTGTTGTTTCCAAAGGATGTGTCAGAAAGAAAAAACAAAATAGTTGCTAGAAAACAGGCCAATCTATCTTCATTGTACTCTAATTCTGAAGGATACAGTCTTCTGTTTTAAGTTTTAAAGGTCTCTTCCTTCCAGCCTATTAAATATCTCTTCCAGCCACACTTCCACAGCTCATCTTTCCCTTTATGCCCTGCCATTGCACCCATATCTGTCACTGGCTGTCACCAGCTCTCATAAGATAGAGAAGCAAACTGACTTGAAGATGAATTTCATACTTGCATCTTAAGTATTCTAGAATGAGGCTTTTAAGAAGAAGGGATATAGAATTTCTATGATGGACAGTTGGTTAGAAGATAGTGTTGGCATCCTCTATTGTAATATCCATTTGACTATTTAATGTGATGAAATTTAGGAATCGTCCAGAAATTCTGGATTTCTCCTAGTACAATTGAACTTGCATTAATATGCAAAAATATTTATAATATAACCTTGGAAATGATGTTCATAGTTTATAAGATTTGCAAAATTTCTAATTGAAGTGCTCACATAGCACCAATTTCCTTCCTCTTTTTTTTTTTTTTTAGTATTATTTATAGCGGGTGATCTACAGGAGATCAACTTTCTTCTCAGTATTTGATATAAATAGCTACAATTCTCTAAGTATGATCTATTTACAATTTCCAGGTAGCTCAGGAGCTGATAACTAACTTATATTCAAACTTTGGCACAGATGCATCTTTGTTATTAATATAAATTAGTACTTTTCATGTGAAATGCAGTAAAAGTTGTATCTAACTGCAGTGATATATTTTCATAACAATACCACATTTCTTTTTTATGTTTTTAATTGTAAAAGTACTGTACAGAGGGGCTACCGTTACATGAGTAGGGTAATGAATACATTTCCTATTGAGCATTTTACTTCCTTCTTTGTTTTTCCCCTACCATTCCTTCCCTCCCCACAGTCCCAACACCCCCCTACCCCCACCACTCACAAACCAACCCCCCCCCCCCCGCCAAGTTTCAATATAGTGTCTTGTACATCTTGTTGTTACAGTGGACCAACCTGTATCCTTATTTCAGCATTTTGTTATTTCCCTTCCTCTCCCCAAATTAGAAAAATGTATATACAAGATGCAGGGCACTGGAATCAAATACAGTGAAAACAGGGGTTATACTATGGGGGAAGAACATATAAGAGAAACAAAAAAAATCACATAGTACATTTTAAATACGTTAAAAACAATAGCAAGCAAGAAAAAAAACCACTCGTGTCCCTATCTTGGGGTTCTTTCACTTAATATCATCTTATAAATCCTCAAAGATAAAGTGGGCTAAAGACTTAAAGAGAAACTTCGCTGAAGAGGAAATAAGAATTGCCAATAGACACATGAAGAAATGCTTAACTTCTCTAGCCGTTAAAAGAAATGCAAATCAAAACAACATTGAGATTCCACTTCATCCCAGTTAGAATGGCTATAATCAAGAACTCTAATAACAACAGATGCTGGAGGGGATGTGGACAGAAGGGAACCCTACTGCATTGTTAGTGGGAGTGTAAACTTGTTCAACCACTTTGGAAAACAGTATGGAGTTCCTCAAAAGACTCCACAGAGAGCTCCCTTATGACCCAGCAATTCCACTTTTGGGCATTTACCCAAATGATCACAAACAAGGCCGTACTAAAGCTACCAGCACAACTATGTTTATTGCAGCATTATTTACTTACTATAGGTAAGATATGGAACCAACCCAGATGCCCCTCAGTAGATGAATGGATCAAGAAATTGTGGTATATTTATACAATGGAATTCTCTGCTTCCATCAGAAAGAATGACATTGCCCCATTTGTTAGGAAATGGAAAGACTTGGAAAAAGTTCTATTAAGTAAAGTAAGCCAGGCCCAAAGTAACATAGGTCCCATGGTTTCCCTTATTTGCAATAACTAGTATGTGTCCAGGACAAGCAGAGAAGGTCAAAAGCTATGTACATATGACCATATAGGATGATGTTAAGTAAAATACCACATTTCTTGAAGAGCAGGTAAATTGAGTCTGGACATGACAGAGACATTCAGAGGCCAGCAGTGGTGGTCTTTTGCTATCGTGTTTCCCTTGAGCTGGAGAATGATGTCCAAATGCAGAAAGGAACATAGTCTGTTCAGATTTCTTTCAGACCTAGGGGCTGAGAGTATATGCTTATTTTCATGCTTCTTACACTATGATGAAAACCTAAAATTACCTTGCTTAAAACTGTCTACATTAAAGGCTACTCTGCATAGCTTCTGCTCAAAATTCTTCAAAAGCCTTTGATCGTTTTACTCAGTTTAGAGGGAATATCATAGCAATAATTAAATACTTATAAAATTTAAAGATCAAAGTATGGAGTAGAAGCTGAATTTAACTATGTAAATAAAAGCATTTATAAATAACTAGACTGTAATTTTTTGCTCTCCTAGTAATGACTCCAAATATTATCAAACCTAATTAATGAAATATCCCATAATAGAAATAATGAATTTTAGTAAGCATTTTTTCAAGACTGTGGTCATTAAACTCTAATTTATGTTAATAGAATTTGAATGGATTTGAGCCAACAGTGCCATGCTGTTTCATAATTTGGATTTTAAAATGAATTTATGATAAACACACACCTCTTCTCCTTAAATTTTTCATTATCCAATATGATAGATACAAACAGAATGTAATGGTAACTTGTTGAATTCAATTGATTGTCTTTAGCAGTATGCAACCGAGATCATGTTGTAATGTTAAGCATAAGACTTTGACCATGTAAATCCTGTCCTTACTAACTAGGACTATGTTTCCATTTACTATATAGCTGTTACAGGCACTTCATTAAAGAAATAGGGCAGGGCCTGGATTTAACTTGTCTTCTTTATCAGATCTGTTACATATTAGTATTAGTCTTAGCTTTTTGTCTGGTAAACTGCTGGCCTAATCTATGCCTTGGCTAGTGGATGGAGTATTATAAATTGAAGTAAACATAAGGTATTAAATGTGATATAGTTTCTGTTACTTCATCTTTCATGATAGACTGGGATTGTTTGTTTTCAGGAACCAAGTAAAAGGTCCCAATTATTAATGAATATAAACTCACATAGTCAGAAGTTTATTCCTCTTTCATGCTTTATGTCTACAAGAGTTTGACCCATGGTAATCTATGTGACACCAAACCCTGGAAAGGAAACTTTGTTGTGAAAATGGGTCCCCAACTAAGCTCACACTTTATTGTCAAAACAAGAGGATGGCCACACCTAACTTCAGAGTGTGGTACATGCATTTCCACCACAAGCCTGGAAGAAAGGAACAGGCCTGCCAGTTAGGAGCTCTACTCATCTCCCAGATATTGTGACATGTGAAACTCTGAACAATCCTGAGATGTAACTACTGGAAACATTCTTTTCAACTTGGACATGATCGAGAGGGCCATCATACAAATTTTTACTCTAAATGATAGATGTGTGTGGCACCAAGATTGAGAGGAAGTAATGTGCTCTATGAACTAAGTATCAGTATACTTCCTGATAGAAATACAATAGTGAGAATGTCAGTTATTGCAAATAAGGGAAGCCATGGGATCTATGTTTCTTTGGACCTGGCTTACTTTACTTAATACAATTTTTTCCAAGTCTTTCCATTTCTTAACAAATGGGGCAATGTCATTCTTTCTGATGGAGGCAGAGAATTCATATATATATATATATATATTCATATATATATATATTCATATATATATATGAATGAAATACACACACACACACACACACATACACACACACACACATTTTCTTGATCCATTCTCTACTGAGGGGCATCTGGGTTGGTTCTATAAGAAACATAGGTCCCAGGGTTTCCATTATTTGCAATAACTAGTACATATGTAGGACAAGCAGAAAAGGTCAAAAAAGCTATGTACATATGACCATATAAGATGATGTTATGCAAAATGAACCCCAAGATAGGGATACAAATAACCTTTTTCTTGCTTGCTATTGTTTCTAAAGTATTTATAATGTACCATGTAATTTTGTTTGTTTGTTCCTCCCCTACTGTATAACCCCTGTTTTCACTGTATTTGATGTATGTGCATTGTCTTGTATATGCACTTCTCTAATTTGGGGAGGGGAAGGAAAAAAAAACAAAATGCTCAAATAGGGATACAGGTTAACCCATTGTAACAATGAGATGTACAAGACACTATGTTGAAAATGAACTTTACAACTTTGGGGGGGATGGTAGGGGAAAAACAAAGGAGGAGGCAACAATGCTTGATAGGAAATGTGCTCATTACCTTACTCATGTAAATGTAACCCCTCTGTACAGTATTTTTACAATAAAAAACATACAAAAAATGTCAGATAGATACCAGGCTTTCAGAGGACTCCTATAGCTAAACCAGGGAAGGTTTTTTTGAAAGCTTTTTTATTGAAGAATGGAAGAGCATGGATTTATGGAGAGGAAAAGATAACTTACAAAACAGAGAAGTAGAATGCAATGCAGGAAGTCTTCTGATTTTTGGACTATCCTTAATGAGCACATTTATGTTGCTTTGGTTAAAATATCAGGACCTTTTAATCTAACGACTCAGCTTTTCTGTGTTTCCATTTTGTGTCTTATTGCTTTGCTGTTGAGAAGTACAGCCATGAAGGAACTTTTGGAGACTCTTGTCCATTTCTACTGGAATAGTTGTTCCTTAAAAGTGAAAAAAATGAGGAAATTACTGACTCATTCATGTTTCTTTTGTCACCTTTAATCAGTTAATTCTTGAATTGAGATCTCTAGATGTAGATACAATATCAGATCAAAAACAAGTTAAATATTTGAATCAAAGGGAATATGTGTACTTTTCATACTTGTAACAATTTCTGGGAGATACCAGAAATCATTTGGGATTGTTATTCAATTGGCTAGGTTTCCTATGAACTTGTTCCTTAAAAGTTTAATTTAATTAAGTAGTTTAATAATGAGCACATATTTTTTAAAAAATTAAGTTCATATTTTGTTTGTCATTAAATCACATTTTTGAGACAAAAACTGAGACTGCTAGCATACTAACATAGTGAATATGCTAACGGATACATTCTAAAGGATTCTAACATTCTAAAGGATATAGTATTAGTTTTCCCTGAGCTGCCATATCATATTTCCGCAAAATGAATGGTTTAAAACAACAAGAATTACACAGGGTCATATATATATCATATATATATATATATATAATATTTCAACAGATGGACTACAATATTTACCAGTGGAATTGCAAGGGTGTGTAACTCTGTAGCGCATAACTAATTATCAAAATGGACACCAGAAGCTGACACATGTATTGTTGAGGGGGAGGAAGTCAAGAGGAGAAGGGTGGACAGATATACTCACATTCAGTGTACGTATGTGAAAATGAAATGATTTTAGGAGATGAGTTGGGTTGGGAGAAATATGGGGAGAATAATGGAAGGGGTAACACTGATAAAGATGCATTGTATTCATAAACAGGTTGAATTGAAAGCTACTTGTACAACTACTTAACAATAAAACATTGTATAAATAACGAAGAGGCATAAAAACCATAATCCCCTCACAGTTCTGGAAGCTTGAAATTGAAGACACAGCATATAGAAAGACATGTTTCCTCAGAAGATACTAGGAATGCATGTTTCCTTGTCCTTTCCTAGTTTCTGGTGGCTCTAAGCATTTCTTCTCAAGTTTTGGCTTGAAGCCACCCCCATTCCATTTCTGTCTTTGTTGTCACATGACCTGTTTCTCTCCATTTTCTGACCTCTGATTTCAAATCTCCAAATCTCCTTCTCTTCCTAAAAGCATCAGTCACTGGATTTAGGGTCCACAGAAATCCAGTGTCATCATTACACAATTATAACGACAACTATTTTTTTATTATTACTGTGAAAATACCGTACAGAGGGGTTACAATTACATGGTCAAGATAACAAGTACATTTCTTATCAAGCATTGTTGCCTCCTCCTTTGTTACCCCTTCCCATCCCTTCCCAATCCCCCCCCACACACACCTGATCCCTCCCCCGCAAAGTTGTAAAGTTCGTTTTTCAACATAAGGACTTGTACATCTCATTGTTGCAATGGTCCACCTGTAGCCCTATTTAAACGATTTGGTTTTTCCCTTCCCCTCCACAAATTATACCAACATCAAATACAGTGAAAGCATGGGTTATGCCGTGGGGGAGGGACATACAAAGCCACGAAGAAATCATCTCATAAATATGTTAGAAACAATTGTATGAAAGAAAAAAAAACATTTGAATACTTATCTTGGGGTTCATTTCCCTAACATTAACTTATCTGACTTTTTCTGCTTGACTCAGACATTAACAACTATTTTTTTAAAAAAGGTCACAGTCCCACGGACCAAGGAGTCTAAGGAGTGCGCGAGTCAGGGGCTGTGTCGGCTACCCACCCGATCCATCTTGAATAAAGGTCACAGTCCATAGATTCCAGTGGCTGTAGTCGCCAGGACTGTAACATATCTTTAAGGGGAGTAGAATTCAACAACTCAAAAATGAAATTTTGAAACTTCTGTAAAATCTATGACATCTATTTGTAGGATCTTTTACAAGACCCTCCTAGCCCCCAAATAGAGAAAGATACTAATTTCGTTATAGTCATGCTCCTACCCCTGACTGGGACTAGATTTATGTATCTGGCTCTTCCTTAGCTTCCCTAAGACCTGGTTTCTTGCATCAGTTCTCTTTCTCTGGAGTTTTGTAGCAAGAATTGATAAAGTTTAACTTGTTTCAGAAAGAACTGGCAGGCAGTTCAGAATGATCAGAGTTGACATACTAGAGATCAGGGGTGACTCCTGTTTCTCTCCTCTGTCAGGGATCTGCTGACAGATACTAATGGTTGCTGTCATTGAACTAAATCAGAAGCAATGGGAGAAGAAAACAAGATTTCAGCCATTTTTAACGAAGTCAACTTACATTTCTTTTCCTCTTGCTCTTTACAAAGGTACATTGGATATCGTTTGTGAAATATATGTAAAATATTATAAACAAAAACTCAAAGCCCCATCTTTTCCTGTAAGTACTATTAATGCAATTTGAATATTAGGAAGGAAGGAAAAGGCTAGAAAATGTAAATCAGGATACTACATTGACATCCAAAAGTACCAGATGATAAATCAAGACTCAACAACATCTTTTTGTATTCTACTGTATTACTGTTCTCAACTAATATATTAGTATACATGTTATATATTCTAATGTAGGTATTAAGAACTATGAAAATTCAAAACAGTTTAATTATAGTAACAAAAGATGACATGATGTACTACAGACTGGAAGAAGGAAATGTTACGGATTTTGAGGTTTCCTAAGGATTGCATTATTTTTAGAATTACCTGTCCTTAGAGTTTTATAACCCTGGGACCAGCACTTAGATCAAAAATAAATTACATCTCATGCTAAAGGTATGGTTCAGGTGATAGAGAACTTGCTTGGCTAGCACAAGGCCTTCCCTGGGACCAGCACTTAGATCAAAAATAAATTACATCTCATGCTAAAGGTATGGTTCAGGTGATAGAGAACTTGCTTGGCTAGCACAAGGCCTTGATTTCAAGCCTCAAATTTTCTAAGAATAGAAAGAAAGAAAAAGAAGTGCATTTGAATTTTCACTAGCTCTAACTGGTGTTCAGTATTTTCTCAATAATGAGAATAAGCCAGGAAACTATGGTGATATTGGTACTAGTATAAATCATAAATTAGTTGTAAACTTCACTTTTATTGAATACATTGGAAATATAAATTATAGTCAGCACTCTTTCAAAATTAGGTCTGCTAATAGATTCCCTGCTAGGCATTGCTACATAATGCATTAATAATTATTCAGACATTTCAATAATTTGTCCATTAACATTTATTCTTATAATGTTTTTAGTTTTATGCATTTTTAAAACAATTATAGAGAAGATGTTTCTGTAAGCTTCCTTGGACTGCCAAACTGACCCATGATAAAACCAGAATTTGTCTAGGATATTCTTAGTGGAGGATCACAATAACTCAATAGCTATGTGCATATGACCATATAAAGTGATGCTTAAGGAAACGAATGCCAAGAAATAGAAACAAGAAACTTTTTAATGCTGTGTTTGCATTTACTTGTTTTTTCTTTCTTTTTTATCCCCCTTGGTTTATTCCCTCTTGTCATTGATTTTGATTTCTGTACTCTTTGTCTTATATATATGTTCATCTGATTTAGGGAAGGGAAGGGGAATCACAGACATGGTGGGGCAAAGGGTAAGCCAATTCAACAGTGAGACTCGCTAGACACTATGTTGGAAATGAATTTTACAACTTGAGGGGAGGGAAGTGGGGGGAAGTGGGAGAAAATGAGGGAGGGGGTGACACTGTTCAAAAGAAATGTACTCATTACCTTTCTTATGTAACTGTAATTCCTCTGTACATCACCTTTACAATAAAATTTTTTCTACAAACCGAGATGAGTAAATCTCTTTTGCATTTGGTTCTTTCTTCATGATGACAGGTTAAAAGGTAGGCTCAAATGTTGGAACTAAATGTTATAGCTATATTTATTTTTCAGTTATCAACTCAATCATCTGAATTTTTTTCTTTTACAACTAGCAGTGTGCTAAAATATTTGAGAATACAAGGATTTAAAAACTATAACATGCTGGGCATGGGTGGCTCATGCCTGTGATCCTGGCTACTCGGGAGGCTGAGATCTGAGGTTCACAGTTTGAAGCCAGCTTGGGTAGTAAAGTCTGTGAGACTCTTTTTCTCTGGTAACTACTCAGAAAATGCCAGAAGTGGTGCTGTGGCTCAAATGGTAGAGAACTAGCCTTAAGCAAAAGAGGCTCGGGGAGAGAGCCCAGGCCCAGAGTTCAAGCCCCAGGACCAGCTAAATAAATAGACAAATAAATGAGTAACAATAACAGTATTACAGTTCTCAGTGGCCTTAAATCTAGTGATGTAACACATAAATTTTCATTATTTGCATTATGTTTAAGATAATTACTTTTGTGTAATTTTTCTCTTTCTTTTTCTTTTGATTTTTTTGTGGATGCCAATGATATTAGTGCGTGAATTCAAACTTGGCTTTTTTGTTCACGATTAGCACTCTACCACTTGAGCCACAGCTCCAATTCAGGCCATTGAGGCCTTTTACTGGTTAATTGGAGAAAAGAGTACGAGGACTTTTTGTCCAGGTGGCTTTGAATTTTGATTCTCCAATCTTAGTCTCCTAAGTGATAAGTATTACTGGTGTGAGCCACCAGCATCAGGCTTGTGAATGCTTTTGGAAATATCCTAAAAAGCTGCTGTACATACTTATTGGACTCCATCGACAGGATTGTTAAGTGAACAAGGCAGCATCATTATTACAATTTCATAAATTTTAAAAAGTTACTTTCCTTTTAAGAAATGAGAAAGGAACAAGAAGTAGGTTGGCTCTTATACATCATATTTATTACTCTTAACTTAGAAAAATTCAGCATCAGAAATTTCCAAGTCTTTTATGGTATATAATCCATATGTTTATAGGAAACAGGGAAGAAAATGTAGTCAAGCTGAGATAAAACACAAAATAGCTTGAATTTGTGCTAGGTTTGTTATGATCATCTTGCCAAGGATACATGCCCTACTTCCTTCTCATTGAAACACTTACAACTTGCTTTAATATTCCAACAGCTTGCTAGCAATATTTAGAAGTCTGTTACCTGTTTTAACTTGAGCTTGACTTAGGACTTTCTAAATCAGAATCTAGGTTTTAACAAAATTCTCCATTTGTTTGAATGCACATTAATGATTTTTGATGTAGTTATCATAACCAAAATAGGAACGATTTTTATTTGTTTGTTTATTATGTGGCTAAGTCAGTAATTGGGCTTGAACTTACGGCCTGGTAGCTATTCTTTAGCTTTTTCTGCTCAAGGTGGGTGCTCTACCCTTTGAGCCATGACTCCACTTCTATCTCCTTTTTTTGCTGGTTAATTGGAGATAAGAGTCTCACAAGACTTTTCTGCCCAGGTTGGTTTCAGTCTACAAGCCTCATATCTCAGCCTCCTGAGTAGCTAAGATTATAGGTGTGAGCCATTTTCACCCAATGGGATGATTAAGTTTTTCCACTCTTTAAGTTCTTTCTTGTTGCTGTTACTATATTCATCTGAACACATGAGACCCCCTAGTGATTTAAAAAGATTAATTAATTTGAATTAACCTCATTGCATCAGGCAATTGTCATTTTCACACCTGGGTATTTTCTCTGTCATACTAGGAAAGCTCACATTCAGAGAGAAAAAGAAGGCCCTAGTATTTCATTGAGGCAAATCCTAAGTGCATAATGTGCCAGGGAAAGCTATTGCTTTTCCTGGACTGGCTCTGACATATTCACACTTGAATGTATTTCATTCAGAAAAACTCAGGGCTGTAGAATGGCACAGTCTGCTTTTATGAGAAACAGATGTGTCATGGTTCACCCACTCCTTGACCACCTGTGGTTTGCCCATGACTCAACTTTCTTAAATAAAGGGAGTTAACTCTTGGATCCTGAACGAACTCCAAATTACATATTTATTTACTTCCTCTTCATATTTCTCTTCCCTGCTCATTGCCATGATAGAAGCTTAAAATTCAGAGGACTTTGACTAGCTATTTTCAACACTCCAAACCATTTTCATTTAAAGGCAAATGCTTACTCTAGTATTGCCTCTCATATTCTAAGTTCAGTGAATACCCCAGTTTTAATCAATCAATTATAAAAAGTATTATTCAATGTACTTATGTGAGAGTGGAACTAGGTAAACAGAGGGGTTCAGAGAAATAGGAGAGAAAGGTGGAAGGGGTGACACTGATCAGGATGCATTGTACTCATAAACTGTCTTGCTGAATTGAACCCCTTTAAACAGCTGAAAATAATGAAAACATAAACTGATACAATTATAATTTTAAGCCTACTTATTAATATGATGTACTTCATTATTTGTGTTTTACTTGAAAGTAACAATTATTCTTGTTTAGGAATATAGTTTAGATGCCACTGATTAGTGACGTGTCTCAGCTACCTCTGTTTATGGAATAATATGAAAAAATTAAAACTACTTAATATTCACCAACTTTTGACAGAAGGCAAAACTTGATGTCAAAGTTCACAATGCTCATTTCTAACAATTGCACACAAGTAGCTGAAAAAAGAAGGATTTGAATTTTGTTACATTTTATTTCTCTTGCCATACTCCATTCTTGGCTCCACAGAAAATCAGCAGGGAAGTGGTCCAACCACAGGTAGGTGGATGGAAAAATACAAGGCACAAATAACACACAGGGAGAATAATCACGCCTTCCACACTCACTGACAATATTTCTTTAAAAATATTTTTATTTCCATTCGTGCAATCAATTTAAGGCTTTTTTTGACATTCCACTAAAATGTTTTGTTTGTCTTTTCATGGAGTCTTTCTGTCTTTATTACCTCAGACATGGTATCTAATTAAATTGAACATATAAACTTGTAAAACCTGTCCATTCATGGGCCAAATTATAATTTCAGTGAAAACTCTGCCAAAAATAAAAGAATGTAAACTTTAAAAAATATTTTGTATTCCTGACTGTACTTATGTAACTGTAATCCCTGTAATCTCACCTTTACAATAAAATTAAATTAAAAAATGAAATGATAACCCCTCTGTACATCACCTTTACAACAAATTTTTTTTAAAAACTGAATGAATGCATATGATACCAGATAGGATTTTGGAGCTATACAAAGAAACAACAATGAAAATTTGAGAAATTAGGATGCATATAAATGATGTTTGTTTCTTATTTTTAATCACTTCTAAAGATATTTAGCTATCTAAAGAAACCTAGTGAAAATATATTGTGAGATTTGTAATAGGATGTAAAGGAGTAAAGAGAAACTATGTTATATGGTTCTTAGACTATACACAACATGGTATAAAATTAGCTGACTTTATACAAATTAAATATTCATACTGTAAACCAGTTTAGGTAGTTTAAGAACTAAAAGCTCTTAAAAGATGAGCAACTAAGGGGTGAGATTCATCAGGGTGTGTTGTGTTCAAAAACTACTTTGTTGAATGACAAAACAAAAGCATTAAAAACAATGTTGCCATGTTAAAACAAAAAGAGCAACTAATAGGTTTTACATGAGGTAATGAGTACATTTCCTTTTGAATAGTGTCACCCCCCCTCTCTCATTATTTCCCAGTTTTTCCCCTCTGGAATTCCCTTCCCCCAAGTTGTATGGTTCATTTCCAGCATAGTGTCTAGTGGGTTTCACTGCTGAATTGTTTACCCTTTGTCCCACTGTTTCTGTGCTTCCCTTTTCATTTAGTCTTAAGAACTGCATAGGACTGTTGGCTACTGTCCCTGGCAGCAGGCGGTTCATCACCTGCCATGGGAGTCTGCAACAGCAGGGACCTCCCTCTAGTTCCCTGCTCTGTCTACTGAGCACCTACCTGATGAAAGCCTGTAGAGTAGCTCTTCTCTAGTGTGCATTCTACTGTGTCTGGACCACTTAGCTAAACACACAGAGTAGTCCATGCTTGTCCTTTACACATTCATGAGAATTCCATTTATTTCTTCCTATCCAGTAGGATAATGGAGGGTCTCTTCCACTTCCCGACTTTGCCAAAGAGGTTATCCCTTTTGAAGAGCTTGTCACTCTGGAATGTCACAAAGGATATATTTCTTATATAAGTACTAGATACCTTAAAAAGCAATGACTATGAAAATGTCATGATTTCCGATTGGGAAGCATGTGGAAATAATGACAAAATGAGCGGAAGCTTGTGATAACCTAAATTCTTACTAATTCCATTGCAGTTGTTTTAAATGTTATACATAAAACTGGTAGGCAACTTGTAGTTCAACTTTTTCTCTCTAACTATCACCATTCCAGTTCATAAGCACCCAGATAATTGAAATTATTTGATAAAAATAATTTCATGCCTGTAATTCTAGGTACTCAGGAGGCTGATCTCTAGGTTACAGTTTGAAGCCAGCCTAGGCAGAAAAATTCACAAGACTCATCTCCTACTAACCACACAAAAGCCCAAAGTGGAGTTGTGGCTCAAGTTGTAGAGCTTTAGTTTTTAGCAAAAGAGCTAAGGGACAACTTCCAGGCACTGTCCCTTAGCTTTTTCATTCAAGTTTAGCACTCTACCACTTAAACCACATCTCCACTTCTGGCTTTTTGTTAATTGGAAGTAAGAATTTCATGGGCTTTTCTGCCCAGCTTGGATATGAACTACAATTTTTACATCTCAGTTTCCTGAGTAGCTAGGATTATAAGACACAATCCACTGGCACGTGTGTCTTGTATAAAAGTTTATGTCCTACATATAGGACATAATAGAAAGAAATGAAAATCAGAACATTGAGATTCCACCTTACCCTAGTTAGAATAGCCATTTTCAAGAAATCTAATAACTATAGATATTGGCAGGGATGTAGCCAAAGGGGAAAGCTACTACTCTTTTGGTTGGGAGTGCAAACTTTGTTCAACCACTTTGGAAAGCAGTATGGAGGTTCCTCAAAAGACTAAACATAGAGCGCCTCTATGATCCAGCAATCCAACTCCTTGGCATTCACCCAAATGACCACAAACAAAACCATACTTAAGCTACCAGCACAACCATGTTCGTTACAGCATTACTTACCATAGCTAAGATATGGAACCAACCCTCAGTAGATGAATGGATCTAGAAGATGTGATATATATACAAAATGGAGTTCTATGCTTTCATAAGAAAGAATGGTATTGCCCCATTCATAAGGAAATGGAAATACTTGGGAAAAATTATATTAAGTGAAGTAAGCCAGACCCAAAGAAAAGCTTTTTTTTATGGTTTCATTTGTTGGGGTATTTTTATGCTTTTATAGTTCCAGAATGAAAATAGGTGCCTGCACCAACACTTGAGTTTTGCCTTGTTTTACTCTAATATTTTCAGGTTGTTAAAGCATTTGATCCATTTCAAGGTAAATTTTTTATATCATACAAAACAAAGTTCAAGTTTCACTCTTCTACAGATGGATGTTCTCTTTTCCCAGAAATATTTGGTAAAGAGGTTGTCTTTTTTTTGGGGGGGGTCCGGTCGTGGGGCCTGAACTCTGGGCCTGGGCGCTGTCCCCTCAGCTCTTCAGCTCAAGGCTAGCACTCTACCACTTGAGCCACAGCGCCACTTCCGGCTTTTTTCTCTCTCTCTCTCTCTTTTTTTTTTTTTTTGCTTATGTGGTGCTGAGGAATAAAATGCAGGGCCTCGTGCATGCAAGGCAAACACTCTACCACTGAGCCACCTTCCCAGCCCTAAGGTTGTCTTTTTTGAATTGTATGTTTTGGAAATATTTGTTGAGAATCAGTTGACTATAGATATGTGGATTAATGTCTGGATTTTGTATTATGTTCCATTGGCTTCTATGTGTCTGTTTCATTGCTATCATTAGGCAGCTTGGCTACTATGATTGTGTAATATAGTATGTACCTGTCTCCACTTCTGCTGCTCTTTATCAAGAATGCTTTGGATATTAAGAGTCTTTTGTGTGTTCATATGATTCTAAAGTCGAAAGATATAAATCTTAGTAAACAGAATTCCTTAACTTACAGGCTTTTGGTCTCTTTGCCACTTTAGTCATAAGCAAAGAAACTGTTATGATAGAAGAAAGAATGGCCGGTGAAGTTGATTTTAGCTAAGATTAAAGAAGTTCAGCTGAATATTCTAAGTTACTTTTAGTTAACTCCTAATAAAATCATACAATAAAACATTCTGGGATAGTTTTTTCGAATAAAGGCATTGCTCAGGTCTTGCTTGTGAATACATGGAGGCCTGACTCTTTATGGGCAGATAACCATGCCTCCAACTTTACTTGAGATACTTCCAGTTTATACCCTATCATTTCAAGGTATCATGATTTGAATGAATATATAATTGGTGATCCTATTAATAAGCCCATACTCTAAAGGGCTCCTTCCTAGAAGTGAAACTAGCAAGCTAAAAATACAGTGTTAAATATTACTGAAAGATGTAATGTTAAATATTTCTGAAAGCCAAGCATTAAATGTTATAATCACAGTAAAATAACTAAGCATAATAAAAATAAAGAGATAACACTTCATATATGCACACATAAATGACATTCTAATTGAAGTGCTTTGACACTTAACAGTGTGATAAGAAGAAAGGGGATAGCTGGGTGCAGCTGCCTCATATCTGTGGATCCTGGCCACTCAAGAGGCTGAGATCTAAGGAACGTGGTTCAAAGCCAGCATGGGTAGAAAAATCTGTCTGAGAGACACTTATTTCCAATGAAAGGCAAAAAACTGAAAGTGAAGCTGTGGCTCAAATGGTTAAGTGCCAGCCTTGAATGTTCAAGGCCTTAAGTTTAAGCCCAGTACTAGCACAAACGAGCAACACAAGCAGAGGCAGGAGCAGAAGAAAAAAGTGGAAGAAGGGAGGGAATAGGGTAGGAAAGAAGGATGGGAGGGAGGGAAGGAAGGAAGAGCAAATTAGCCAACCATCATTTAAAGGCCAAAATGACTAGAAGTCCAGCAATCACAGAACAGAACACACAGAAACACTGCACCAGAATAGAATGTAACTCTTTTGAACTGGGCTTTCTCTTTGAGGCAAGAGTGTGTGACTGTTGGACTGTGTTTATTCTTGGTGACTTTTATTAATAAACCATGTCCAGTAATCCATACTCTATACAAGGAAAGGCTCTCGTTGGAACAGCAGCATAAATATGCCAGATCTAGGTCTAATAGAGGTAGTGGCATGGTCTCCTGGGTACAGTTTTAAGAGCAATTAGAACTAATTCCAAGACAAGCTTGTCAGCACCTGAACAATGAGAAAATAGTCAGTGACTTGGCATTTTGATTCTGAGTTGTACCCATGTTAAAGCTGAATAAGACTCAGTTTTAAGGAGAGAGAGAGAGAGAGTACATATGTGCGCATGCATCTCTGTGGTGAGAGGGTTGATAAATATACATATAGTTCAGCAGCTTTGGAATAAAAGTGAAAGGCACTCTTGGTTGCTTTCAAATCCTCTAAAAATAGGCACAAGTCTCTGCCAAAGCTAATAGAGACAGGATTCCCATGGAAACTCTTGGGCTAGAAGGGGAAGGTTTTATTTTTTTCATCAGTTATTAGTTAAGTGATTCCTGCCCATTTTCTAATATGTAGAAATGGATGGACCAAACTCTAATGGTACCTGCTTATCTGGACTGTCAGTGTCTATGCTGAATTCACAGTCTTTACAAGGAAAGCTTTGAGAGAAAAAATCCAAATCAAACCAAACAAAGGAATACTAGCTACCTTGTTACATTCTGGGCTTTTACTTTTAATTGGCTTTCCTTTCTCACCAGCTTTTTTATAAAAAGTTCTAGGCCCTATATATTTGTGTGTGACAGGAGTTGCCCTCTTTCCATTTTCTCAAGGTGTGTTCAGGGCCTCTTTTGGATGCATTTGTCAGTTATGAAAACTAAAACTACACAAAGGCAGCATGGAAGACACATAGTGAAGTTAGCCTTTGGGCAATGTCACTTCTGCACTCTCAAACGTAGCAATTGCAAAAAATATTAACAGTCAAAATGAACCATTTATTCTCTTTGCCCTTGTAATTTGAATACATTTGAGATGAGTATCTTAATAAAATTAGCAGTTAGACAAATATACAAATACAGAAGGAAAAATTTAAATGTTTTGAATTGCAAAAGCGAAAATATCATAAATTGCAAGCATTTTCATTGTAGTTTTTAAATGTAAAATTATGGCTAATGTAAATAGCAAATTACATTCATTAATTTTTTTTTCTTTTGCCAGTCATGGGGCCTGAACTCTGGACCTCGGCGCTATCCCTCAGCTCTTAAGCTCAAGGCTAGCACTCTACCACTTGAGCCACAGCACCACAACTGGCTTTTTCTGCTTATGTGGTGCTGAGGAATCAAACCCAGGGCCTCATGCATGCAAGGCAAGCAATCTACCACTGAGCCACCTTCCCAGCCCCTTAACTTTGTTTTTTTTGTATGCTGGTGCTGAGGATTGAACTCAGAGTCTCTTGTTCTTGCTTGACATTTTCTGCTCTACCACATTTGCCACAGTACCACTTCCAATCTTCTTTTTGTTAACTGGGGATCAGAGTCTCAATGACTTACCTACCTGTCTTGCTTTGAACCATGATTCCCAGATCTCAGACTCCTGAGTAGTTAATTTTACAGGCCTGAACCACTGGAGACTCGCAACACTCATTTTCACAAGTCACTTGCTTTACCCTTCTATTTTATTCATGTGTTCTCTTTCTAATAACATGCATTTTTGACCTATGTTATAAATAAGAGCACATATAAATTGTCTTTGAGCTGCGAACATCTCCATAAAAGCCAGATTTAATAATCACTGTAAAATTGCAAAATAATAGTTTAATGTTTATTTATAATTTTATAAATTATTTTACAACTATATAATTACTTAAATTTATTTCTTCATATAGTTAAAATCATTTAACCCACAATCCTAAGAGATATTTTTGCACTAAATTCATAGACATATTTTCTTTTCTTGTATTTACCTCTTGAAGTCACAGTTGACTTACAAAATCAATCATTGGACTACATTTTAGATGCTCTTAACTCAGTGCCTGGTCTCTGTCCCTGAGCTTTTGTGCTCAGACCTAGTGGTCTATGACTTGAGCCACCACTCCACTTTTTGCTTTTTTTTAATGGTTTGTTGGAGATAAGAATTTCCTACTTGAGCTGGTTTTAAAGTGAGATCTTCAGATCTTAGCCTCCAGAATATCTAGGATTATAGACAGCACCTGATGAAACACAACCTTGATGAAGATTCCAGATCCTATTTATAAATTCCCAGGGCCTGATGCTTCAAGGTCTGGTTTTCTTTTACAGTAAGGCTGTGCAGAGAGAAAAAATCCAACCTATCCCCATCCTCACCATGACCTCTGGGTTAGAGAAAGATGTCCTTCTTCCCAGCCTCACCCACAGGACACATTTGCTGCTACCAAAAGTCCCACTTGATCCGTAATATCCATGTATGTTCCACTAAGAGTAAAAATCAATTAAAATATTTGTGAGGAAATCAACGCCACAATTAGAAAAGAAAATTTTTGTTGTTTTTGTTCTTCACTATGAATCTAAAAGTCTTGGCATATAGTTTTAATTTTGTGAGAAAGGTTATCACACTATTAAGACTTGTGTTTCAGATACAGCTCTGTCACCAAGTAGACAGATAACCCTAGTACACTTCTAAAAAAATGTTTTAATTTGGACCTTCTGTACTTTTATTTGAGACAGGGCTCACTATGGAGTGCAGGGTACTTCAAATTCTCAGTCCTCCTGCCTGATTTCCCTAATACTGGGATTACAAGTGTGAACCACCACAACTAGCCTTCCAGCTAACTACTTGAAAACAATGATCTGAGGTCAGATCATTTATCATTTTAACCAGGCATTGGCATTTACAATACAAAACAAATCTGGGCAGTGATGGACTTTTGAAAACATCAAAACCATAGGGTAGTTGAGTATGGCTAACAATGTAATATTGTTGTAATCTACCAGAAAATTGTGCAGAGTTTTTCAGTTATTAGAATAAAACTCAATCTGTTATCCAAATAAGAGGGCTTTACTATGCCATGATTAAATGATTAAGTAAGAATTAACATGGTTTGATACTATTCCCATAATGAGTACTATTGCTGCATCTTATGGATTATGTTAATTACATTACATTCCTCCATTTAGTTAAACTGTCTTTTTATGTTTTGTGCTAAATTGGCTTATCATTGTCATTTGAATCTAATTTGAATATTGATTCTCACTTTCCCAAGATATACAAAAAGTAATTGGGCAATTCCATTTGCATAATGCTTATAGTAAAAGGCTACACAACAGGCTACTCAATTACACTATTAATTTATTATCCTCAGACATATGCTTTTATGTAACAGCAATAAAAAGCTCCATGAATTGTAGATTGTACTTGTAAACTGTGAACAATGGAATAAATTTTTTACTACAAACATCAATACTCATGTTGACATAAATATGTATCTTCCTATTTATTTTTCTGGAAAAGTCCTAGACCTCTAATGAGGTCTTGGTATGTTGCTTTGATAGCACATAGAGTAATATTAACAAATCTTTCATTAATTATTTTTATACAGATTTAATAGCCCCACAGATAGGATGTGTTGGCCTTCAAGGGATGAGTTATTATAAACACTGTGTAGACATTTGAAAGAAACAGCGTGGGAGTTAAAATTACAGGTTCAGGAACCTAATTTTCGTCTTTCTCCCACACATACACTCATCTCCTGTCATATTCTTTCCCAAAAGTTTGCCAATTTCCAGTGTTTCTCAGTAGATGTTTCTTTTAAATAAATGCCTAAGTGTCATTTACAGGTCATGTTGCATGCTCTGTATTGGCTTGTATGAAGATTCCTTATATCCACATGCTGAAACATAAGGTTTTATAATTTTTCAGTACTGGAACAAACTGCTGTAGAAAAGAGGTGTTCATCCAATGGGAGGATCGGTTGTAATTTCTTACTTAAAGAAGGAAGACTCTGGCTAGAGCTGTATTACATCTCTACCCCACTTCCTCTTATTCCTCAAATATTAAGGTATGGCATGCCTAAATGGAGAAATACATATGGAAGAGCTCTTTATGGTTACTAGGATTTTAACTCAGGGCCTCATATTTGCTAGGTATTCTACCACTTGAGTCCTTCCTCTAGACCTTTTTTGCTTTAGTTTTTTTTTCCAGTTAGGTTCTCCTGTTTGGGCCTCAAGACTATGATCCTCCTACCTGCTAGTGGAGAAGAGATTCATTGCCAAGATTTCATTGCCAAGCTGGCCTCAAATAGAATTCCTCCAAAAGAATTCTACTCCATCATTTCCTTTTCTTGTATCCGTGAGCAAGTCAATTTTTAATTCTCAGCACTTTTATTTCCATCTCATTACATAAACAAGGTTTTTTGAGCAGATACAGAGCTGTCTCATAAAATGACTATAAACTAAGTGATTGTGTAAGTGGAACCATGTAGGCATTATTTTGATAGCATAAGCCAAATAGTCCAGTTTTCCAAAGCTATGCTCAGGACACTAAGAAAACATTACTAAGTGACTACTCACTAACTTAATTCTAAAATAGTCCAGTTAAATGTTATACTCCTTTGGAATGACAAAAATAAAAACAAAAATAAAGAGATAATACAAAACCCCATATGAGACTCTATCGTAATATATTCCTCTAACAGATTAGGTAGAAATTGGTGTATGGTATCAGATTAGATGAGAATATAAAGCATTTGATGCAGAAAAGAAACAGGATACCTTCACCACATTCCAACTACTCCAGGAAGTATTGGGAGCTCGGTTTTTTGTTTTAATTGTGAAAATGCCGTACAGAGGGGTTACAATTACATGAGCAAGGTAATGAGAACATTTCTTATCAAGTATTGTTGCCTCCTCTTTGCTTCCCCTTCCCCCCTCCCCTGCCCTAAGCGCCATAGTTGTAAAGTTCGGTTTTCGGCATAACGACTTGTACATCTCATTGTTGCAGTGGGTCCTCTTGTATCCCTATTTAAACAATTTTTCCCTTCCCCTCCCCAAATTATACGAACGTCAAATACAGTGAAAACAGGGGTTAAAGCAACAAAGAAATGATCTTATAAATATGAGAGCTCTGTTTTGAATAAGGAAATCACACATCCATAGTCTCTGAGATTTTCTAGTCTAATATGTATGGGAAAGGAGAAGGAAAAGAGAGGTAGAAGATAGTCAGTATAAAGAATAGATCTGGATAAGAGCCATGTATTTGCAATTGGTGTTATCACAATATGCAGAGAGAATCTAAGCTGTAGAATTGGGTGCAATTACCTGATGAAAAGTAGGAAAGAGATGAAAAGAACAAATTAGAATGAGTTTTGTAGAGATAAATTAATGGTTCAGAGAAAGAAGGTAATCAATGAAAAATGATTGGTTTAAAAATTGAGTGTTTAATTGTATCATTCATTGAGTTGGCAAGAACTGGAGAAAGAACTGATAGGTTTATAGAGGAGGGACCTGTTTTGACACATTAAATTTGACATCTCTTTTGCAAGTAGAAAGGAAGTCGCAGATATGCAGTCATAATTTCAAATCAAGAAGGTGTGGTATCAGGTAATAGGACTAGGATGGCCGAATAGTCATGTGCAACACCAATAGCAACACATTTCACACGTTTTTTGGAAAAAAATTATCAACATACTCATCAGCTTTTAGGTTGAAGTGGGAAGAGGGAAAATTATTTAACATCTACTTTTAGGCACTATTCAGATAGGTTATCAACCTTTTTTAAATATATTTTTTACTGTAAATATACTGTACAGAGGGGTTACAGTTACATGAGTAAGGTAATAAGTACATTTCCTGTTGAGCATTGTTACCCCTTCCTTTGTTTTTCCCCTACCATCCCTTCCCTCCCCTCCTCCCCAACTCCTCCTCCACCAAGTTGTAAAGTTCATTTTCATTGTAGTATCTTGTACATCTTATTGTTACACCCTGTATCCTTGTTTCAGCATTTTGTTATTTCCCTTCCCCTCCCCAAATTAGAAAGAATGTATATATAAGATGCAGGGTACCAGAATCAAATGCAGTGAAAACAGGTGTTATACCATGGGGGAAGAACAAACAAAAGAAACAAAAAAAATCACATAGTACATTAAAAAACAACAGCAACAAGGATAAAAACCACTTGTGTCCCTATCTTGGGGTTCATTTCACTTAGCATCATCTTATATGGTCATATGTACATAGCTTTTAACCTTTTTTGCTTGTCTGGTAAGATTATCCTAGACATATACTAGTTATTGCAAATAAGGAAAACCATGGGACCTATGTTTCTTTGAGTCTGGCTTATTTCACTTAATATGATTTTTCCAAGTCTTTCCATTTCCTAACAAATGGGGTGGTGTCATTCTTTCTGGTGGAGGCATAGAATTCCATTGTATAAATATACCATATTTTCTTGATCTATTCATCTGCTGAGGGGCATCTGGGTTGGTTCCATATCTTAGCTATGGTAAACAATGCTGCAGTAAACGTAGTTGTTTACTAGTAGCTTTAGTGTGGTCTTGTTTGTGATCATTTGGGTAAATGCCCAAAAGTGGGATTGCTGGGATCAATAGGGGAGCTCTATGTGGAGTCTTTTGAGGAACCTCCATACTACTTTCCAAAGTGGTGTCAACCTTTTTTCACACCCTTTTGTCAACACAGTGAACAGCATGGACACTGTTTTCATTTACACAACAGGTTGAGAAAACATAAAAAGGAAATATGGCTTTGGGGCTGTGTGTGTATGTGTGTTAGGCAAAACCATTTTGTTATTGATAATCCAAAAACTGTACAAAATAAATGGGCCTAACTCTGGAGATAACTGGCATGGTTCCTCAAGAGATTCTGCACCTGTTCTGCCTTTGTGTTAACGACCTAAAAGCATCGTAAATGACTGATACATTTTAGTGGTGGCCTGACAGGTATATTTAATTCAGGGCTCTGAAAGGATTACAGAAAGAAAATACTATAATTGCTGAAAGGAATAAAATACAACACACTGAATATTACAATCTGCACAAAATCAGTATGTAAAATGATGTGAATTATTTACAAATCAGCAATGTTCATTATGAAATCAATCATTGTTTTAGAAAGGGAATTGCTATTCATATATGTGGGCCAATTCCATTTCTATGGCATTCTGTTGCATATGGACCTAGCTATTACCAAGCCTTGCCTCTACTATTTAGATTCATTTAGTACTTCTGCATGAATGTAATAAAATAAGTTGGCAGCCTAAATATAGGTACTTAAGGATTTCTTTGTCATATAAATATAAATAATATTAATCCTAAAAATCTTTCTCAAAATAAATATACTATGACAGAAAGGAGTCCTTTCTTCATTTATTCACCTACAAACACTGACTGCTAACAAAAAAATACATCCACCAGTGTTAGGCAGTCAGGAATATGGATTAGTATGAAACCCTCTCAATCCTCAAGAAACTTCAATCTAGGAGAGAAAATGAGGAGAGGGATTTTGATCAAAGGATGGCATGAAGTCCAATTAAAGATGTTGTTACACAGCTAGCGAGAAAATGGAGAATGGAGTGGGAAACATCCTGGGAAGATGACTTGGCATGAAAGAGAGTAGGCCTCACTGAGTGAATGCAGGGTAATATGTTGTTGGAAAAGATGCATGGGGTGGGATGCTAAAGACCACAGCTCACCGAAGAAGAGTAAACATTCAAGGCTCAGACAATAGAATAGTACTTATTCATTGTAACTTAAGAAAATAGTAATTAATATAGTATGTCTTGAATTAAGCTTACTTTTTGGAAGAAAGGATTTAAAGAACAGGAAGGTAGTATTTTAATCTATTAGTAAATGGCACCTACATTCTCATCAGTCTGGTGACCTTTTGTCCATACTCTCACCAATGATTGCTATTTTTTTTCTTTTTCTTCTTTTGTACAACTGTTAGGGCTTGAACTCAGTCCCTTAGCTTTTTCTCCCAAGTCTGTCATTCTTCCATTTGAAGCACATCTCTACTTCTAGATTTTTGATGTTACTGGAGATACAGGTTTATTTAATTTCCTGCCCAGGCTAGCCTAGAACTGCAGCCTTGAGTAGCTAGGAGTGAGCTATGTCTTGTCTTTTAGAGTATGGCCATCCTTGCTAGTATGACTTGTTGTATTATTGTGATTTTAATTTGGATATCCCTGGTGAGTTGTGATTATGAATGTATTTTGTTTTTCTTTTCTTTTTTTTCTTTTTTGTCAGTTGTGGGGCTTAAACTCTGGGCCTGGGTGCTGTCCCTGAGTTCTTCAGCTCAAGGTGAGCACTTTACTACTTGAGTCACAGAGCCACTTCTGGTTTTCTAGTTTTCTGGTTTTCATGGACTTTCCTGCCTGGGCTGGCTTTGAGCTACGATCCTCAGATCTCAGCCTCCTGTGTAGCTAGGATTACAGGCATGAACCACTGGTGCCTGGCAAATACATTGTCTTTTTAGGTATCCTTGCTCTACACATACATGTGTATATATATATATATATATATATATATATATATATATATGCACAAAAGATAACTGTGAAATGATGATTATGTTAAATGACTAAATTAACCATTTTAGTGTATGTAAACATGTATATCATAGCTGTATATGATGTGTATATCATTTATATTACATTTATATACATACATACACATAGAAGTAAGCATTTTGTTATCTATTTATATTCTACATAAATCTATATCATTATATGTAACTCATATATATATATCTATTATATAGGTACATATATATATACATATCTCAAAACATTACATTGTACACATTAAATACCTATAATAATAAAATTGTTTCCACAGTAAAGCAATGTATATAAATAGTAATGTGTTTGTTTAGGCTTCATTAACAATAGATGTCAAGTGTTGCTAATATTTATTGCATAATTTCTGGGAGCTGAGAAATAGAGAAGAAGGTTCAGCAGAATTGTAGGCAGGGCCTGCAAGGATTCTGTCTTTGGAGAAGGAACCAGAATATTGAGAATCCCTGAACAACTCTATGTGAAATAGTCATGATGTGCTTTTCTGAGGAAGTAGGCTTTAGTTTTCATCAAATTCTAATATGATTCATGCCTCCCAAAAGGTTAAGATATTTCACTACAAAATAAGAACTTATTTTACATATTTTATTCATGCAGACTTTTCACTGTCGTTATCTTTATTATTCTGAGATTGGTAAACATATTGCATTATGTAATTTGGCCTGAAATTACTTAATTCTTTTTCTTCAGATGTATTTTCTCTGACACAGTCTACTGAAATATTTAAACTCTTTTACAATATTGTCTGCATGCTTGGGTCATGGCTCAAGAGAGAGATCACCTGATTAGCAAGCATAAGACCTTGAATTCCAACCTGAGTACTACAACAAAGAAAGAAGGAAGAATGAAAGGGAGAGAAGGAGAAAGGGGAAGGAAAAATGAAATTACAGAAGGAAGACCTGAAGGAAGGAAGGGAAGATGGAAGGAAGGAAAATACTTCAGAGATCATACTGATATCGAAACATACAAAAATTCTCAGAAACCCTGACTTATAGTCAGGGATTGCAAGAGCCTATAGTAGCATACCTTATAACAAGTATATTAAGGAAATTCCTAAAGCTAATTGCTGAAATGATTAGCAAATATTAGAAAGATGACACCAGTTTATAACATTGTACGTAATTCACTGTAAATTGTCACATAGCTCCATAAAATAGCAAAATTACTTTTATATTCTGAAAAGGTATATGGTTTCATAGAAGGGAAAAATTGCTCCTTGAAGATGAGGGTTTTTTAATATTATTATCGTGTTTCTTAGTAAAAATGGCCATCTTTTTCCTGTCTCCCGACTGTGCTGCTAGAAGAGTCTCATTAGATACATTCCCAACTGTAAAACCTATTGCAAAGACTTAGCATTTAAGACAGTGCTGTTTTGGTGCATTGGAACACAGAAGCCAGATACAGATTCACATAGAGGTCACTTTATTTATTACAAAGATAAGACTGGACAGTGGGAAAAAGACCCTGTTATTCTTTTATCCCCCCCCCAACTCAATATCCTTATAGTGGAAATCAGATCTTTAGTCATTCACTAAAATCAATCCTAGATGAATTTCAAAAGTATACACAGACACATTAATAAAAAACAACTTTATAGGACAAAAGTTAGCAAACTTTTCTTGTTTCTTTTCTTTTGCATCTGTACCAAGGCTTGAATTCAGGATCTCTGTGCATGCTTGCTCTACTACTTAATTGCCAATTAATTAGAAATGGAGTCCTCCTGGACTTTTCTACAAAGGCTGGCTTTAGTAGCAATTCTCTGATGTCAGTTTTCTGAGTGGCTTTCAGATTACAGGCAGCAAATTTTTCTTTAGGAGTAGATAGTACACAAATCAACCTTGCAGATCATATGGCCTTTGTTATAATCATCCAGTTTTCTGCCATGTTAGCACAAAAGAAAGTCATAATTAATGCATGAGAAAGTGAACTTGTCTGTGCTTCAGTAAAACTATTTACAAAAGCAGATGGTAGACTGAGTGTGGTTTGCAAACTATGATTTCCCAACCCTTTCTCTAGAACATCTATTGGAGCTTGAAGTTAACAAAAAATTATTTGAAAAAATTTTAACATACATTAATAGCACAAGGAGGTGGGAATTCCTTGTGATAATTTCAGATATATGTATACTATACTTTAAATAAGTTCACCTTCTCCATTATACTCTCTTACCTTCCCCCAAAAGTTGATTAATGTGAACATAAGGAGTACTAGTTAAAAGCAACTTTAATAGATTAGATCTGATCACCAAAAGATATTTCTAAAATAGAGAAGAATGGAAGAAGAGATTTTAAAAGATTCTATTCAGAATATACGAACATGAACATCACACACACACACACACCACACACACACACACACACACACACATCCTAAACACTGGTAAGAAAAAAAACATACAAGGGACCAAAAAAAAAAAAACCAGGCAAGTAAATTTGGGATAAAAGTTTCATAAAAGAAATTCTTCCAATGATATCCAAATGGACAATAAACATAAAAAATTTCTTAGCCTCAGTCTTGAGGACAACAAAACACAAAAACATCAGTGTCATACTATTATATCCACAAATGAAAAAGATAGAAAATTTCCAAGTGTTACCAAGAATATAGAACAGATAGAACTTTTACCCCTTGCTGAGGAGAGTATAATTGAGAGAAGAGCTATCTCTCACATACAAGAATTAAAAAGAAATGACCCTGATACTCTGCCCTCAGGGAGGGGAAAGGTAGCCTGACCTTTTAAGGGGGGACTGCACATAGTAACTTTCTTCCGAAGAGTGCAGCCTGGAAAATGGTGGTAAGAGGAAATTTGCAGTGAATAAACTGACAAACCCTAACTCAGTCAAAGAGTCATGTCAGCGGGATGACTGGCAAGGCATGCTGGCCCCTTGCAAACTTGGTGTGATATAATGAGCATGACACTGTATGTCTGTGGTCTTTCTCCAGAAAACACATAGCCTTGGTCAAGAACATCAGAGAATTAGACATTGGTGGTTCAAGCCTATAATCCTGCAGGATCACAGCTCTAAGCCATCCAGGGCATGAAAAGTCTGCCTGCCTTAATCTCCTTTCAACCAGCAAAATGTAATGGTAGAATCATGTTTCAAGTGGTAGAGCAAACAAGGTGAGGAAGAGCACAAGGAATTGAATGTAAGCCATAGAACTAGAAAAAAAAATCAGCAGATTTCAAATGGAGAGGCTGTGCACAAAATCATTGACTCAGTACTTAAGCAAGATTGTTAAGGATGCTGGGCATCTTTGTCTCACCCCTGTAATCCTACACACTCAGGAAGCTGAGATTTGCAGTTCTTGCTTCAAAACCAGGCTGTCCAAGAAAATCCCTGAGACTTTTATCTCTAGTTAATCACCGTAAAAGCTAGAAGTGGAGCTGTGATACTGTGATACTGTGGTATCCTTGAGCAAAAATGCTCAAAGACAGCTCCTGTGTCCTGAGTTCATTCCCAGGACCACAAAACACACACACACACACACACACACACACACACACACACACACACACACACACACACACACACACACAAAGATATTAAAATCTGAGAACCCTTTAGATACAAGGACAGTTTATGGTGGTAGGGTACATTAATGTTCTGTATATCCTTTATGGGATCTCAAAACTGAAAAGGGATATTAAATAAAAATCTAGCAAATTGGAATGTAAAGTCTTTCTACATTAGTTTATTAATTATGACACATGCACACGACTCATGCACAATGTTAACTCTGTAATAAACTTGTAACTTTTCGGAATCGTCCAAAATTAAATATAAAAGAAATGCTTGTAAGTATGTGGTTAGACTTAAACTGGGAATCTTGATGTGTAATATCATCTTATTAGCAATGAGAAAATAGAAAACATGGAAAGCATGGCTTATTTTACAACCCAATATCCATTTATAATGCAGTATTTATTTTTCAGTTTTCTCTGTGGATTTTTAGTGATTAAACTTTCTATATGTGAATTACTTCTGTTTACTACAACACATGAAGGTGGGAACTTTATAAGCTATTACACTATTATATTTGAAGTAAAACTTTATATATCAAACTTCATGCAGAAGAGCTGAGTGATGAAATAGTAATGCTTTTGTTAATAATTATAGATTATTAAAAATTAATTTTCGCTCCATTACACTCTTTCAACAAACAGAAGTCTCATAGATAGTTGGAACTGAAAGGGACATTTAAGAGATTAGTTCAGCTTCTTAACTTTATATGAAACAACTGAATGTTAGAAAATTTGAGTCTTGCCCAGGTCCTAATAAATTGGTGGGAATGCTGGAATTTTTTTATTCAGTTGAATAAGCACTGAATATTTACTAGGTTGCAAAACTATGACAAGAAGGGTAGCTATGCTAGATGGGTAGCTGAGTTTAATTTTACCCTTCTATAGGAAGCAGTGAGGAAGGAAAGGGACGGAAATGAATCGATGGGGTCCAAACAAAGTGGGAGCAGGCCAGTAGACACACATATACGGTCCCAGGAGAACTAAGAAGCAAATCACTTGTCCTGAGTCTTTGCAAGATTGGCAGGGTTTAAACAGTGGGAAAGGCCAGAAACAGATATTCCAAGCAAAGCAAGGATCACGAGTCAAAGGTCAAAGAGGTAAAATTATGTGTTCTGCAAGAACACATAATATCTGCTGTTGACAGCAGGGAGTGTCTGAAAAATGATGCATCTTGGGAAGGTTTCTGTACCAGTTAATGAACTGAACCTTTATCTATAAAAAGGTATCATGGAATGCCTATCATAAAAAGTTATCATAGTTGGCCGGGTGCCAGTGGCTCATGCTTGTAATCCTAGCTATTCTGGAGGCTGAGATGTGAGGATCATGGTACAAAGCCAGCCTTGGCAGGAAAGCCCATGAGACTCTTATTTCCAGTAAACCACTGGAAAACTAGAAAACTGGAAGTGGCGCTGTGGCTCAAGTGGTAGAGCATTTGCCTTGAGCTGAAGAGTTGAGGGACAGCGTTCAGGCCCAGAGTTCAACCTCCATGACTGACAAAAAGACAAAAAAAAAGGTTATTATATTTGAGAGGATGGATGAGTTGGGGAGTGATGAGGATGAATTGTGGAAAGGGTAACACAGGTCAGGATGTATGTGTTGAGATGTTGAAATGAAACCCTCTGTACAACTACTTAAAGAGAGTTTTTAATAATTTTTTTAAATAAACATAGCTGGGTGTTTGTGGCCCATTCTAGTAACATCCAATTAACTAGACAAAAACCGGAACTGGGGCTGTGGCTCAAATGGTAGAGCACTAACCTTGAGGGAAGGAGCCAAGCAAGAATATGAGGCCCTGAATACAAACCTTGAAGCTCCCTTCAAAAAAAAAGTCACTATAGCAGTCAAGAAATATGTAATAAAGGACCAGTGTGAGAATGTGGTAGCAAATATGGAGAAGAGTACACAAGTACACAAGAAGTACTTAACTAAATGATTGAATCGCAGTTGGCTGAGCGTTGGCTGCAGGAAAGGTAGATGAAAATGGGAGCTCAACCCCTGACTCTACGAAGCTTCAGAACTCAAGGAGCACATAGTAACCCTGGTTTCCATTGGTGAATTTTGCTGCCTCCCCTCTAAGCTCAGCTTTTGATAAGCATTCCATAACAAGAAATAGACAAAACAAAACAGGATCAACAAAGCTATTGCTCTTACCCTGTCTTGTCCCAGCATACAAGTTATCTTCTAGCAGGGTACACACATTATCAAAAGAGATCTCTGAGGCGATTCTTTGAAGAACCTGCAATGCTGTTTTTTTTTTTCCCCTCCTAAGCTATTGTCTAGCCATTCTAAAGATCAAGTATGACTCATAAGGCAAGGGCTGGTGGCATGCTTGTAATCCTAGCTACTGAGGAGGCTGAGATCTGAGGATCATGGTTCAAAGCCCACTCAGGCTATAAGGTCTGTGAGACTCTTTTCACCAATTAGCTAGGAAAAACAACAACAACAACAACAAAAACAAAACAGATGTGGAGATTGCCTCAAGTGGTACTCCACAAGTCTTGCCGAGTAAAGAGCACAAGGTCCTGGGTTCAAGCCCTCTAAATGGCACAAAAATAAAGCCATTCAAGCCTGACACACTAAGATTAAACTCTGGTGAGGGCGAATGACTATTCTGCTCATACAGAAAGGAAAGGCATAGACTAAAGGGCAGTATCATGATTACCCTTAACACTGATGTATACATGGAAATTGCTTAATAAGTCCATCTTAAATATTTCCAAAAACAAGAACAATGTGAGATAATAAATATGTTAATTAGTTTGATTGTGGTAATCATTTCAGTGTGTACATATGCTAAACATCACATTGAGCACTCTATGCTTAATAAAATGGCTTAATAAAGATGGAAAATATTTTTGAACAAAGACTCAACAAGATAGTCAGAATGTACCAGAAAGAATCTAGAAGAATGTTATATCCCAAAGAATAGAAGTTATACAGTTTTCAGAACAGAACAGAGTGATCAATTATTGAATAAAGAAACTGAGCAGTTTGTAACAAGGTACTGGTGGCTCACACCTGTAATCCTAGCTACTCAGGAGGATGAGATCTGAGGATTCCAATTTAAAGCAGAAAGGGCAGGAAAGTCTGAAAGACAGTTATCACCAATTAAAAAACAAAAAAACCAAAAAAGTGGAGCTGTTGCTCCACTTGAGCAGAAATGCCAAGCAAGAAGCAAGCCTCTAAGTTCAAGCCCAAATTCTGACTCAAAAAAGAAAATTAGTAGTCCCTAAAAGTATTTATATATATTTATACATTATATATACTATAAGTAATATACACATATGTATGTATATACATATATACATGTGTGTATATATACTTACATATTATATATACTATACACTGTATACTATGTACTATATAATGTATATTATTTGGCTATAAGGAGGCTACAGGTGATGTTAGTGATAATTTGTTTTTGTGACTGTGCTTAACTACCCCAAGATGGCTTGATGAGTATGTGAACAACAAAGTAGAGGCCGCTTTTCCAGACTATTCTTTGATGGTTTGGATAAAATTAGAAGAAAAGAAAATATCCAGGGGCAGACAGCCAAGGGAAACTCTTTTGTTGTCTGATTAATTTGGGAGAAATGTTTAGTGTGTTGTCAGCTAGTAGGAAAAGTGTCCATTGGAAAACAAATCTTGAGGACAGAGGCAGAGGAGGCTGACTCTGGAGGGAGGGGGTTGAGAGAGGGCAAAGGTCATGCAGAAGAAGGGCTGGCATCTAGCAGGTGGAAATTCAAGGATGAAGGATGCATCCAGTATACATCAACATCTCAAAATTTGTTTGAGTGTGTATGTGTCCCAAGCAGGTTGGTCTAGCATAAGTGCATGCTGAAGATTTTGATTGCTCTTTTAGTAACTCGTATTTTTCCAGTAGGAAGTAAGGTATTCTGCAGAAAATGAGGTTAAGCAGGGTCATAGGCGAGCAAGTGAGAATTTGGATGAACACTGAAAAAAGTAGGCAAGGGAATTATTGAGGCCAAAAATAAAAAGATGAAATTTAGCAGACAGTCTTAATTGGAGACAGCAACGATCTACAGGCATGTATGTGGTTATTTTTGGTTTGCTTTTGTTTTATTTTTTCAGTCATGATCAGCTACCAAACTCTGTGTGTGTGTGTGTGTGTGTGTGTGTGTGTGTGTATGCATGCCTGTGCTAGTCCTGGGGCTTTAACGTAGGGCCTGGAGGCTGTCCTTGAATGTTTGGGTTTTTTTTGCTCAAGGCTAGCACTGTACCACTTGAGCCACAGCTCCAGCTTTTTGGTGGAAATAAGAGTCTCATAGACTTTCCTATCTGGGCTGGATTTGAACATCTGTCCTCACATCTCAGCCTCTTGAGTAGCTAGGATTACAGCCATAAGCCACAGATATTTGGCTTATCAAAACTTTTAAAGGCATTTATTCAGCATCCCTTAATGTATTTTGACATTAGGTGCTTCAGACATTACCTCAATCTCAGTAAGTAGACATGTTTATTACTATAATTTCTAGGTGAAGTAACTTCTCCAATATTTCACAGTTGGTTAAAAGGCATAAAATAGATCTGTCCATGTTGATGATTTTACATTATCCACTTTTTTCCTCTAAGAATTAGAGCTTTAAGAATTGACATTTTAGCCAGGTGCTGGTACTTCATGCCTGTAATCCTGGCTACTTAAGAGGCTGAGACCTCAGGATAGCTCTTCAGACCCAGTTCAGGTGAGAAAGTCCTTGAGATTTTTATCTCTAAATAACTACAAAAATCTGGAAGGCAAGCTGTAGCTCAAGTGGTAGAGCACTACCCTTGAGCACAAAAGTGTGAGAAGAGGAGCTGGGAAGGTGGCTCCGTGGTAGAGTGGTTGCCTTGCATGCCTGAGGCCCTAGGTTCGATTCCTCAGCTCCACATAGGTAGAAAAAGCTGCAAGTGGTGCTGTGGCTCAAGTGGTAGAGCATTAGTTTTGAGCTGAAGAGCTGAGGGACAGTGCCAAGGTCCAGAGTTCAAGCCCCATGACTGACCAAAAAAAAAAAAAAAGTGCAAGAACAGTACCCAAGACAGCTGTTCAAGCACCAAGACCAGCATTAAAAACAACAACAACACAAAACATGTCAAGTGAGACTGTAAGGCCCTGAGTTCACACCATAGTACTGGTGCGCATGTATCTGTGCACACACATACACACATTGATATTTTGCTTAGCCTCAGGGAACTTCTATGCTAATAAATAATTGCAAGCTGCTATGCATGACTATTATGGTCAACGAAGCAGAGCTGGGATGGGCTTTTCCCTCCTTCTAGGAAGTCCTCTCAGGATGCTGACAGTGAGCTCTGATCATACCTGAGCAATGTTTACCAAGTAGAAAAGGACTCTGGACACTTCAGTTTTGCTGGAGGGGATATATATGCAATGGCAAGGTGGCATAAGAAATTCTATCTTTGGGGCTGGGAAGATGGCTCAGTGGTAGAGCACGTGCCTTGCATGCATGAAGCCCTGGGTTTGATTCCCCAGCACCACATAAGCAAAAAGAAAAAAAGCCAGAAGTGGCACTGTGGCTCAAGTGGTAGAGCGCTAGCACTGAGCTTAAGAGCTGAGGGACGGCACCCAGACCCAGGGTTCAGGCCCCATTGGATCCCAGTGGCTCATGTCTATAATTCTAGCTACTTAGCTATCAGAGAGCTGAGGATTGTGGTTCAAAGCCACCTCAGACAGAAATGTCTGTGAGATTCTGATCTCTAATCAGACCCCAAAAAGCCAGAGGAGGAGCTATGGTTTAACTGGTAGAGTACTAACCTTGAGCAAGACCACTCAGGGACAGCACCCAGGCTCTTAAGTTCATGACACAGGACAGGCACAAAAAAAGGAAAAAAAATGTATATTTTTGCTCTGTACTATAATAATACATATATAAAATATCAATATAAATGCTATGTAATGTAGTGAGTAATTACAAAATATACTTTGCTCAATACAAATTGGCATGAAGTGTTGGGAAAGGCTTCGGAAACAACGGTATGGGATGAGAGAGGCATTCTATCTACTGAAAGCTTCCTGTATAACAGTCAAATGCTTGACGTATAAGTTTCTAAAGAAAAGAACGATCACTGCAATAAACATAGTTGTGCTGGTAGCTTTAGTATGGTCTTGTTTGTAAACATTTGGGTAAATGCCCAAAAGTGGGACTGCTGGGTCATAGGGGAGCTCTATGTGGAGTCTTTTGAGGAACCTCCATACTACTTTCCAAAGTGGTTGAACAAGTTTACACTCCCACCAACAATGCAGTAAGGTTCCCTTCTGTCCACATCCCCTCCAGCATCTGTTGTTATTAGAGTTTTGATTTTTGCCATTCTAACTGGGGTGAGGTGGTATCTTAATGTTGTTTTGATTTGCATTTCTTTTATGGCTAGGGATGTTGAACATTTCTTCATGTGTCTATTGGCCATCCTTCTTTTTCTTCAGAGAAGTTTCTCTTTAAGTCTTTCGCCCACTTATTTATTGGGCAGTTGTTTCTTTGAGGATTTGTTGTTGGGGGATTTAATTTTTTGAGTTCCAAGTATATTTTAGATATGAGACCCTTGTCTGTTGTATGTCTAGTGAAGATCTTCTCCCAATCTGTGGGCTTTCTATTGATCTTGCTAGCTATGTCCTTTGCCATGCAGAATTATTTACCATAGCTAAGATCTGGAACCAACCCAGATACCCCTCAGTAGATGAATGGATCAAGAAAATGTGGTATATATACACAATGGAATTCTATGCCTCCATCAGAAAGAATGACATTGCCCCATTTGTTAGGAATGGAAAGACTTGGAAAAAATTATATTAAGTGAAGTAAGCCGAGCCCAAAGAAACATAGGTCCCATGATTTCCCTTATTTGCAATATCTAATATGTGTATGAGTCAAGCAGAAAAGGTCAGATAAGGTGATGTTAGGAAAATGAACCCTAAGATACGTATTTTAAATGTTTTTTTTCTTTCATGCATTTGTTTCTAACGCAATTATAAGATTATTTCTTTGTTGCTTTGTATGTCCCTCCCCCACAGTATAACCCCTGCTTTCACTGTATTTGATGTCGGTATAATTTGTGGAGGGGAAGGGGAAAAACAAGTTGTTTAAATAAGGATACAGGTGGACCTGTTGCAACAATGAGAAGTACAAGTTGTCATGTCAAAAACTTTACAACTTTGGTGGGAAGTGGGGAGGATTGGGTGGGGGGGAGGGAGGATGAGAAGGGACGGGAAGGATAAACAAAGGAGGAGGCTACAATGGATAAACAAAGGAGGAGGCTACAATGCTTGATAAGAAATGTACTCACTATCTTGCCCATATAATTGTAACCCCTCTGTACAGTATTTTCACAATAAAAAAAATAAAAAAAAGCACGATCACATTTAAGTTGTGGAAATATGAACCTGCCAGTAACAGACAGGATGGATTCTTGAGTGAGGAGAGTAATAATTATGATCACTACAAGGTCTCATTTTGATCTGAGGCAGAGCAAGTGATTTTCCTAGGATCAGAACTTTGTAAACAGAGAACTCTTTGAGTAAAGTGTTATTATTTCCTCTTTATAGGTGAGGAAATGAAGGCCCTCAGAGTGTAACTAGTTTGCACATGGTCTTAGAGCAAAAAAGTAGCTGAGGCAGACTGGGTAAAGCTGGATCTCTGTTGGGAGGAGATTAGGGTGGCTTGGGGAAATAGGTACTGAGGATCAGGATGCAGGTAGTAACACATCTGCCGTGTGATAGAGGAGGGGATTAACTCTAGGTTCCTAGTTCCGAGCCAGTGTTCTTTCCACCGCTTTCTTATGTTTTGTGGTCTTGGTGTTTATATATGAACATACATGTCCCAGTATTTGTAAGGGGAGAATAATGTCTGTCCACATTCATATGTATTCAGAACCTCACAATACATTTATAGGGGAAATAAGATCTGTGGCTGCCTTTTTTGGTAAGATGAGCTTGCTAGGAAAACTCTGATTCCAGTGGTTGATGTTCCTGTAAGCTGAGACAAGGACATAGAAGAGGGAGATAGATATAGATAGATAGATAGATAGATAGATAGATAGATAGATAGATAGATAGATAGATAGATAGATAGATAGATAGATAGATGTTCCTGTAAGCTGAGACAAGGACATAGAAGAGGGATAGATAGATAGATAGATAGATAGATAGATAGATAGATAGATAGATAGATGATAGATAGATAGATGTTCCTGTAAGCTGAGACAAGGACATAGAAGAGGGAGATAGATAGATAGATAGATAGATAGATAGATAGATAGATAGATATTGAAATGACACAGCCATAAGCCAGGAAGCATCAAGACTCCCCAGAGCTTGGAAAGACAGAACGAATTTGTCCCTGGAATCTTTAAAAGGCAAGTTAACACTTGAGTTAACACTTTGAGTTCTATCTTTAACCCTGTGTATACATTTATTATTCTTTTCTGTTTTTGCTGTTGGTGCTGGTACAGGGACTTTACCACAGGGCCCTGGGTTCTCTCCCTTAGCTTGGCTCTACCACTTGAGCCATACCTCCATTTCCACCTTTTTGCTGGTTAATGGGAGATAAAAGTCTGGTGGGCTGGATTTGAACTAGAATTCTCAGATCTCAGCTTTGTGAGTAACTTAGATTACATGTGTTAGCCATTGTGCCTGGCTCTTGTGCATTAATACACTGAGTTTATGGTATTGTGTTGCACCAGTTACATGAAACTAATCTAACATACTTCTTTACCCAAGCTATTTTCCATGTAGACTTATATTCTGTTGATAATTGCATACAAATAATGACATAGCTGTTGGGAAAAAGATCACTCCCCACTGTAGCTCTAAGGAGCCTGCTGTCTTTAAATTGCCTTTCCCAGAAAGGCAAAGTTCATGTGGATTCCCTGGGCACACATCTTGCTGATTATATTGAGATTATCACCTACTGTTTTGGTACTTTGAGTTACAAAAACAGATTTCTCTGTATACCCTAGCTTGACAGTAACATGAAGACTTAACGTTAAAACAACCAGAATAACAACATCTGTGCTTGAAATTTTTTTTAAAGGGTAGGAATGTGTTCAAGCCTGCTTTAGATTTGACTTCTGCACTGTCCCAGGGATCAAGAGTCTGTTCTTACGCTAGACTGAAAATATCCAGAATTTTGTTTGCAAAGTGTATGGTAAGACAGATAAGCAATCCAGCATGAAGCGATACTTTTCACAGCCTATTGGAAACTCTGAGTTCTCAGGGCACAGGTGGGATTTTAGGGTTAGCCAAATAGATTCAACATGAAATTAATAGGAGTCAACATCATTGTACTTCCTGCCAAAATAATGATACTGACTTAACTTCTGCGTTGATTCATTTTTCCTTTCATTGCCAGTGACTTTCTTTCAGACAGATATGTATGCCACTTACATTTCTGAACTGCATTGTAAGGGCTTCTGGGATTTATTCATTCATTCATTTGTTGTTTTTTGTGCCAATCAATATTGGAACTTGAGCTCAGGGCTTGGGTGCTGTCTATTAGCTTTTTCTGTCAAGGTTGGCACTCTTAACAGTTGAACCACGGCTCTACTTCATGCTTTTTAGTATTAAATTAGAGCTAAGATTCTCCAGTACGTTCCTTCCCAGGCTGGCTTTGAACCATGATCCTCAGATCTCAACCTCCTAGGTAGCTGGGATTATGGGCATGAGACACCAGTGTTCAGCTAGCATTAATTCTTACAGAGCAAAGATGGTTACAGGGTATTTGACATTTGTTAGGCCTGCCAACTCATATTGATCAGACACCCTGTGTGCGTGTGCTTACACATAAATTTCCCCCAGCACTTTGGAGCATGTACTTGAGAGTAAAGAGAGAGAAGTACTGAGCAAACTACCCATGTCCACCCACCCCCCCAGTGCCATACAATACACTGCATTTCCTGCTGTCAGGTCAATGAAGTAGTGAGGTGTAAATTGTATGCACCTAAGGAGTCATGTGATTATCCTGGTCTCCAGAACACACACTGCCAAAAAGGCATCAGGCATTTGCCTTTTAAAATTTACTCCTCATGCTGGGCATTGGTGACTCACACCTATCAATCATGGTTCAAAGCCAGCGTAGACAGGAAAGTCAGTAAGATGCTCACCTCCAATTAACCACTGAAAAGCCAGAAGTACAGCTGTGGATCAAGTGATAGAATTCTAGCTCTGAGCAGAAAAGCCTAAAGATAGTGCCCAGGCCTTTATTCAAGCCCCAGAATGCCACACATATAGTATATATACACCACACACACAATTCACTTTTGGAATGGATTAATAATATTAGAATGAATTAATAATTTTAGAAAACAGTATATTATAAGTCTTAGACTTAGTGATGGGGCTTTTATTTTGCCAGTCCTGAGGCTTGAAATCAGGGCCTGGACATGTCCCTGAGCCTCTCTGTGCTCAAGGCTAGTACTCTCTACCATTTGAGCCACAGCATCATGTCTGGCCTTTTCTGTTTGTGTGGTACTGAGGAATCAAACCCAAGGCTTCATTCATGCTAAACAAGCACTCTACCACTAAGCTACATTCCCAGTCCATGAGGAATTTTTTAAAATTTATTGTGAAAATACCGTACAGAGGGGTTACAATTACATGAGCAAGGTAATGAGTACATTTCTTATCAAGCATTGTTGCCTCCTCCTTTGTTTCCTCTTACCACCCGTTCCCATCCTCCCCCCCCCACGCCAAAGTTGTAAAATTCATTTTTCAACATAACGTCTTGTACATCCCATTGTATCCCTATTTAAACCATTTGTTTTTTCCCTTTCCCTCCACAAATTATACCAACATCAAATACAGTGAAAACAGGGGTTATACTGTGGAGGAGGGTCATATAAAGCAAGAAAGAAATATCTTATAAATATGTTAGAAACAGTAGCAAGAAAGAAAAGACATTTGAGTCCTACAAAGCCATAGTAATCAAAACAGCTTGGTACTGGCACAAGAACAGACCTCAGGACCAATGGAATAAAATTGAAAACCCAGAAATGAACCCACAGACCTATAGCCATCTAATCATCGATAAGGGAGCTAAGACAGCCTCTTCAGTAAATGGTGCTGGCAAAATTGGTTAATCACTTGTAGAAAACTAAAGCTAGATCCTTATATATCACCCTGCACCAGAATCAACTCCAAATGGATCAAAGCAGAGTCAAGGCAGACACTCTGAAAACATTACAGGACAGAATAGGAGAAACCCTAGATCTCCTTGGCACAGGTTGGAATTTTCTTAATAGAGACCCAGAACACAACAAATCAAAGAAAGGTTGGACAAATGGGATAGCAGGAGGAATTTTTGAATTCAAATTTTATCTGAAATGGATCTTCTTCAGAAAAGCCCCTGATCAGCTGTTATTTTTACTATAATACTTGGTTGGTTATATAGTAATTTTTTCATGGGTCTATTGTCTGTCTTTTCAACTCCCCAGATTGCCAACTGTCTTATTTGTGAATGTAGTATAGACCTGTAAACGGTAAGGAGTAAGGAGAAGGAGAAAGGACCAGTGATAAAAGATATAGGTGGTTGCTTAAAGTTAATTTGTTTGTTTTTTTTGCCAGTAGCAGATTGTTAACTCAAGATCTCATTCTTTCTTGGCTTGGTCATTCACCTAGCATGATGCTCTACCCTTGTGCCATGGCTTCGGCCCAGGTTTTTGCTGTTTGTTTTGGCAATAAAGTCTTTCAGGCTTTTTCCATCCAGACTGGCCTCAAAACAGGATTGATCTTCTAGATCAATCCTTAGTAGCGAGGATTACAGAAGTGAGTCACCAATATCTGACAAGTCAGAGTTTCAACACAGAATTAGCAGAAGGGACCTGGTATTGGACCTAAGGCAAAGATTTTGGTGACTGGGGAGCTTTAGAATCTGAAGACAACACTGCCCATGTAATTGTAACCCCTCTATATTGGTATTTTCACAATAAAAAATTAAAAAGAATCTGAAGACAAGGAAGGCATTCAAGGGACGGATAGATGCAAAGTACCTACCAGTGAGGGATAACAGGACAAATCATACTGGTTTATCTTCCAGCCAGTTTACAAGGAAGTAGAAGGGAGGGGTATGAAAGCTGAAGACTTCTAAAGCTTGTGTATAAAGTATGACAAGCATATAATACTCCTAAACAAACCAAAACCAAATTCTCAAGCTTTACAGGGCTGAATAATAAGAACCTATATCTTAAAAAATCCTATATTTATGTGTATACAATACATATACACATATATGTATATGTGTGTGAATATGTTGTGTGGAACGTGACATTAACATGTAGCATTGCTGTGTAGTGCAAAATCAAACTGTAAAAGAAATTTTGTACCTTGAAATAAATTGCAAGGCACATTCATACAAATGGACTGTCCTTTTCCTGTTCTGTGTGTGTGTGTGTGTGTGTGATCTAACACAGCTTTATAGAGGATACCATAAGGCTTTTCATTTCCATCCCAAACATTTTAGGTATTTATTAACAGATGAAGAAACTATAGAGTAGGCTGGGTACCAGTGGTGCATGTCTGTGATTCTAGGAGGCTGTGACCTGATGATCTCGGTTCAAAGTCAGCCTGAGCTCAAGTAGTAAGACTTCAACCTTGATGGAAAAAGTTATGGGACAGTGCAAGATCCTGAGTTCAAACCCCCATCCTGGCACAAAAGAAAAAAAAGGAAGAACAAAAGAAAAAACATGAAGTGTGTAGAGAAAGCTGAGGAGAGCAGTATGTTAAACAAGGTGAACAACTGGGGCTGTGTCACAATTGCCCACTGTTACCTCGTTATATTTGAACATTCTGAAGAAACAGTTCCTGTGGGGTGGGGTGGGGGGGGGGAGAAAAAAATTTCCTTTCTGAGTTCATATGTCTCCATGTTGTTGTCTGGGCATCTTTTCGATTTTCCTTTGTTGACTTGACTATATGGGAACCAGAGGTTTCTTTTTCTTATCTATGGGATGGAATGCTTTTCTAACTCAGGTCTGATGGCTTTCCTGGGACAATAGGGCTTGTGTGGGGTTAGCGGAGCACAAAGCAAGCTGTGTAACTCATATGGAGCTGAAATGTGCCGGAGAGAGCCTAGGGGCTACCAAACAGGAATCCAGAGAGCTGCGGTAACCCTTGTCCTGCTTCCTCAGCTCTCATGGTGAGTTCATCCCCTCTTCCATCCTCAGTCTGCCTGGCCAGAGGTGTGACATGCCTGTCTCAAAGATAGACACCCTTCCTCAACCACCATTGACACATGTTATGTCAGGGGAAGAGAAAGGGAAGAGGGAAAGGACTATATGTGTTTAATGTCCACACCAGGATACAGGGTTCCTAAAGGGTGCAACTTCTCTGGAGAATTCTGATGAGGAAGACCTGACAGGGATCAGAGAAGGGAGAGAGCTGAGAAAAAGTGACATTTGGATAAAAGATGTAGGAGAGAAGCCAGATACTGATGGCTCACAGTGGTAATCCTAGCTATTCAGGAGGCTGAGAGCAGATGATCCTGGTTTGAAGCCAGCCCAGGCAGGAAAGTCTGCAAGACTCATATCTCCCGTTAACCACCCAAAAGCCAGCAGTGTAACTGTGAATCAAGTGGTAGAATACCAATACCAGCACACACACACACACACTCTCTCTCTCTCTCTCACACACACACACTATTATATGATAAAAATACAGTGTGAATTAACATTACATTCATGGATGATGATAGAAAGCATGTTCAGAGTTTATTTCACTCACACAACAAGCAGTTTGGTAGAAACCAGTCTCCGCCATGTCATCCTGTAGCAGGCCCTGTCTGCTCTTATTCCCTGCAGTGTGCCTTCCTCCTGTTTGTCTTCTCATGGTTGGAGGATTGCCACTCAACTCCAGCCTTACAAATTGCATCATAGTCAAGTGGCAGAGGGTCTCAAAAGGGCTTGACTCTTTATAAGAAAATGTTGATTTCTATGAGTTTCTACTATGTTTTGGGCTAAAAATAAGTCTCTCAAGTTAATCCTTACTTACAAGTAAGACTGACATGTTGGGAATTTAATTTTCCATTCTTCGTGGTAGAGGAAGTAGTTGTTAACACTTTTTCAGGTAAAAGATTTATAGATTTTGAATGAATCACAGTAGTTAAGGTCAAATGATCAAATAAAACTACATAGCAACAGAGGGATGGAGAATGAATATAATCATAATACTCAGTGTACACACGTGAAGATAGAACTAGAAAATTTGCGGGGATGGGTGGTGAAGAATGATGGAAAAGGTAACATTGATAAAGATGTATTATACATGTATAACATGTTGAATAGGAACCTCTTTGTATTATTACAAACTAAGAAAGATGAATAAGCCAGTCACCAGTGGCTCAGGCCACTGTCAAGAGGCTGAGATCTGAGGATCATAGTTCATAACCAGTTAGAACAGACAAATCTAGAAGATTCTTGTCTCCAAATAACTAGCAACAAGCCAGAAGTGGAGGTATGGTTCAAGTGCTAGCCTTGAGCAGAAAATTCTGAACTCAGAAAACTGAGTTCAAGCCAATAACAAGCACAGGAAATAAAAAAAGATTATTTTTAAAGAAGAATAAAACCCATGCAGTTAGCAAGAAATTATCAATCAATAAAGATAAAGATAGTCATTTCTGAAAAACCACTACGTTAATCTTAAAGAATAAGATGGAAAGGTGGTTATTTGAAATGAGAATGGACAGTGAGAGGAGAAAGAAAATAATGACCACCAAAACACACAGGTGGGTAGCTTGTTCATAGTTATTCTTTAGTGCAGGCAAACTAGAATGGTTAGCTAAGTATGAAATTCCCAACACCCCAAAATGATTAATGATTGAAGAGATGGAAAGACTTAATACCCTGATTTGATTAATGTGTATCATATTATTATTGAGTTAATTAATTATTAGTATTGAATTAACATAACAAACCCCATAATGATGTACCATTTTTTAAATAATAAAAAGATGACAAAGGCATTGAGCAATACCAAAGTGCTTTAGATTCTCTTTCCTTTAACTTTCTATCTTATAAAATGTTTATACTCCTACAGAAGAACTTTTAGAACAAGAGGATTTTATAGTGAACCTGGACAGTTTTATCTCCCAGGATGTTGAAGGAGCCCATGCCCACTGCAGTGTCAATGCCACTAGGCCTCTGCTCTTGAAGTGGGTCATAGGTCCAGCAAAGCCAATTAGCAGCACTGTGGGTGGAGGCTCCCATTTGTGGAGTCTGGTTACATCTTTGCTGTCTAGCAGATTTTCTTTTCCTGTGTACACATATCACACTTGGTGTGACACCTGGTATGCCCATTCATAAGTGTGAAAGTTCCTTAGAACTCGCCTCGTACCAGATGCCGTCCTAAGCTCTGAGCTTAGCATAGGTCAGTGTTTGCCTGTTAAATGCATTGTCCATGAGAAATATATGAATCCTATCAATAATTTTCAGTACTCCATTATTCACATTAAAAAATGGCAAAAAGAAAGGCCAGATACTCATGCTTCATGCCTGTAATCCTAGCTCCTCAGGAGACTGAGATCTGAAGAACATTGTTCAAAGCCAGTCCAGGCAGGCCCTTGAGACTCGTCATCAATTACCTGCTCAAAAAAACCTGAAACAGGGGCTGGGAAGGTGGCTCAGTGGTAGAGTGCTTGCCTCCCATGCATGAGGCCCTGGGTTCGATTCCTCAGCACCACATAAGCAGAAAAAGCTGGAAGTGGTGCTGTGGCTCCAGTGGTAGAGCGTTAGCCTTGAGCTGAAGAGCTGAGGGACAGTGCCCAGCCCAGAGTTCAGGCCCCATGACTGGCAAAAAAAACTGAAACAGAGCCATGGCTCAAGTGGTAGAGCACTAGCCTTGAGTAGAAAAGCTCAGGGACAGTGCCCAGGCCCTGAGTTCAAGCCCCAGGGCTGGCAAAAATAAGCAACTTCCCCCTCCCCCTCCCCCCGCCCACACATACACTATTTTTCATTCTAGTGCTGACACTTGAACTTTCCCTTATCTTGATCTCTCGAGGCTGTTGCTCTACCACTTGAGCAACACATTCACTAATAGCTTTGTGCTAGTTAATTGGAGAGAAGGATCTTTGTCAGGGCTGGATTTGAATGGGGATCCTCAGATCTCAGCCTCCTGAGTAGTTAGGATTACAGACATGAGCTTCTATCACTGGGATAAAATTATTTTTAATAATATAACTTATTTAAGCCATGATAGACAAAGCAGTAGCATTTTGTTACAATTATTACTGTAATTAGTGAGACTTACCACATTCTGTTTTGCATGCTAAGTCTTCCAAACTCCATGGACTTTCACACACCACCTTTGGACTAGTTACATCTCAAGTGGTCAGGAACTGCATGTGGTGAATGACTAATGAGAAAATACTGCTTTATAGCTTGCAGACCCTAAATAATGAGTTAGTATAAAACTTATTAATTATGCCCAATAAATGCTCAGTAGGGAAAGTTCGTGGCAGGAGGTCGCAAGGAAGCTTATGTGAAAAAAAGCCAGCCGTTCTCCTAGTCCATTCTCCTGGGAATGTATTTGTCTTAGTAAGTTCACCAGTCTAGAGATTTGCCAATCTAGAGATTTGCCACATGAGTTTAAGAAACTTGATTTAGTCAGTCTTTAAGTGATTGGCTCCAGAGTCCTGGCTCCTAGTGATAGACATGATGGATTGATGAATACACATGGGAGAATCCTTTTCCATTATTGGTGAACCGTGTCATCAGAGGTTTATGTGTTTGTGTCATCTCCATGGTTTTATGGTATCCTCACCTTGGCTTGTCTGGGCCTGTCACATAAACCCAGCCCCTCTCCTATCTGCTTTTATAAAGCCACAGACTGAGACTGAGTTTTATATTTCTAGACTTATTTTTAGTGCTGCTCAGTGTTTGCTTAGTGTTTTCAGTCAGGGATAGTGCTATACCACTTAAGCCACAGCTCCACTTCTGACTTTTTGATGGTTAATTGGAGATAAAAGTTTCCCAGTCTTGAGGCCCTGGGTTCGATTCCCCAGCACCACATAAGCAAAAAAGAAAAAAGCCAGAAGTGGTGCTATGGCTCAAGTGGTAGAGCGCTAACCTTGAGCTGAAGAGCTGAGGGACAGCACCCAGGCCCAGAGTTCAGGCCCCATGACCGGACCCCCCCCCCAAAAAAAGTTTCCCAGTATTACCTGTCTGGGCTAGTTTCAAACCATAATCCTCAGATCTCAGCCTCCTAAGTAGCAAGGATTACAGGTGTGAGCCACCAGTGCCCAGTGAGCTTTATATTTTTAAATAGTTAACAAGAAGTGGAAAAATTAAGTTTCTGATAGATTAAACTGCACAAAATTTAAATTTCATTGTCTACAAAAATATTTCCATGCAACAGAGCCTCACTCAATGTAGATATTATCAGCAGCTGGTTTTGTGCAAAGTTGAGTCACTGAAAGAAACCATATGGCAGACAAACCTAAAATGTTTACTTCTCTATTCCTGAAAAGGTTTACTAACCCCATGTATTTACATCACTTATAGAGCTTTAAAGGAATACCAATATCCAGCACTACCCCCAAATAATTCTGCCTTAATTAATCTCTGATGAAGTTCAAGTATGGATTATTTATAATAATAAAAAAAGAGCTTTGGTTCAAGTTGTAGAGTGCCAGCCTTGAACAGAATAAACTAAAGAAAGAGTATAAGTCCCTGAGCTCAAGCTGAGACTGGCACACACACAAAAGTCCCAGTAGCTTAGCCAATTGATGTAGGAAACCATAGTAGCAAGGTTAGTATGGCTGACAGAGCCCAGGACAAACAGAATCAGGAAAGGAACTGGCCTTTCCATTGCTCAGTCTGTTACCTGTCAGCACAGGGCTACTTGATTTAGCAAGCCAAGGCACATTCTTCTGAGTCAGTGCTCCTCTCTGTTTGTATTTAACCTCTATGACCCTGGTGTTTCTACACTTCCAAACTTAACCAGCAACTCTCTTGATTGACATGCTTTTCCTGTGGAGTAACTAGTTAATCTGGCCTTATCAGCCTGGGGCCATTCTATTTCTCTCAAACAGGATTTTGTTTGTCTATTCTGAGTCACTATCAGCTGCTTTAAAGAGTTTTCTTAAGATCTATCTGATCTTCCTTTCCTTTCCTTTCCTTTCCTTTCCTTTCCTTTCCTTTCCTTTCCTTTCCTTTCCTTTCCTTTCCTTTCCTTTCCTTTCCTTT